>NC_138772.1:20545091-20912591 GCF_965119305.1 Pelophylax lessonae
ACTGTTATAATGACACTGGCAGGGAAGGGGTTAACACTGTGGGTGATCAAGGGGTTAAATGTGTACCTAGGGGCGTGTTTCTAACTGTATGTGGGATGGGCTTGTGAAATGATCACAGAGACCTGTGTTCCTATATAGAAGGATCACAGGCACTCTGTGATCATTCCAGGGAGAAGAATGGTCATCTGTGTTTAGCAGTTTGTAGACACGATAACTTTTGCGCAAACCAATCAAAATACGCTTATTGGGATTTTTTTTACCAAAAATATGTAGCAGAATACAAATTGCCCTAAAAGGATGAAATAATTTGGTTTTAAATTGTTTTTTTTTATTTTTTTTTTTAAATGTTATATAGCAGAAAGTGAAAAATATATATATTTCTCTTACGTCCTCTGACAGTCGCCACCCGATGGTATTAGCCTTCACTAATGAGTAATGGCGCCCTCTGCAGGAGCAAGGCTAGGCAGATAATTGATTATCAGGTTAATACAAAAAACTTTTATACCTCGGCACGCCACCAGAGGGCAATCCCTCAGCCATTATCCTGAACCCAATCTGATATTACCTCAGTTTGTTGCTGCCTAGCTCAGGAGCTGGTTAGGTTTCTATGACTCTTTATGTTTTTTTCTGAATTCATGTGTTTTTCTTTGCACAATAGATTTTATTTTCTCTCACTATCACTAGTTAGTCAGGGATTCCTTTCCTGGAGGATTACAAGTGACTGCAGAGCTGGGCCTTGGACTGGGTTTTATAGATCCTTATGGAGTCCCAGCCTGCCAACGAGCGTCACAGGTTACTGGTACGCCCAGGCCTCGCAACGACAGTGCCCCTCCATATGGGGACGAGCCTGCGGAGCTGCGTCTTCGCTGAGGGTGTTTCAACCCGGATCGCCCGCGTGTTGCCAGCATCCCTCCTTGGCTGACGGCACCCCTCACTGAGGGTGGGAGGTCACCCGTATCTGAGTGGTGCCCGCTTCCTGGACTGGTGATTACTGATACCCCCTTGTCCCTGGGGACTTTTGGGGGATTGTGGGCCCACTCTTAGTGGATAGCAGGGCTGGTGGTCTCTGTAGGATCCCCCTTCTGGCCGGGTTGTTATTTTTTCCCTTCCTCCCTGCTCCTGCTGGGGGCGCTGCATGGGGTGCTGACAGGCCGGGGGATTTATGTTAATCCTGTCATTTTTCAACCAAAACGTTTTTTTACATGTTGCTGGTGTGTTTTCTGAGGGGACACTTTCAGTTAGTGCAGATTGCGGGGCCAGCGTCCCTTTTAATTTTTATGGCAAAAATGGACTCCCGGGACAGCAAATCCCCTGCAGGCCTGGTGGGGGCTTCGGGTCCACCCTGCAGCCTCTGCCATGACCTCTATATCTGCTGTTCTTGTGACTTTGGTGTCCCAGGTGGATCTGCTGATGTTGCTCCTCTAAAAAACGGCCTGTGCCCTCCCAGTCCTCTGAGCCAAAAATTGGTTGCCACGGACAATGGTCCCCCTGAGGGGTTCCCGGTCCTCCGCTTCTGAGGAGGAGGAGGCATCTTCCTCCTCGGTAGCGCGGGTACACGCGCTACGATGGATGTTCCCCTAAGCGACGTTGCAAATAAACTCTCTATCTTGACGATAAGCCGTCTCAGTCAAGTCAGCGGTCCGAAGGGCCCAGAAGTCAGGTCAGGCTTTTTCCCTGTCCTGTGGAATTTCACGGGGGTGTGAATGACCAGTGGCGGTGCATAGGCACATGTTGGTGGTGCCTAAGCATTTTTTTCCCTCCGCTGTCCAATTTTGGGGGCGGGGGACAAACGTTGAATGGTGTCCCCAAAAATGTGGATCATGCTGTGTCTAGACCACGCTGTATAAGTCCACTTTGATGCCAGTAAAGGATTTCTCGGTATTCAGGGATCTGGCAGATGGGCGTGTGTAAGCACTCGCCCGCCACGTTTCTCTGGTGGAGGTTTCCCTGTTAAACCCTGTTTTTTGCCTCGGTGATGGCCTATCAGGCTCTCTTGGCATGATCCAAGGTGTTTTGCAGCACTCTGATGGCGGAGTCGACCTTTCCGCCTGTCCTTGCCATGGTGGATTGCACCCAGACTGGGATGTCCTTGTGCGATGCAGTCTTGGACGAGGCCCCGTTGGTCGCCCAGTTGTACGCGGTAGGGGTCGTACTCCACCGCATTACCTGGTTGAGGAGCTGGTCGGCTGACCACATGTCCAAAAAGACGGTTTCTGAGGTCCCCTATGTGGGGGGTAGTTTTTTTTTTTAAAACTCTAGATGAGTTAATTAAGGGGCTCACTGGTAGGTAAGAGTACTCTGTTGCCCCAGGTCTCTGAGGGTAAGCCCCCCCGCATGCGGCGGGGGCCCTCCTTCAAGACTCCACGTAATTCCTTTTGTGCCTTTGGGACGCAGGAGAAGGGTAGACCCTTCCGACCTCCCAGTGGCCACAAGAAGCCATGGACGGTTAAGCCAAAAGCCGGTCAGTCTGGCTCGGCGGCCCAGTCTACCTCTTCCTGAAGGGACGACCTCACCCGTTGTCGGGGTAGGGGGACGTCTGCGTTGCTTTCGGGAGCCCTGGTTGTCTGACATTTAGGACAGGTGGGTTCATGAGCTGATTCGTTCAGGGTACAAGATCGAGATCGATCTCGCCCCGCAGACAGGTTCTTCCCGTCCAATCTCCAGCTGTTCCCCGATCGTCTCGGGGATCTTATGGGGGCAGTGCACGATCTGCTTGCCCAAGGAGTCTTTGTACCCGTTCCTCCACGGGATAAGTTTTGCGGGTTTTACTCCAACCTGTTCACAGTGCCCAGAAAAGAAGGCACGGTGCGTACGATTCTGGATTTGATGTCTCTGAACCGCTTTGTGTGAGTACAGAAGTTCAGGATGGACCCAATCCGGTCGGTGGTAGCATCGTTGAGGCCCGGGGTCTTCCTGGCTTCCATTGACTTGCAGGATGCGTATCTACACATCCCTATTTTCGAGGGTCATCAGTGATATCGCCGCTTCTCGGTGGCTGGGGAGCACTTCCAGTTCGTGGCGTTACCTTTCGGTCTCGCTGTGGTTCCCCAGTTCTAGCCTTGCTGCGTTTACGGGGCATTGCGATCTTCGGTTGCCTGGATGACCTTTTGTTAAGGTCGAGCTCATGTGTGACCTTGGCGAGCGCTCTAACCGTGTTAGTTCAGACGCTCCAGGAGTTCGGGTGGACCATCAATTTTCAGAAGTTGGCTCTGACTTCCTCAACTCGTCTTCAGTACCTAGGGATGGTCCTGGACTCTGTTCAAGCTCGGGTCTTCCGGAGGACAAACTCGGGACTCTGCGGGATGAGATCAGGTCTCTCAGGGACAACGATCTCTCCTCCTTGCGGACCTGCATGCAGGTTCTGGGTCTGATGGTTTCGGCCTTCAAAACAGTTCCATTTGTTCAAATACACCCCAGGACTCTGCAAGCAGAGATCCTGGACAGGTGGAACAAGACGCTCCTCGGTCCTTGGAGAGGAGGATGTCATTGAGTCGCCCGGCCGGTACGGTCGGCTCTCTTGTGGTGGCTCCGGTCGCCATCCTTGGCGCAGGGCCAGACCTTCCGGCCTCTGTTGCGGACGATTCTTACCATGGTTGCCAGCCTGCCGGGCTGGGGCGGAGTTCTGGGCGCACTTTGTGCCGAGGGGACGTGGTCGGCGGGGGAGACTTTGCTGCCGATAAACGTCTTGGAGCTCCGAGCGATCATACTTTGTCTGTTCCGGTGGTCATCTCTGATTCAGGGGTGTCCGGTCCAGGTACCGACGAACAATGCCACGGCTGTGGCTTATATCAATTACCAAGGGGGCACCAGGAGTGCCTGGGCGGCCAAGGAAGTGGCCGAGATTCTATCTTGGGCCAAATCCCATGTACGGCAATCTCGGCTGTTCACATTCCGGGTGTGGACAACTGGCAGGTGGACTATCTGCATCGCCAGACCTTGGACCAAGGGGAATGGTCCCTGCATCCGGAGGTATTTTGCCTCCTGTGCGCCCGGTGGGGGACCCCGGACGTGGATCTGTTCTCGTCCCATCTCAAAGGTAAGGTGGATAGATTAGTGGCCAGAACTTGCGATCCTCTGGCGGACGCCGCGGATGCTTGGTGGTGCTTTGGCATCACTCTCGGCGGTTGTATGCCTTTCCTCCGATTCAACTGTTGTCAAGGTTCCTTCGCAAGTAGGCGTCAGAACGGATATTAGTCATTCTCGTGGCCACGGACTGGCCTTGCCTTCTGTCTCAAGGACTGATCTTCCATCCTGCTTTGCAGTCTCTGGCTTTACCGGCATGGCTGTTAAAAGCCGGGTCTTGAGGGATAGAGGTCTTCCACAGGCGGTCATCCCTACCTTGTTAGAGGCTCGAAATGCAACTTTTAGGAAGTTTTATCACCGCACCTGGAAATCGTATATTGCTTGGTGCGAAGCGCATGTTTTTCATCCTCGTTCCTTCTCGGTGGCGAAGGTCTTGGCCTTCCTGCAGAAGGGCGTGGATCAGCGTCTGGCGCTGACTACAGTCAAGGGTCAGTTGTCAGGCTTGGCCATCTTTTTTCCACGACCTTTGGCATTGCATTCCTTGGTCCGCACCTTCATTCAAGGGGTGCGGCATTTGGCTCTCCCGAGGAGAGCTCCCTTGCCTCTCTGGGATCTGAATTTGATTTTGTCTGTGTTACAACAACCTCCCTTCGAGAACATCAGAGAGATTTCTCTGCCTGTGTTGTCCCAAACAGTTGCCTTTTTGGTGGCCATCACATCGGCTCGCAAAGTGTCTGAGTTGGCGGCCTTGTCCTGCCACTCTCTTTCTCTGGTATTTCATAGAGATGAGGTGGTTCTGCGATGAGGTGGTTTCCACCTCAATGAAGATATCGTGTTGCCTTTGCTGTGTGCGCGGCCCAAGCATCCTAAGGGATATGCTTTGCATTCCCTGGATGTGGCCCGGGCGGTCAAGGTTTACCTGGCCGCCACGGAGTCTGTTCGACAGTCTGATTCTCTATTTGTTCTTCCTGAGGGACCTCGGAAGGGATCGGCCGCCTCCGCAGCAACCTTTTCTAAGTGGATCAGACAGATGATTGTTCAGGCCTATGCCATTCAGGGTAGGATTTCTCCTTTTCCGGTAAAAAGGCCCTTTATACTCAAGCTGTTAGTGCCTCTTGGGCTTTGCGCCATCAGGCTTCTGTGGCTCAGGTGTGCAAGACGGCGCCTTGGTCGTCCGTGCACACTTTTACAAAGTTTTTACAAACTTGATGTTTTTGGCATCTTCGGATGCTTCCTTTGGCCGCACAGTTTTGAGTGCGGCAGTTGCTTTCAGGGGGACATTTATTTTTACGGTCCCTCCTTCTTGGGGTGTTTTTTTTTTTTTGTTTCCAGTTTTTTCCTGTGGGCTCAGGTTGTTACTGGCCCGGCTGTTTCTGTTACCTTCTGAGTTGGTTGCGTTGTTTTCACACCCCTCATACCTGCACTGCTTTGGGACGTCCCATTAGTGAAGGCTAATACCATAGAGCGGCGACTGTCATAGGATGTAAGAGAAAATAGAATTTTTGTAAGAACTTATCGTAAAAATTATTTTCTCTGAGTCCTCTGACAGTCGCCGCCCCGCCCCTCTGGTTTTTGGATCTGGGGGTTTTTGCCTTCCGGGAAACTGCTTGCTACAAACTGAGGTAATATCAGATTGGGTTCAGGATAATGGCTGAGGGATGGCCCCCTAGTGGCGTGACTAGGTATAAAAGTTTTTTTGTATTAACCTGATAATTATCTGGTTAATACAAAAAAACTTTTATACCTAGTCACAATTATAAAAAATGGCCTGGTCATTAGTGGTTAAGGTCTGATGGCCGAAACGCGTTGGAATTTGACTGTTGTTCACCTGCTATAATTGAATAATGTTTTAGCCAACTTTAATGACACCAGCCTTTTTCACTTTTTTGCATGGATTGTACATGGAGGTAAATTTATAGAGACTTCCCAGGTTGTGTGCTTGTGGTTCACCAGGCATTACATAGGAGGTAGCAGCTCGGATGCACCTGTTCCTATATTTTCTATAGGCAACACTTTAAAAGCCCCCTACAGGTCATCAGTTTAGTTTACAGAGAAAGTCTAGAGCCAGAAATATTGCTCTCACCCCAGCATACACGCGATATGTAATGTGTATCGCAATCTGCATTTTTATGTGTGGGCGCCCCCCTGACTAATGCGTTTATATGCCCGTATATGTGGGGGGCTGCAATTTTTTTTTTTTTTTTGGGGGGGGGGATATTTTATTTATGTGCTTAGGTGTAACTAAAATGTTTTACAATTTAAAATACATTTTTTTTTTTTTTAACTTTTTTTTGATCTCATAGGGGATAAAAAGTCCCCTATTTGATGATTCTTTTTGGTGACAGGTTCTCTTTAATCAAAGTATGTTCAAAGATACAACACTACTTTGTACATAAATACAGTATAACTGTACAAAATTAACCAGATAATAAAGTGCAAATATAGTGCAAAGTGTAAACAAATCTCTCATAAAGTGCAAACAAATGTCCATATAAAGTGAATCAATCCATTCGTATTGCTTCCTTCGCAATGTGCAAAACTTGACTGAAAAAGTGCTTAAAGGTGCTCGTGCTTCCTCCATCACCTAAAGATGGCCTCTCACCTTAAAAGTTAGACCTGTGTTTTATGGGGAGGGGAGATAAGATCACTCCACAAGAACAGAAAACGCTCCTTGAAACCTCTTGAGAAGCTGGGTTCGTTTCCACCTGAATGGCTCACACCATCACCAAGTGTGCTTAAAAAATAGCGGTGGATATCTAGTGCTCTCTGTTTATCATACAGTTTATTGAATAAAAACACGTTTAATGCACTCACATAAAAAGCACATAAAGCTGAGCTGGCCGCCGGTCCCATCTGCTAGGAAGTCTCTGCCCCTTATACGCGTTGCGTCACACGTCCCTGACCATTGACTTCCTCAGTAGGGGTGGAGTTCACAAACGAGCCGGCCTAGCTTTATCGGACTACCACCTGATGGGCGGGATCGCAGCGTGTCCCCAGGCTGAAAATAAAACAGCAGCCTCCGCAGCGATCGTGGAGTCACTGACAAAAATGTATAAAATCTCCATAAAGGAAATAAAATACCGGAGCCTCCATAAGACAATGACTCTGCAGTCAACCCCATAACATGAATACATTTCATAAAATTAAAATAAACATATAATCTAAAACTCTAAACATTACCAAAAATATATATATTAATAAATAATAAAGCAGAACCAAAAGGTCATAAAATATAAAAAAATCTGTATAAAAAAAAAAAAATATATATATATATATATATATATAAATTATCTATCACTAATAAAACAATTGACATCTACCTCTATATTTAATCCCCTAGGTATAAGAGCTTTGGTTTCGTAGATCCATATGGACTCTCGTTTACTCAAGGCTCTAATGTAGTTACCCCCTCTCCAATGATTAACTACTTTCTCAATACCCTAAAATTTAAGGGTACTAGGGTCCTTCTGATGAAAGTGCTTAAAGTGTTTGGAAACATTATGTGACACTTTGCCCTTTTTAATATTATTAATATGCTCCCTTAAGCGGACCTGTAATGCTCTGGATGTCCGTCCTACATACTGTATGCCGCACCTGCATTCAAGCATGTACACGACCCCTACTGTGGAGCATGTAATAAGGTCCTTAATTAGAGAACTTTTACCAGTGCTGGTTGCAATGAACTCCTTCCTTTTCTAACAATTGACCTTACTATGTCTACACGCAGAGCATTTCCCACAGGCATGAAACCCTTTCAAAAATTGACATAATGTACTATTCGCTTGAACTGGGGCATCAATTGTCCCTGGGGCTAATTTATCTTTCAGAGTTGGTGCTTTTTTGTATACAAATTTTGGATACACCGGTAGGTGTGGCCCTAGAATCCTGTCTTTCTGCAATACATTCCAGTATTTTTAAAAATTAAAATTTCCACTTGTTTATGTTGGATGGTAAAATTTAAGTAGCACCCTATATTAAAAGTTCCCCTGTTGTTTATGGCGGTCACTCACTAATGCGCCCCTGTCCATTTGGAGCACCTCATCCCGCTCACGTATGATCTCTTTAGGCCTATACCCCTTTGAATCTTTAAATCTTTGAATCAGGGTCTCTGATTGTTGAAGATATTCCGGTGTGGTAGAGCAATTTCTCCTGATTCTGATAAACTGTCCCTGGGGGATGTTTTTCAACTAGGACCAATGGTAACAGCTATCAGTTGGAAAATATGCATTGCAGTCTGTAAAATGATTCCTAGTCAACAACTTGCCCATAGATTTATACATTTCCAAATCTAGAAATACTATCCTTTCATCACTAACGTTCCAAGTATTCTCTCCCTCCAGCGTGTCTAGTTATTTTAGACTTTCATAGGAACGATTTTTAGTAAAATATTATGCATTGTGTGATCCACAAGATTGATTTTCTTTTTAGGCACCTTTGGGTGACTACTGTAGTTAACTTTAATGCGCACTAGTGGGTAATAAGGGTAATTGTCAGGGCACAAACACCAGGAGAAGGGCTCTAGGACCCAGCAGCGCTATCAGCACTTTGGCAGGAGAAGGACTTTAGGACCCAGCAGCACTACCAGCAATTTACCTGGGCCTATTTAAGGAAACCTGCCAGTGATTTTAGTTGCTGGTTGATCTTCAGCTCCTCCAGTGTGTTATCCCTGTGATATTCCAGTTCCTGTCTCCTGTTACCAACCCGGCTTGTCCTTGACCTGTCTCCTGATTGCTTCCTGTGTTTGACCTCGGCTATCCACCTGACCACGCTTGCTCTGATATCCACCTGGCTCCTGATCTCGGCTATCCACCTGACCACGCTTGCTCTGATATCCACCTGGCTCCTGATCTTGGCTATCCACCCGACCACGTTCCAGTCTCAGCATTATCCAAGTCCTGCAAACACCTCACGGGCGCCACCTGTCTGCTGATTCCACTCCAGCACTCCAGCTGTACTCTGGATCCTCCTGCACACAATCCAGCAGGCGACCCGTGCTACTTTGGGCCTGACCTCTCCTGTTCTCATCCTCAGGGGGGTCTGGAACTTAGCCGCAAGGGAAGCCCTCTCTCTCCATTGGCCTCTAGCACCAGGTACGTGATAGTATCAACCAGCCAAGATGTCTGAGGCCGAGAGAGGTGCTTCCGCATTAGAGGCCCTATGTCAGCAGATTACAGTTCTTACACAAACAGTCCAGAGCTTACAAGATGGCTACTTTCAGCTGGAAGGACGCCTTCACCCTCTCAGTTGTTCTGCTACAGCTGTACCTGCTATGGGTTTACCCCCTCCGGAGCCCAGAGTTCCCACTCCCGATCGCTTTTCAGGTGACCGACGGAAATTCAGAGCTTTCAAAAATGCTTGTGACCTTTACTTTGCCCTGCAACCAAGGACTTTTTCTCTTGAGACTGTCAAGGTGGGTTTCATCATTTCACTCTTATCTGATGAGCCACAGTCCTGGGCTCATAATCTCATTGAGCAAAAGAACTCAGTCCTGGATTCAGTTTTCACCTTCTTTGAAGCTATGGCTACCTTATATGATGATCCACAACGGACGGCCACCGCAGAGTCGGCCCTTCATGCTCTTGTACAAGGCAGACGACCTGTGGAGGATTACATTGTGAAATTTCGCAAGTGGTCAGCTGATACTGGGTGGAATGATGCCGCCCTAAAATACCAGTTCCGGCAAGGCTTATCTGAGTCTCTCAAGGACGAGTTGGCTAGGATTGAGGCTCCCGCCTCACTAGAAAGTCTCATCCAAGTCTCTATCCAACTAGACCGACGGCTGCGGGAGCGAAGGTCCGAACGCACTCAGACCCTTCGACCCACATGGATAATGCCAAAGGTCCCAGGACCAACACTCCCAGCCTCTATTCCCCAGTCCATGAATATGTCCGATGGGGAACCCATGCAAACTGGCCTACTCCGCCCTGCTTTAACCCCTGAAGAGAGAGCACGCAGACGACAGGATAACTTGTGTCTCTACTGTGGGACTTCGGGCCACTTCCTTCGCAGTTGTCCTGTTCGCCCAAGGAAGTCCAGCCTTCCACGCCCCTCTTACCTTCAGTTGTCTGGGACTATATCCACTCATTTAATTCTCCCCATCTCTCTGCAGGTGGATGGAAAGGAAGTAAAGCTGCAGGCGATCATTGACTCTGGAGCCTGTAGTTGCTTCCTGGATATCAACCTAGCCAAGAACTTGCGCATACCCCTGAAACTGAAGGAACAAAGACTTGATGTACATTTAGCAGATGGCACTGCTCCTAGCTCTGGACCAGTCACTCAGGAGACTATCCCTGTCCTTGCCACAACAGAAGCAGGCCATCGGGAATTCCTCCGCTTTGATGTCATCAGGTCTCCTATTTTCCCAGCCATCCTAGGGATACCCTGGCTACGGGCCCACAACCCGCAAATTGACTGGCCCAAGGGAGAAATCATCTTCTCATCTTCCTATTGTCAGCAACACTGTGGCGTCCCCACGCCTGTCAACTCTTCAGTGTGTCTCTCCGTTCAACCTACACCGGATCCCTGTCATGCTGTTCCTTCAGCCTACCTTGACTTCCTTGATGTGTTTGACAAAAAAGGTGCTGATGCCTTGCCCCCACATCGGTCCTACGACTGCCCAATTGAGTTGCTACCTGGAGCAGAAGTCCCCTTTGGGCGCATCTTTCCGTTATCCGAAGTGGAGCTGGAGGCCCTCCGACAATATATAGATGAAAACCTTGCCAAAGGATTCATCCGCCCTTCATCGTCACCTGCTGGAGCTGGCATTTTCTTCGTCGAGAAGAAGGATCGTTCTCTCAGACCATGCATTGACTATAGGGACCTTAATAAAATTACTATCAAGAACAGATACCCACTCCCTCTCGTCCCTGAGTTATTCCAAAGATTCCGAACAGCCCAGGTTTTCACGAAGTTGGACTTGCGGGGGGCCTATAACCTGGTTCGTATTAGGGAAGGTGATGAGTGGAAGACCGCCTTCCGAACACGCTTTGGTCACTTTGAGTACCTTGTGATGCCCTTCGGGCTATGTAATGCCCCCGCCACATTCCAACATTTTGTGAATGATATTTTCAGAGAATACCTTGACCTGTTCTTAATCGTCTATCTGGACGACATACTAATTTTCTCAGCCTCGCTTGAACTCCATCGAGAGCACGTCAGAAAAGTGTTAAAGACCTTAAGAACCCATGGCTTATATGCTAAAGCAGAAAAGTGTGAGTTCGAGAAACAATCTATCCAGTTCTTAGGACTCATAATCTCCACGAAAGGGATTTCCATGGATCCTCAGAAGGTATCAGCAATCTTGGAGTGGCCTGCACCTTCTGACAAGAAAGGGGTCCAGAGGTTTGTGGGCTTCGCTAATTTTTATAGAAAATTTATTCGGAATTTCTCAACTATTATTGCCCCGATCACCCAGCTCACTCGCCTGCACTCACGCTTCTCCTGGAACCAAGATTCTCAAGCGGCTTTCGAAAAACTGAAGGCTCTCTTCACCTCTGCTCCAGTGTTGCAACACCCTGACCCAGCTCTTCCCTTTGTCCTTGAGGTGGACGCATCCGAAGTAGCTACGGGAGCCGTGCTCTCGCAGCGTCAGGGCCCAAAGGCCCTGCTCCACCCAGTAGCCTATTGCTCCAGGAAGCTGAATCAGGCCGAAAGAAACTATGATGTGGGTGACAGAGAACTCCTGGCAATTAAAGTCGCTCTCGAAGAATGGAGGTACCTCCTAGAGGGTGCTAACCATCCAATTATGATCTTCACAGATCACAAAAATTTGGAATATTTAAGATCTGCAAAACGCCTAAGACCTCGACAAGCCAGGTGGGCCTTATTCTTTTCGAGATTTAATTTCCACTTGACATACCGCCCAGGTTCCAAAAATGGGAAAGCCGATGCCCTGTCCAGGATGTTCCCCGAATCTGCTGAATGTGCTCCTCCAAGCACTATCTTATCTGCCCAAAATTTTTTGCTGATTCAACCTAACCTAAAGGCATCCATTGAACAAGCTTCTGTATCGTGCCCCGAATCTGAACATGACTCGTTAAGGAGGCAGGGTGGATTACTTTGGCACCAGGACAAAATCTTTGTACCTCAAGAAGCTAGGTCTCTGGTTCTCAGGGCATTCCACGACCACCGACTTGCAGGGCACTTTGGGGCCCGTAAAACTAACGAGCTCATTCAGCGGTCCTTTTGGTGGCCTAACCTCAATCGGGACTGTAGATCCTACGTCAAGTCATGCACCATATGTCTACGTAGCAAAAGTGACAAAGTCAAAGCCTGGGGGTTATTAAGACCCTTGCCTATCCCTAATCGCCCCTGGGAAATGATTTCTATGGATTTTATTGTTGATCTTCCTCCCTCTGAAAGATTCACGACCATCCTTGTTGTGGTAGACCGATTATCAAAAATGGCCCACTTCATACCAATGATTGGTACTCCCTCTGCAGCGGAAACCGCTCACATGTTTATCAAGGAGATCATAAGACTTCATGGACTTCCAAAGAACATTGTTTCGGATCGGGGGGTGCAATTCACCTCTAGGTTTTGGAGAGCCCTTTGTAAAGCCTTGGAAGTGGAACTCTGCTTATCATCTGCCTACCATCCCCAAAGTAATGGGCAAACGGAGCGTACTAACCAAACCCTCGAGCAATACCTCCGCTGCTTTTCAGCTTTTTCCCAAGATGACTGGGCATCCCTGCTTCCGCTGGCGGAATTTGCCTATAATAACTCTGTCCATTCAGCTACAAATCAGTCCCCATTCTGGGCTAATTATGGTTTCCACCCTGCTGCCCTGCCTGAAATTATGCCTGAAACTTCTGTACCTACCTTGCAGGACAGACTCGTTTTCATTCAAAACAATTATCAGGTCCTCCGGGAGTCCATACAGAAAGCCCAAGTGGATTACAAAAAACACTTTGATCGGAAACGGAGGGGAAATCCTTCCTTCAAGGTTGGGGACAAAGTGTGGCTGTCTACTGCCAACCTGAAATTGGCCTGCCCTTCACGGAAGCTAGGGCCAAGGTATATTGGGCCTTTTCAGATCAAACGGGAAATTAACCCAGTGGCTTACGAACTATCTTTGCCTGACTCATATAGGATCCATCCGGTTTTTCACACCTCCTTGCTTAAACCAACTGTTCCAGATCCATTTCCAGGGAGAGTGGAGCCACCTCCACCGCCAGTGACGATTGGTGAGGACACAGAATTCGAGGTGGAAGCAATCCTGGACTGCAGGAAGAGAGGGAGACAAACCCAATTCTTAATTAAATGGAAAGGGTATCCACCCGAAGAAAGCTCATGGGAACCCGAAGCCAATGTACATGCCCCCAGACTCCTCCAAGAGTTTAAGGACAAATACCCAGAGAAAATTTCTCAAATAGGCATCCGGAGGCTGCCCGTCAGGGGGGGGCACTGTCAGGGCACAAACACCAGGAGAAGGGCTCTAGGACCCAGCAGCGCTATCAGCACTTTGGCAGGAGAAGGACTTTAGGACCCAGCAGCACTACCAGCAATTTACCTGGGCCTATTTAAGGAAACCTGCCAGTGATTTTAGTTGCTGGTTGATCTTCAGCTCCTCCAGTGTGTTATCCCTGTGATATTCCAGTTCCTGTCTCCTGTTACCAACCCGGCTTGTCCTTGACCTGTCTCCTGATTGCTTCCTGTGTTTGACCTCGGCTATCCACCTGACCACGCTTGCTCTGATATCCACCTGGCTCCTGATCTCGGCTATCCACCTGACCACGCTTGCTCTGATATCCACCTGGCTCCTGATCTTGGCTATCCACCCGACCACGTTCCAGTCTCAGCATTATCCAAGTCCTGCAAACACCTCACGGGCGCCACCTGTCTGCTGATTCCACTCCAGCACTCCAGCTGTACTCTGGATCCTCCTGCACACAATCCAGCAGGCGACCCGTGCTACTTTGGGCCTGACCTCTCCTGTTCTCATCCTCAGGGGGGTCTGGAACTTAGCCGCAAGGGAAGCCCTCTCTCTCCATTGGCCTCTAGCACCAGGTACGTGATAGTAATACGTTTTAATTATCTGATTTCTATCAATTTATACATGTTTCATATCCTCATATAAGCTTTAAGGTGAGGTTGATATGATTCAGTATCCATCCATCCATCCATATATGACAATCCTTGTGTTCCCTCTGTGGCCAGGTTGGAGAACATAGAGGGTGACTTGTGGTTTGGAGCCCTTTGGGAGATGCTGCACAACTCCGTGTGCCCATCTCGTTCTTCAGCTTGTTCTGGTCTTCAGCGTCACTTCCGGTTGGGGGTGACACGACGTCCGGAAGTGACGCAAACTCCGGATGTGCGGCTCCTGGAATGCAGCAAGCCATCCGGAGGGGACACACATGACAGCGTGCGTTCCATTAATCCAGAGGGCGCCTCCCCCGCCCTCCCCCCCTCTTTTCCCTTTGGATCATCCACAATTTGGCCCTTTTCCTATTGCCTACATGAGCCAGGTCACGGATGACCGTGGATGCAACCATCCCAGCACCCTCTCTTGTCAATATCAGATAAGTGCCATGGAAAAAAAATTTTTTTTACAGTGCATTGAGACATTTTTTTTTTTCATCATATATGCATGTAATTCTGGTCTTGTCGAGCACTTATATAACACACTTATATATACTGTATATATATATATATAACACACTATCTTTTGGATATGTATACGTGTATATATTTCATATATATATATATATATATATATATATATATATATATATCAATTTGTGTCTTTGCATTCTTGTATTGGGATTAATCAATTAACTTATTAGTCGAACAATCATGTGATGTTTATGAATTGATCCGCTCAAATAGGGTGGACCTTATCCCATAGACCTTGTGACCTACCATTATCATTATGTGTATATAAAAGCTAGTCAATTCTACCTTAAATTAGCTCTGAGGAAGGGGTTACGCCCCTGAAACGCGTATGCTGCATTTATAGGTTTTACATCTCAACACGGTCTGTATCAGCGCACTACGTCCCGTGAACCTTCTCAGTGGACTTATTATCATATTTTGTGCCTATTTTCCATCTATTTTTGTGAGTATGATGTACATATGTTTTTAAACAATAAACAGTTTTTAAGGTAATGCGCTAGGTTGGTGCGCCCTCTGTAGTTTTTCTTTTCAACGACCATTTTGAGCCAGCAGCCATTTTGGAGTGGTAATTATGCAATGTTGATAACTGTGATTCTTTTATGCTATAAATCGTATGCTCAGGATATATAGAGTACCTTCCCAAGTGTAACAACCATTGTAGATTTTTTTCTAAACATTATTTTGTTTTTTTTTATAGATTTTTCCATATTTGGTTTAGCGCTATATTAGCGAATTAGTCTCTCGTTTTACAGCCTATTCTAACTCCAACTGCAGCAGAGTGACTGTTAACTACGCAATTCACAGACAATTTTTGACTGATATATAGAACTCTTGATATATGGTTTTTACTCCTTCTGGGAAAAAGTAATCCTGTCTTTTGACTTATATTGCTGAGCCAAACAGATTCAATTAGCATTTATCATTAAGTTTGTATTTTATGTGAAATTATATTTTTGTGTCACCCATATCTAACTATATATTGTGAATACATGTCTTGTGAATAAATATATATACCGTATTTTTCGCTCCATAAGACTCACCTGACCATAAGATGCACCTAGGTTTTAGAGGAGGAAAACAAGAAAAAAAATATTCTGAACCAAATGGTGTACTAAAATATTTATTAAAATATAACAGAATAATATTTCGACCATGTAAAATGAACAGCAGTCAACAAGAACCATCATCACTGTAATTTAACAAACATTAACAAATGAGGAGAGACTTTAAAGTTCAAGTACTCTTCTAGTTTTCTGGGAACCCCAAGAACTCATCATCGCTAGTGTCAGAATTTACGAAGCTCAGTTCCTCATAATCACTGACATCACTTTCTTCTCTATCTTCATACACTATGCTATCTTCAGTTCCATCTAAAGCATTGCTAATGCCACATTTTTTGAATAACTGTATAACAATTTTCTCCTTCACTGAGTGGCATGATTTTTTTACCCATTCACAAACTTGAGTGATAGTGGGCCTCTTTATTCGTCCAGTAGGTGTTTTAGATCATGATTACCAGCAGCCATCCATTTGTTCCACTCTTCTTGCATAAGGACTTTAAATGGTTTGTTGATGGAAACGTCGAGAGGTTGCAACTGGCTGGTAAGACCCCCAGGAATTACAGCTAGATGAGGCTTCACTTCTTTAAAGCACTTTTTTGTAGTTTCGATAATATCTAAACTGGTCAAGCACTAATAAGGCAGGTTTTTTCAGAAGCCCTCCAGGACGTTTGGACCACACTTTTTCAACCCATACTCTCATTCCATTTTCGTCCATCCATCCTTTCTCATGTTCAACAACTCCTTGTGGAATCACTTTTTTTGGAAATGTTTTCCTTTTAAAAATGAACATGGGCGGCAATTTGGTGCCGTCTGCACAGCAGTACAACACAATGTAATGGGTTTTCTCATGTCCTGAGGTTTTCACTGTTATGGTTTTGGCACCTTTCAGATCAACAGTCCTATTAGATGGTACATCAAAGGTTAGCGGGACTTCATCCATATTCCCAATCTGGCCAATTTCAAATCCATTTTTCTTCCTGGCAACAATTCCAAATTTATGAAATTACAGAATCTTAGATTCATATTCTTTTGGCATTTTTTTGTGCAATTCTAGTTGTGGTGCGCATAACAAGGCCACATTGCTTCATAAATCTGTAGCACCACGACGGTGATCCAGTAAAATCCTAAATGCCTTTCGCTACAGCAATGCGTTTGGCTTCATATATTATCATTTTTGTAGAGACTGAGAAGCCATTATTCCGGTGACCTACGATCCATTCTTTCATGTCCACGTCTAACTGTGGCCACTTTGCAGCATGCCCACGAAAAATGTGCTTACTTTTATCTGCTTTTTTGCAGCTGATCCTCCGGTTTCCTCCACTCTCTTATAATTTTTTTCAGTTGGAGGTGGACCAAAATGTCTTTCCGCTGCTCTGTTTCCATGATTTTTAGCATATTTTACTACCTCCAGTCTAAAAGGAATGTAGAATGAGGTGGTGGTATTTTAATGCTGGCGGGTACTGCTGGCAGATACTGGTGGCAGGTATTGCTGGCTGGTACTGCTGGCAGTTATTGCTGGCTGGTACTGCTGGCAGGTATTGCTGGTAGGTAATGCTGGCTAGTACTGCTGGCAGGTAATGCTGGCAGGTACTGCTGGTGTGTACTGCTGGCAGGTAATGCTGGCTGGTATTGCTGGCGGGTACTGCTGGCTGGTACTGCTGGTGGGTATTGCTGGCAGGTAATTTTGGCTGGTACTGCTGGCGGGTATTGCTGGCTGGTACTGCTGGCGGATATTGCTGGCTGCTACTGCCGGTGGGTACTGCTGGCTTGTACTGCTGGCTGGTTGTAACAATCCTACAGGCTCACCTGAGTCAGAGGCCTGCTGGCCGGAGGTAGGAGTGGAGCCCAGTGGCAAGGACCGCAGGCAGGTAGTAGGTGCAGGAAGTCTGTCAGAGGCGTGGTCAGACAATTGGGGTTGGCTACGGTGGTAGCAGTGCTGGATACCGTTTTGACACCAGGTAGTACTCTGATGGGGACATGGGTTCACCTGAGGTGCGGAAACTAAGTGCTAGCTGGTTTTCACTAGAGCCCCTGATGGTGGGGATAGACTGCGCTGCAAGCTAACACCAGGTCGCAGTCCTCAGGATCACCCAGCCAGGCAGACTGCAGGTTCGGTCCAGAGGCAGAGGAGCAGACAAGGGATAACCAGAGAGAAGTCAGACGAGCCAAAGGTCGGGGCGGGCAGCAGTAAGCGTGGTCAGACAATCCGGATCGGCAACAGAGGTAGCAGTTCAGTAGGTAGGGACAAGGCAGAAGAGTAGTCGGTAGTCAATTCCTGGTCAGCAGTGGATTTGTGGTAGTAGACAAGAGCAGCAGGTGAGTGAAGCTTAATCAAGGCTCAAGAGCTCAATAATCAGCAAGCTTGAGTGCAAGGGGCTGGACTTATATAGGGAAGTACCAGGTGTGGGGAATCAAGGGTGATGAGCAAGGCTTTGCAAGACTAAGGTTGAAATAATAGACTTCAGGGAGGAATGTCCAGAGAGGACGGTAGCCTAGTAAGCAGGGCTACCGCCTGGGATGTAGCTGGTCACAGGTTCGAATCCCCCCTTCCAAGGTGACCTCCGGGCACCGCAGGGGCAGGCTTACCAGGGTGCCGTTGGTGGAACTCTTTTACCAGTCTGGGGGCGTGGACATTTTCTTCTGGTTCCCAGTAGTTATCCTCGGGAGGGTAGCCTTCCCACCCAATTAGGTATTGTAGTCTTCCCTGGTGGATCCTGGAGTCAAGGATCTTTGCGACAGAGTATCCTTCTTCACCCTGTACCCTCACGGGTGGTGGAGGGGGCGAGTGGCGGCCTGTGAAGGTGTTCTCCACGTATGGCTTGAGGAGGGAGCAATGGAAGACAGGGTACACCCTAATGGAGTCCGGAAGATCGAGCCGGAACGTGACCTCGTTAATTTGAGCGGAGATCCGGAACGGACCCATGTATTTTTGGGCCAACTTTTTGGAGGGGACCTTCAATCTGAGGTTCCTGGTGGACAGCCACACCTTGTCTCCTACATGGAAGCCCGGGGTGGGTTTGCGGCGTCTGTCTGCTCCCTGTTTAAAGCGCCTCTGGGCGAGCTGGAGGTTGTTTATAATGTTCTTTTGTGCCTCCTGAAGGGTTGTTAGGCGTTCGGCCACTGCTGGGAGAGTGGAGGCGATGGGTAGGTGGGGAATGAACACCGGGTGCGAGCCTGTGTTAGCAAAGAAGGGGCTGTGCTTGGTTGAGTTGTGCTCCACATTGTTGTAGGCGATGGTCAAGCCAGTCATTCTGCCGGTGGGAGCTGAAACAGCGTAGGTGTAATGTTCTGGTACCTTTGGTACCCTAATTCCACTTTCCTTAGTGTATGCGCCCCACCATTCTCTTTTGGTAAGGTGC
This sequence comes from Pelophylax lessonae, assembly GCF_965119305.1. Lineage (NCBI taxonomy): Eukaryota > Metazoa > Chordata > Amphibia > Anura > Ranidae > Pelophylax > Pelophylax lessonae. Next base: position 20,564,149 of record NC_138772.1, read on the forward strand.
GCATACACCTTTAAGACCAATGCTGTCATCATTGAGCGCCGCAGGAGCGGCTATTTCAACCGCCGCGGTCTCACTAACATTGTTCGTTCAACGCCGCATAACCTGCCTTGAAGCTCACATGCTTGCAAGCATACCTCGCTGTCGGAACCTCGCTGCTGATCCCTGTATCCCGCTACCGGATCACCCGCTCATACCGAACCTCTCTACTACTGCTTGCTACTAGTGATAAGTACCCCGCAGGGGAATCCTCCATAAACCTTCATACTAAAGCTTACACTATCTAGCTCTGCATACTAAGGACTGTTACTATCATCTGCACTATCTAGATTGCTAGCTCTTGAGCCTACTAACATCTATCCTTGCACTGGGTTAGTCTCTCCTGTATGTCATCTGCTATCCTATCATCTACTACCATACATGATTGCTAACCTATCTGCATCCTTCCTGTTACCATCTCATTCTCAAGAACATTCCTCTCAAGTGTCTGTCAACTATTGTCTCTACTTAAACCTGTTTCTTCAGCCTATCACCACTATACTACTATATACATAGATCACTCCAGGAACATCTTATTGAGTGTGTATATTTGTATGCTGAATCAGAGACTATCCACAGTGATGAGTCTTGGGAGTTGGGATTGGTATCTCAGCGTTTCTCTACATGACTACTGAGTGGAGTATTTCTGCAGCTGCAAATCCACATTGTTCAGAAAACGCAGGAGCGTTACAGATTGAACAAACCTTAAAATGGATTCAGCAGAATTAACCACTCAGGTGACACAATTAAAACAACAAGTAACTGCGTTAATACACGCACTTACTGAATTAAAAGAAGACAATCAGGCTCTGACGCAGCAGGTAACCAGGCTGTCACAACTTGCCGCTGCTCAGCACCCTGAACCCAAAATAAATCCTCCTTTAGTATTTACAGGCGATCGCAAAAAATGTAGTGAATTCAAAAACGCATGTGAGTTACTTTTCTTGCTAAAACCTCGTACCTACCTTACTGATCATATCAAGGTTTGCACTATTATTTCTTACATAACAGGCGATCCACGGGCCTGGGCAGACTCTCTCTTTGAGAAAAACGATCAGCTTCTCAACTCCTACGCTTTATTTCTAGCGGAACTTGCTAGTCTATATGATGACCCCAATAGGCAGAGTACTGCCGATCTTCAATTGAGGTCCTTAAAACAAGGTAGGAGACCTGTGGAAGACTTTGTGGCGGAGTTCAAGAGATGGACCCTTGATTCAGGGTGGAATGATGCATCTCTGAGAACTCAATTTAGACTTGGCCTATCAGAGGCCGTTAAAGACGAGCTCGCCCGAGCGGATTTGCCGAAAACCCTGGATGCTTTGATACAACTCAGTATCACCATAGATAGAAGGCTACGAGAAAGAAAGGCTGAAAAAATGGGAATGCCATTATCCAGTTCTTCTCGGATTTCGGCCATTGGCCCTACTCCTATGGAGGTAGGAACCATACGCCCACCTCTATCAACTACTGAAAGAGCCAGGAGACGATCTAGTAATCTCTGCTTGTACTGTGCATCCCCGGATCACATGATAAACGTCTGTCCCCTTGTCTACAAAAAAAAGGGTGAGTGTTCATATGTCCTCCTAGGGGGATTGACAACTTCAATTACTAACCCTTACCTTTTTGTTCGCTTGACATTGCAGTGGGACCAGACCAGGATTACTACTAAGGCCATGATCGACACAGGATCTTGTGGAAATTATATCGACATACGTTTTGCTTTTTTAAATAAAGTCCCTATTATTTCTAAACCTAAACCTGTCTCAGTGAGTCTTATTAACGGTATTCCTTTATCTTCTGGCCCGATCACTGATCAGACACAGGCACTCCTAGTCACCACTAACGAGTCTCATATGGAGACCACCACCTTCGACCTAATACCTTCACCCCACTTTCCCATTGTTTTGGGACTTCCCTGGTTACACACACATCAACCAACCATAGATTGGAAGAAACGGACCCTGGCCTTCCTCTCTTGCTATTGCGAGGGTACGTGTAACCTCCCGTCTTATGGAAAGATCCTGTCTGTGGTGTCAGATGAAATTGCACCACTATGCTATCAGGATCTGTCCGAGGTTTTTCTTGAGAAAAATGCTCAAGTACTGCCTCCCCATAGGGATTATGATTGTACTATTGATCTATTCCCAAATAGCAAATTGCCGTTTGGTCATGTTTATCCTCTTTCGCAGGATGAACTTTCCCATCTCAAGGAATACTTGGATGAGAATTTGACAAAAGGTTTTATTAGACCTTCCACTTCTTCCACAGCAGCAGGACTCTTTTTTGTCCGCAATAAGGACTCAAGTCTCAGGCCTATTATCGACTATAGGCAATTGAACGCCATTACAATAAAAGATCGCTATCCTCTACCGCTTATCCCTGAGCTCATTGAGCAAGTGCGTGGAGCTACCTATTTTTCAAAATTGGACCTGAAAGGGGCATACAATCTAATCCGAATCCGTGATGGAGATGAGTGGAAGACAGCATTCAGAACCAGATACGGATTGTTCGAATATCTTGTAATGCCATTCGGGCTATGTAACGCTCCCGCAGCCTTCCAACGATTTATAAACGATATCTTTAGAGACTTACTTGATGTCTGTGTTGTGGTATATCTGGACGATATACTTATTTATTCACGATCCTTGTCTGAACATATAAAACATGTAAGGCTTGTGTTATCCAGATTGCTTGCACACAACCTATACGTGAAACTAAAAAAATGCTTATTTCATAAAGAAGAAGTACTATTCCTAGGATACATCATATCCAAAACAGGAATCAAGATGGATATGAGTAAGATATCCTGTATTCAGGATTGGCCTATACCAACCACCCGCAAAGCACTACAGCGATTCCTTGGATTTTCAAACTTCTATAGGAAGTTCATCAAGAACTTCTCTGCCATTGTGAGACCCCTCACACAACTCACGAGTATTAAGAGACCATTCAAATGGTCAGATGAGGCAAATGAAGCTTTTCACTTGTTAAAGGCAAGTTTTACCTCTGCTCCCATACTACGCCATCCAGACCCATCCCTCCAATACATTCTGGAAGTAGATGCGTCAAACATGGCAGTAGGAGCAATACTCTCCCAACGACCAACTAATACGTCACCACTCCATCCAGTCGCCTTCTTCTCTAAATCTTTAAGCAGTCCAGAGGTAAATTACCCAGTGGGTGAAAAGGAACTGCTTGCTATAAAACTGGCTCTGGAGAAATGGCGACATCTACTTGAAGGCACCCGATTACCAATACTCATATATACAGATCATAAAAATCTTCAATATCTTCAGACTAACAAAACCCTCTCCCACCGGCAGGTACGATGGTCACTATTCTTCCTAAGGTTTAACTTTCTAGTGACCTATACACCTGCAGACAAGAATAAAAAAGCGGATGCGCTATCACGACTAACTGAAGATAATTACTTCGAAATCCCTTCTGTTCCTATAATACCCTACAATCGTATTATTGGGGTTGTCCGTTCCTTGAAGGAAGAGGTTCTGCACAGTATAAGTTTGGATTCACCCCCACCACAACTAAGTACTGATGCAGAAGGCTTCCTCTACTACAACGACAAACTTTACATACCCCCTACCATGCGCACCAAGATCTTGGAATTGTCGCATGATGTGCCTATGGCAGGACATATGTGTATGACAAAGACTCTTAATTTGCTTACCAGGCAGTTCTGGTGGCCTGACATGAAGACATCTATACAGAAATTCGTCTCTTCATGCAACGTCTGTGCCAGGTCCAAAATAGACACTACAAAACCATCCGGTCTACTATGCAGTCTACCAATACCCCAGACTCCATGGGAAGTTGTGTCCTTGGACTTTATAGTAGAACTACCTCCTTCCAAAGTATTTAATACCATCTTGGTGTCAGTGGACCATCTGACAAAAATGGCACATTTCGTTGCTATTCGCAGACTACCTTCGTCCAAACAAACAGCGGAACTACTGATGAAACATGTCTTTAAGTTACATGGTATTCCGAAAACTCTTTTGTCTGACCGTGGATCGCAATTCATCTCCAAGTTCTGGCAAGAACTATGTCACATACTACGAATTGAGCGGAAGCTCACTTCTCCTTACCATCCGCAGACCAACGGACAGACTGAAAGAGTCAACCAGTGCATCGAGCAATATTTACGTTGTTACACATCATACCAACAGGATGATTGGGTGGATCTCCTCCCTCTGGCAGAATTTGCCTACAACAACGCAACCCACAGTACGACCAAACAGAGTCCGTTCTACTTGAACTATGGGTTTCATCCCACTATTCTTCCACCACGCATCCTTCCTTCAAATAACCCAGTAGCCTCAGACTATCTTACCCAAATAAAGGACTCTCTGGGTTTACTTAATACTACCATCTCACACGCTCATAGTCAACAAAAGAAGTACTATGATCTTCGTAGAAGACCTTCTCCTCAGTATGCTATTGGGGACCTCGTTTGGCTCTCAACAAAAAACTTAAGATTAAAGATCCCTAGCAAAAAACTTGGGCCGCTGTTCTTGGGACCTTTCCCAATCAGGAAACTTATTGGAAAAGCTTCAGTACAGCTCACATTACCAACAGACCTCAAAATACATCCCATCTTCCATGTGTCGCTACTGAAGCCCCATGTTCCTGACCAAGGAATAAGGCCTACTATCCCACCTCCACCTCCTGTACAAGTTGAAGGTGGAGAAGAATATGAGATAAAAGAGATTCTGGATTCTCGTATCCACAGAAAAAGACTCCAATATCTAGTCCGATGGAAGAACTATGGGCCCCAAGACGACACCTCGCTAAATACCTCTGACATACATGCCCCTAGACTAATTCGCAATTTTCACGCAAAATACCCGGAAAAACCAGCTCCAGAGGCCTTCAGGAGCCGGCCTTAAGGGGGGGGTACTGTAATGTTCTGGTACCTTTGGTACCCTAATTCCACTTTCCTTAGTGTATGCGCCCCACCATTCTCTTTTGGTAAGGTGCGCATACACCTTTAAGACCGATGCTGTCATCATTGAGCGCCGCAGGAGCGGCTATTTCAACCGCCGGCGGTCTCACTAACATTGTTCGTTCAACGCCGCATAACCTGCCTTGAAGCTCACATGCTTGCAAGCATACCTCGCTGTCGGAACCTCGCTGCTGATCCCTGTATCCCGCTACCGGATCACCCGCTCATACCGAACCTCTCTACTACTGCTTGCTACTAGTGATAAGTACCCCGCAGGGGAATCCTCCATAAACCTTCATACTAAAGCTTACACTATCTAGCTCTGCATACTAAGGACTGTTACTATCATCTGCACTATCTAGATTGCTAGCTCTTGAGCCTACTAACATCTATCCTTGCACTGGGTTAGTCTTTCCTGTATGTCATCTGCTATCCTATCATCTACTACCATACATGATTGCTAACCTATCTGCATCCTTCCTGTTACCATCTCATTCTCAAGAACATTCCTCTCAAGTGTCTGTCAACTATTGTCTCTACTTAAACCTGTCTCTTCAGCCTATCACCACTATACTACTATATACATAGATCACTCCAGGAACATCTTATTGAGTGTGTATATTTGTATGCTGAATCAGAGACTATCCACAGTGATGAGTCTTGGGAGTTGGGATTGGTATCTCAGCGTTTCTCTACATGACTACTGAGTGGAGTATTTCTGCAGCTGCAAATCCACATTGTTCAGAAAACGCAGGAGCGTTACAGTAGGTACTGCTCTAGGGTCTGATTAGTTCTCTCTGTCTGCCCGTTTGACTGAGGGTGGAAGGCGGAGGACAGGTTCACTTTAACCCCGAGCGCCAGGCAAAAGTTCTTCCAGAACTTAGAGGCAAATTGTACGCCTTGGTCGGAGTCCACGTCGTCTGGGATCCCATGTAGCCTGAAGACCTCTCTGAGAATAAGATCGGCCGTCTGTTTGGCGGTGGGTAGGCCTTTGTAGGGATGAAATGGGCCATCTTGGTGAGGCGGTCGACTACGACCGGATGCTGTTCACCCCTTTTGAAGGAGAAAGGTCTACCACAAAGTCCATGGAGATCGAGCCCCAGGGGCGGGAGGGAATCGGGAGAGGTTGTAACAGACCCACGGGAGAGGAACGAGGAGTCTTATTGCGGGCACAGACCGTGCACGAGGAGATGTACCTCTTGATGTCCTCCTTGTATGTTGGCCACCACAAGGAGCGGGAGAGAAGCTCCTGGGTCTTTCTTGTGCCTAGATGGCCAGTCAGCTTGAAGTCATGGTTGAGTCTGAGTACTTCGAGCCGTGCGATTTCTGGTACATATAACTGTAGGTCCTGATGAAACCAATGACCATTCTTAAACGTAAGGCTGACATTCCTTGTGGGGTGGGCGAGGAAGGGGTCATTTTCGTATCCTTCTTTGATTGTGCCCAGGAGTTCTTTAGAGTAGGTGGCCCCTACGACCCTTCTCTCGGGTAGTATGTTGTTTTGGCCCTTGTTACTCTGCGAGGGCTCAGAAAACATTCTGGAGAGGGCGTCAGCCTTACCGTTCTTTGATCCGGGGCGATAGGTGATGAGGAAGTTGAAGCGGGAAAAGAATAGGCTCCATCTGGCCTGTCTGGCTGAGAGTCTCTTAGCGCTGCGGATGAACTCGAGGTTCTTGTGGTCAGTTAGTACGATTATGGGGTTGGTGGCTCCCTCCAGCAGGTGTCTCCACTCAGGGAAGGCATCCTTGATCATTAGTAGTTCCTTGTTCCCGATGTCATAATTCTTCTCAGAGGGGGACATCTGACGGGAGAAATATACGCACGGGTGTAGTAGCATCTTCTCCCCTGACCGTTGTGAAAGAACAGCCCCCCACCGCGGAGTCAGATGCATCCACTTCGACTGTAAATGGCAGCTTGGGGTTCGGGTGGATTAGAATTGGAGCAGAAGTGAAGAGGAGTTTCAACTTGGTGAAGGCCTCGGGTGTCCAGGAGAAGGGGACTGCTTTCTTGGTGAGTTGGGTGATTGGTGCTATGACCTTGGAGAAGTTCCGGATAAACTTCCGATAGAAGTTGGCAAAGCCAATGAATCTTTTTATCTCCTTCTCGTTTCTCGGAATGGGCCAGTTCATCACGGCTTGGACCTTCCCCGGGTCCATACTTAGGCCCTCTGGGGAGATGATGTATCCGAGGAACTGAGTGGTGGTTCGCTCAAACTCACATTTCTCTAGCTTGATATAGAGAGAGTTCTGTCGGAGTCTCTGCAGTACCCTGCGTACGTGTTTGCGGTGCTGCTCGAGGTCTTCAGAGAAGATCAAGATGCCGTCCAGATAAACAACTACAAACAGATCAAGCATGTCCCTGAGGACGTCATTAATAAAGTGCTGGAAGGTGGCGGGAGCATTGCAGAGTCCGAAAGGCATGACTAGGTACTCGAAGTGACCATAACGTGTCCGAAAGGCGGTCTTTCATTCATCCCCAGGGCGGATTCGGACAAGGTTGTAGGCCCCTCGAAGGTCGAGTTTAGTGAAAATCTTCGCTGCCCGGAGTCTCTCAAGGAGTTCTGAAATCAGTGGCAGTGGGTACCAGTTCTTTACGGTTTTGTCGTTAAGCTTCCTGTAGTCAATGCAGGGACACAGGGAGGAGTCTTTTTTCTCTACGAAGAAAAAGGGGGCTCCTGCGGGGGAGGTAGAGGGCCGGATGAACCCCTTTCTTAGGTCCTCGTCCAGGTACTCTTTCAAGGCCTTGAGTTCAGGCTCCGAGAGGGGGTAGATACTGCCAAAGGGTATTTCGGCCCCTGGCAACAGTTCTATAGGGCAGTCGGTGTGGTGGCAGCTTGTCTGCGTTTTTCTTGTCACAGACATCCTGAAACTCGCAGTATTGAGGGGGTAGCAGATCCTTGAAGGATACTTTAGAGATGGTGGTGTCTTTGGGTGGAAGGACGGGTTTGTGGGAGCAATTTAGCGAGCAGAACTCGGACGGGAATCATATGCAGCAGGTTTCCCAGTCCACCGAGGGGTTGTTGGTGGCCAACCATGGGATGCCCAAGATCACCGGGAACTTTGGGGAGGCGATCAGCAAGAAGTGGATATTCTCATGGTGATCGGGTTCTATAAGGAGTTGAGGAGAGTGGGGATCTGTCGACGGTTTCCAGGTCAACGGGGGCTGCCTTGATGGTCAGTGGAATGTTCTTTTCGCGAGCGAAGGTTAGGTCCATGAAGATGCCTCCCACCCCGAGTCTAACATCGCAGAACAGGGGAGTTGTCGCCCCTCGGTGTCGATGAGGATGGGGAGGATGAAGTGGGATCCATCAGCCGCCGTGTTGTTATCTTCAGGGGCTGCTGGCGGGGTTGGAGTCTGTGATTGCTCCTTTAGCTCCGTGACGGCAATAGTTCTTCGAATCTTATTGGGACATTTGATGGCAAAATGACCCGGCTCTCCACAGTAGAGGCAGAGGTTTTCGGCCAGCTGTCTCTCCTTCTCAGCTGTGGATAGAGACCTATGTAGTGCATCGACCTGCATAGGTTCAGTTGCTGACTGGGGGTCGCGCTGGGCGGTAGAGGAGGAGTAAGTGGGTCTGTGGTCTGAGGACCAGAGTCCTTCCTTCTTCCTTTCGGGGAGTCTTTGATCTATCCGGATGCATAACTGAATGAAATCATCCAGATCATCCGGGGCCTCAACTTTGGCAAGTTCGTCTTTTATTGATTCGGACAGGCCTCGCCGGAATTGGCTCCTCCGTGCTGCTGGGTTCCAGATGGTGTCCGTGACCCAACGGCGAAATTCGGCGGTATATTCGGCGACGGAGCGTCTCCCTTGCTGCAGACTATGTAGTCGCGCCTCGGCTGTCGAACAGCGGTTGGGGTCATTGAAGACTTGGCTCATGGCGGTGATGAAGTTGTCTAGGTTGTCCAGGAGCTGATTGTTAGACTCCACGTATGGCGACGCCCATGCTAATGCTTCATCCGTCAAGAGATTGATCATGAATAGCACCTTCTTTTTCTCGGTGGTGAAGGGGGCCGGGTTCATCTGAAAATAGATCCGGCATTGGTTCAGAAACCCCCGATACTGGCGTCTGTCGCCGCCAAATTTTGATGGGAGTGGCATGCGAGTGTCTGAGGCCACGCCACGAACGTCTAGGAGTTGCCTTTGTAGTTCAATAATCTCCCTCTGTTGGCTTTGGACTACGTCTTGGAGCTGGGCAAATTTCTCCTGATATGCAGTACCAAATTCTTGAAGTTCAGTGACTTGTTTACACAGAGTGGCCATTGCGGACTCCATAGTTATGGCTGATTATTCTGTAACAATCCTACAGGCTCACCTGAGTCAGAGGACTGCTGGACGGAGGTAGGAGTGGAGCTCAGTGGCAAGGACCGCAGGCAGGTAGTAGGTGCAGGAAGTCTGTCAGAGGCGTGGTCAGACAATTCGGGTTGGCTACGGTGGTAGCAGTGCTGGATACCGGATGAACACCAGGTAGTACTCTGATGAGGACATGGGTTCACTTGAGGTGCGGAAACTAAGTGCTTGAAGCTTAATCAAGGCTCAAGAGCTCAATAATCAGCAAGCTTGATTGCAAGGGGCTGGACTTATATAGGGAAGTACCAGGTGTGGGGAATCAAGGGTGATGAGCAAGGCTTGGCAAGACTAAGGTTGAAATAATAGGCTTCAGGGAGGAATGTCCAGAGAGGAATGTCCAGAGAGGACGGTAGCCTAGTAAGCAGGGCTACCGCCTGGGATGTGGCTGGTCACGGATTTGAATCCCGACACTGGTACTGCTGGCAGGTAATGCTGGCCGGTAATGCTAGCTGACTGTTACTTCTAGTGGGTATTGCTGGCGGGTATTACTGGCTGATACTGTTGGTTGGTATTGCTGTGTAACGCTCCTGCGTTTTTGTATATAGGCTGGATTTGCAGCTGCAAAATCTCCACTCAGTAGTCATGCAGAGATATGTTGAATACCAGATCCAACTCTCCAGGACTCATCACCGTGGGCCTGTCAGCTTCAACATACAGATATATACACACTCAATGAGATGTTCCTGGAGTGATAGGATGTTTATGATAGTATGAAGGTGATGTGCTGAAGGGACAGGTGTGAACAGTGACAAGGATGGTAAGCACTTGATAGGTTTGTACAGGAGAGTTCAAGATGGTATTTAGGAATGCAGATAGGTTAGTATCGAGTATGTTAGTAGGTGGTGAGGACAGCAGATGACAAATACAGGATAGACTAACCCAGTGCAAGGATAGATAGTAGTAGACAGGAGAGCTAGCAATCTGTGCAGCAGTGCAGATGATAGATGGTAATAGTCTCAAGAGCTAGCAATCTATATGATAGTGCAGATGATAGGATAGTATGGATAGGTAGTAACAGTCCTTAATGCAAATAGTAGTAGTGTAAGTTATGGAGGTTTCCCCTGCGGGGTACTTATCACTATAGTATAGCAGTAGAAGGTCCGGTGATGAGGAAGTGATCCGGTAGCGAGATACAGGGATCAGTAGCGAGGTTCGGTTCTGAGGAAGTGATCCTGGTAGCGAGATACAGGGATCGTAGCGAGGTTCCACAGCGAGACACGCTTATAAGCATATGAGCTTCAAGGCAGGAAGAAGAGTGAAGGGTGAAAGCAGCATGCCGGGAGTGATCGGGTGGCGAGACACAGGATCAGAGAACAAGTTCAGGTAGCGAGATACAGGAACGAGTAATATCTGGTATGCTGACTTCAGACAGGGACGCTCCAACCATGACGGTTGAACGAACATGTGAGTGAGAACGCCGGCGGTTGAAATAGCCGCTCTGCGGCGCTCAGTGATGACAGCATCGGTCTTAAAGGTGTATGCGCACCTACCAAAAGAGAATGGTGGGACGCATACATGAATGGAAAGTGAAATAAAGGGTACCAGAGGTACCAGAACATTACATGCTGGCTGGTACTGCTGGCAGGTAATGCTGCTAGGTTTTGCTGGGTAGTACTGCTGGCGGGTATTGCTGGCGGGTACTGCTGGTGAGTAATCCTGACTGGTACTGCTGGTGGGTAATGCTTCTGAGTTATGCTACCGGGTACTGCTGGCGGGTAATCCGGACTGGTACTGTTGGCGAGGACTGCTGGCAGGAGCAGCTGGTGGGTAATCCTGACTGGCACTGCTATGTACTGCTGGCAGCCAGGTAATACAGGCGGGTATAATGCTGTGTGGGTTTTTTTTAGTACACTTACAATTTTCTTTCTAGGTCTGTGGTGTGCTGAGCCCGGGAAGCATGCAGCTGCAGTATACAGCAAAGCCGCTGCTTTCTGTATATGGCTCCTCCTGTCACAGGCGGAGTGCATCTGATATCACTCCGCCTGTGAGCCGGGCCTATACAGGAAGTGGCGGCTCCGTTCTACACTGACAGCTGAGCCGGGACACCACACCGCACCAGAGAGACTGGGAGGCTTGGGGACACCGGACCAGGAAGACTGGGAGACTTGGGGACACCAGACCGCACTGCACCAGGGAGACTCGGGGACACCGCACCGCATCAGGGAGACTTGGGGACACCGGGACACTGCACCGCACCAGGGAGACTCGGGGACACCGGGATACCGCGGAGAGCCTCGGGGATACTGCCCGGTACAAAACATGAAGGGAGATTTAATCAGAATTCGCTCCATAAGACCCACACACATTTCCCCCCACATTTTTTGGGGGAAAAAAGTGTGTCTTATGGAGCGAAACATACGGTATATTCCCTATTTTAGTCTGTATTCACTATGATTGGTATATGCTGTTAAAAAGAAATGAATTGATTAAAAACAACTCGTTATACTTCGTTCAGAATAAGATTCTCGAACGTGTAACTCACAACATGTGCGATATCACCGCAAATGTCAGTGAGAGCAATAATTCTAGCACCAGGCTTCCTCTGTAACTCTAAACTGGAAGCCTGTAAAGGTTTTTCAAAGCGTCGCCATGCCACGAGTGTGCAGCTTTAAAGCGTGACACGTTAGATATCTATTTACTCGGCGTAACTTTATCTTTTATAGTTTACCAAAAAAATGGGTATGCTATTGTGTTTGTGTGCATTAAAATTCATCAAAGTGTAATTTTTCTAAACAGAATTTTGTTAAAAAAAAAAACCTTTGTGCAAATACTGCGTGACATAAAAAAAATTGCAAAACTCATCTTTTTCTTCTCTAGAGCCTCAGCCCGAAATGTTTGGGGTTTACCAGTAAAAATCTGTATTTTTTCCCTAGAAAATTACTTGGAAACAAAAATTGTCAGAAAAGTGCCTACTCTTCAAGTTATAGAGAGATACATTACATGCGACTAATTTTGACCTCTGGTATTAGGCTCCATTTATAAAATCAGTGCTTCCACATCTGTGCTCAATACATACTCCCTAAAAATGACTTGTCCAACATTTATTATTAAAATAGAAAAAATGTGCAGCGCTAATCATGAAAATGTATAAACAAATAATACATGAGAGTCCAAACATAAAAGTCCATCAAAAAAATCCAGAGTGGATGATTATGATGATATAAATCCAAAAAAGAAGAATATAGTGATCTTAATGTGTAGCAAATCCCAACACCAGTGAAGATAAAGTGAATTGCGCTCACCAGATGGATGGGACCCAGATACCATATAGCATAAGGGTCAAACAGGCTAAGGGGGATGTTTGAAGAATGTCCCAGCTGGATTCACCGACCTCCAAGATTTCCATATGGATCAGCAACGAGTATGGACACTCCAGAGCTCAACTCCAACACGGTTGTAGATAAAACCAGAAAAAAGGGACAGACATAGTGTAATACTGCTGGGTTCAATTTTATTAAAAATAAAGCCGATACACTTACAAACATCCATAAGAAGTATGCATGTCAGGTATACATAGCAGGGCTGACTGTAGTCCTCTTTCCTACACTATCCATAAAAAAGGGGTGAATCCAGCCTCTCTAACCCTTGGAGACAACACTCCTTGCTGGGATAGATGTGCTAATGCACTACAAGGGACTCCTCCTATATCTACTTGATAGTGGACACCGATAGAGTACAGGTGTGTGTGGGGGGTGGGGTGCTCAACCCCAGAAGTCTGGTCAGACCGAATACATAATAAACAAGCAAAAAATTGGGGGAGCAAACCCTGAACATGTATATCTATATCAGTAATAATGGGGTACTTTGACGCAGTGGTGGGCTTGAGCACGATATGGCCATATGGTGGGACTAAATCCCCATTTTTATTTATGGATTGTCTCCATATTTGATAGTCATTCCCTTTTGCATGTGTGCACTATTCTTTTTTAATATACATGTTGCTTGGTCCATAGCTGCACCGGCTTTAGATATACATGTTCAGGGTTTGCTCCCCCAATTTTTTGCTTTTTTATTATGTATTTGGTCTGACCAGACTTCTGGGGTTGAGCACCCCACCCCCCACACACACCTGTACTCTTTCGGTGTCCACTATCAAGTAGATATAGGAGGAGTCCCTTGTAGTGCATTAGCACATCTCTCCCAGCAAGGAGTGTTGTCTCCAAGGGTTAGAGAGGCTGGATTCACCCCTTTTTATGGATAGTGTAGGAAAGAGGACTACAGTCAGCCCTGCTATATATACCTGACATGCATACTTCTTATGGATGTTTGTAAGTGTATCGGCTTTATTTGTAATAAAATTTAACCCAGCAGTATTACACTATGTCTGTCCCTTTTTTCTGGTTTTATCTACAACCGTGTTGGAGTTGAGCTCTGGAGTGTCCATACTCGTTGCTGATCTATATGGAAATATTGGAGGTCGGTAAATCCAGCTGGGAAATTCTTCAAACATCCCCCTTAGCCTGTTTGACCCTTATGCTATATGGTATCTGGGTCTCATCCATCTGGTGAGCGCAATTCACTTTATCTTCACTGGTGTTGGGATTTGCTACACATTAAGATCACTATATTCTTCTTTTTTGGATTTATATCATCATAATCATCCACTCGGGATTTTTTTGATGGACTTTTATGTTTGGACTCTCATGTATTATTTGTTTATACATTTTCATGATTAGCGCTGCACATTTTTTCTATTTTGTTGGTTTATTGGTCACTATTTTTGTCTAGTGATTGGTGTCAGCTGCTCTTTTCACTCATTAGTTAGCGCAGTAATTTTTTTGTTTCAACATTTATTATTTCAAGATAAGTACAAGATCCATTATAAAAGACCAGAAGAAAAAAAAAATACATAAAAAGAAAACAGGGATGGACAGCACAAACTATATAAGATAGCGTGAAAGAAACTTTATTGGCTTGAGTAGGCACTTAGGTAAGGAAAACACAGGATACTGTCTACTGGGGACACAAGGACCACACAATACCTACCAAAGGGCCAAGTGGAGACCTCAGTTCACAGGTTGGACACCAAGAAAAGTTTAAAGAATCACCTATATTTATATTCTGATGACAAATTACATTTTGTATTTTCTCATCACTTTCTGATTGTAGTCACCAGGACAAATATAGAAAGCAAATCTCCCCAGCAAGGACACAGATGACAGTGGTTCCAACTCCTCTACTCTCCATCAACAACTAGATGACACTTTAAGGGATCTATTCATAATGGTTTTCCCACAAGAATCATACAACTTTCACCCACAATTCACACATTTTTTTTAATTGGATCCTACTGGAAAAATAGGTGACTCCTGGGTATGAGTTGGTTGACTATTTGGTGAAAACATTTAAAAAAAGACTTACATTATTTTTATGTAAAATTTTAATAAAATTCTTGAGAGATGTTTGTAAAGAGTTTCTTAAATCAGGATTACAAGGTGTAGAGTGGAAAATAGTCCTCCTCCAGCCAAGTAGATGAGGCAGTTTTTCTGGACATGAAATTTGATGATGAACTTTAGTATTCCTGCTGTCATGGTCCTCTGAGGTTTACCAGCAGACCTTATTCTCCTGAATCACGGGGTCACCGTAGACCTCCACCTCGCACAGATGCAGGTATTCCCTGCGCCCTGGGATCACCACACTGACGTATTGACCCTCCATTCCATTACAGCAGAACGTTGTTGTAGAATCAGAAATGTTAGACATCTTACCACACCTGTGGAGGACAAACAAGGACCAACACAGTGATACAGAAAATACAACTTATTCACTTGGGGGAGGTTTACAAAAGGGGTCCTAAATATTCATTAAATTTATTGTCATACCTGTAGGCCATTTGGGTTTCTCCAGAAGCCTGACAAATACATTCCTGCACCCTGCAGTGACATTAGGACATAAAAACCATTGGTTTACCCTCCTGTAATGCTGGAGGTGAGTTTCCAATGGTTTTCATGTTCTAGCTACAAGATGCAATGATGGCGAACCTTGGCACCCCAGATGTTTGTAAACTACATTTCCCATGATGCTTAACTACAATGCAGATTGCATGAGCATCATGGGAAATGTAGTTCTAAAACATCTGGGGTGCCAAGGTTCGCCATCACTGAGATAGGGTATGGTGGCTGCTAACTGGGACTTGTTTGGCTAGGCTTCTGGGGGAACCCAAATGGCCTACAGGTATGACAATAAAATTATTGAACATTTTACAAAGCTGCACACCTTTTATATCTTCTTGGGCCCATAGAGTGCATAGGTTGTTATCTGGAGAAGGTGAAGTTAGCAATAATAAAGCACAAAAAGTGTACAATAACTTGGCAATAGAGATTAGCAGACTGGTTTCTGAGAAACTGAATTAGTATTACTGTTAATCCAAACCTAGTAGCCACTTGATTATCCTGCTATTTTTTTCCTAATTTCCCTTAGGTTCCAGAGCCAACCAGAGATTCCTTCACTTTAGAAGGATTTCCTCCCACTTCCTGTTTTGGTTATGGAACAGGAAGTAAAAGGAATTCTCCCCAGATGGAAAAAAACTGACAGGCGTTATACTTTAATTCTCCCTTACTCTATCCAAAATGAAAAAAAAAAAAAAAATGTGCCTTCAGTTTTACTTTAAGATAAGGCTAAATTGGGTTGATGAGAGCTCAAAATAGCACGACGTTAGGATTTTCACAGGTTTGCAAAAATATGAAATCTCATCGTCGTTCAATGATGTGGACATTTGTTGCATGCACAGTGAATGCATATGTCATTTAGATCCCTTCCACTAGAATATACTATATACATATATATATATATATATATATATATATATATATATATATATATATATATATATATATATATACACATACAGTATATATACACACACTATATGATACGTACCTTAAAGTCCTCTACTCCTTCCACCACAAACCTACAACCCCTCCCACCTCCCAAATCCCCTTCCCAGCATATTTCCTCCCCCCTTTTAGCGCAAATTATCCCCCCTCCAAGTACCCTCTTCTAGCACAAATCCCCCTCCTCCTTTCAAACTTATCTCCTCCTTCTAGCACAAATCATTTCCCCTCCCAGGTGATTTCCCCGCAGCACAAATCCCCTTACTAACCCCCCCCCCCCCCACCTGTATAAATCCACTCCCAGCACAAATCTTGCTTCACTGCATCCCTCTGCCGCCCCACCTCTTCCAGGTCTTATGGCCCCCAGTGCAATTTTCCCTCCTAAACCCCTGACACAGACCTCAGATTTGCATGGCTCAATACAGGGAGATTGAGCTGTCAGATCCTCCTCCTCCTCTTGTGCAAAATACATATCAGAGCCTAGGAGGAGTCTAGCTTCCCCCAGAGCCTAGGAGGAGTCTAGCTTCCCCAGAGCCTAGGAGGAGTCTAGCTTCCCCCAGAGCCTAGGAGGAGTCTAGCTTCCCCCAGAGCCTAGGAGGAGTCTAGCTTCCCCCAGAGCCTAGGAGGAGTCTAGCTTCCCCCAGAGCCTAGGAGGAGTCTAGCTTCCCCAGAGCCTAGGAGGAGTCTAGCTTCCCCCAGAGCCTAGGAGGAGTCTAGCTTCCCCCAGAGCCTAGGAGGAGTCTAGATTCCCCCAGAGCCTAGGAGGAGTCTAGCTTCCCCAGAGCCTAGGATGAATCTAGCTTCCCCCAGAGCCTAGGAGGAGTCTAGCTTCCCCCAGAGCCTAGGAGGAGTGTAGCTTCCCCCAGAGCCTAGGAGGAGTGTAGCTTCCCCCAGAGCCTAGGATGAGTCTAGCTTCCCACAGAGCCTAGGAGGAGTCTAGCTTCCCACAGAGCCTAGGAGGAGTCTAGCTTTCCCCAGAGCCTAGGATGAGTCTAGCTTCCCCCAGAGCCTAGGATGAGTCTAGCTTCCACAAAGCCTAGGAGAAGTCTAGCTGCCCCAGAGCCTAGGATGAGTCCAGCTTCCCCCAGAGCCTAGGATGAGTCTAGCTTCCCCCAGAGCCTAGGAGGAGTCTAGCTGCCCCTGTCATTCCCCTGGCAAAAAAGGGAAATGGACCATCTCGGTACCCAGGAAATTACAATTATTTTTATAAAAAATATAACATATATATCTTTATATATACCTTTATATCTTGTAAGGGCCCCAACACAGCTGAGACATCCTAACTATGGGGTTATGAACAGTGTGATATCATTTAACTATAAAAAATATTCTAGATACCCACTGGGATTGGTGGGTTTTTTTCAGGGACTATGATCCAAGCCTCCTAGCCTCCCCCCAGGTCATTGTATTTGTGATCTTGGAGTAAGTTAGGTTAGTTCTTTTCATTACACTTGTATTTCCTTGTAACCTTTCTTATTCTCTCTTCCTTGTTTTCTTTTTTCTTTCTCCATCCCCCCCCTTTTTATTTTCCCTTTCCCTCCTCCCCCCCCCTTCCTCTTCCCTTTTCTGTTTTCCTCATACACACTTATCTTGCTTCTTCTTTAATCCCCCTCTTTTTATACCTTTCCCTTCCTTTTTCTTTCCCAACTCCTAGTTTCCTCTTCCCTTCCCCCTTTTATTTCTTTATTCCTTCTGATTTTTCCCTGGTTTCCCTTGTCTTTCCCATCTTAACTTGTATTATCCTTCCCTTTTACCTCTACGCCTCCCCCCTTTTTCTCTCCTTTCGTCTGTTTCTTCTTGTTTTTCTCTCCAACTTTTTATCCCCATAGTACTATGTGGAATTA
This sequence comes from Pelophylax lessonae, assembly GCF_965119305.1. NCBI lineage: Eukaryota > Metazoa > Chordata > Amphibia > Anura > Ranidae > Pelophylax > Pelophylax lessonae. Next base: position 20,582,172 of record NC_138772.1, read on the forward strand.
GATTACGATTTATCTTGCATGATTTATATAGATCTGTGCGCTTGTGACTGCCCCCCGTGTCGGCCGTGGGGGGGAGTACCCCTGCTGTTGCTGTCACTAAGGGTTGCTGCTGGTAATCCTTGGTGAGCAATATAATGACCAAAAAAATCCCCTGTTTCTGTTCTCTTTATGTATTTTTCATCAAATGTTTAATCCTACATAAGATTATTACCACGACTCCTTGTTTTTTAGATAATAGTAATTAATTCCTCCTGAAGAAGCGGCCCTTACCGCGAAACATGTAGAGGAACATACATCAAGATTAACTACATCTTGTGGCCCCAATATCCCTTGGGTACACCATATCACCATCAACATTCAGAAAAAATGCATTTCTGTAACTATTGTTTTATTCATATATATGGATATGTATCCTGCTTTTTTATGAATTTTCTATAAATAAAATGTTATAATTTTATAAAAATAATTGTCATTTGCTGGGTACCGAGATATTCCATTTACCCTTTTTTGCCAAAGGCAAGACAGGGGCATCCCTGGGCTCCCTTTAAACATTACTAGCTTGAGAATGACGGTACCCCTACATATTTAATATTATACCCTTTTGAGGTACGCACTTTATCTACAGATCTGACATGTATTATTGTTTAGGGCAGCCAGCTTGGAGAAACGCCGGCTGCTGCAGAGGGGGGAGATTGCAGTGCTAGAGATCAGAAGCCAGTCCCAAGACTCAAACGGCCGCTTCCTGGAATCAAGGTGCCTGATGACTTTACTAGCCTTAGCTCTGCCCTATTCGTTTCGTCACATCTGACGTCATCCGGGGCAAGGAGCTTTTGTCGGTTAAGTGCTTGCACATTTTAACATTGTGAGTAGTTTAATGTATTTTAAATAAACTTTTAGTTGCGGATTCACACTTTGTGGCTCTTCTGGCTCTCTCCTTGATTTTATGTTGAGTATTACTCGGTGAAAGATGAGGCTTCCATGGGAGTATAATCAGACCCAGAAGAGATACACATTATCCCAAATGGGGACCATATGGATACAAAAGCGAAGTGTGACTCTTTTCTCTGGTAGAAATATTCAATTCGCTTTGGTAAGCGTATTTTATTGAATATAAGATGGCGGATCACTGTGTTACTATTTATGAAGAACTATCTGATGAAGTGTTGAAGATTTAATTCATCACCTTGGGACTATCACTTGTTTCTGCAGTTATCTATTTGGACGTATGCATATCAAGATTTGTGCAAACTGTTGACCATTATTGGATTAGCGCTGCACTTTTTTATTTATTTTTGCTGTACAATTTATATTGATTGATGTGCCAGCTGCTTCACTTACTTTCGCTGAGCTTGATTTGGTGCACCTCACAGGGGATGTTCGGTAAGTGCCCTGTCTTATTCCGACATTGGGTTCAGTCCTGCAGATGGTGGGATTTTGTTGAAATCCCGGGGCAGTCTCGCGAAATCCAGGACAGTTGGGAGGTATGATTTTGCTCCCCTAAGAATTTTGCACTTAGGGCAACCACCCCTGTGGCCCCTCCTATACTAAGCCACTTGGCCCAAGCAGGGCTGCTGATAGCAATCACAGGGCCCCATACAGCCTACCTGACAGGGACCCCCCCCCCGGCCAAAAGTGACTGAGGACATAGATTTATTTCTAGGGCATCTGTAATGTACAGATGCAATGCACAGATGAATGAACAGGAATTTCTACGAAGCTTCCTGCTCATTCACAAACTGAGGCATACTTTACTATGCTTCAGTGAACAATGGATAATGGAGTGATTGGTACCGATTGCTCATTGTGTTTATTCAAGAAAGGAAAGGGTCAGATAATTACATCCTCCGGTGTGCTCGCAGCAGCTGTTCTGGGAGAGAAGGGAAGGCGGCACTGCTGAGGGGGAAAGGGGCACACAGGGGGACCCGGACAACAGGTGGAAGGGGCGCAAGTGCTAGAACCAATACCCTTGCTGTTCAGGAAGGAGGGAGAGGAGGAGAAGCTGGCATTGCTGCAGTGGGAGACAGAAGAGGATAAGTGCAATAAGACAGTACAGCCTCTTGCTTAGCAGGTGTCTAAGCCCCACTTTTGAACTGATGGGGCCTGGGCCCAGCAAAGGAGGGCTGGCTGTACTGGCTTATCAGCAGCCCTGGGCCAAAGTACCCAAGTCTAACACTATATTTAACCACTTTACCACCGGAGGATTTTGCTGTCTTCCGTCCAGGCCACTTTTTGCGATTCGGCGCTGTGCGACTTCAACTGACAATTGCGCGGTCGTGCGACGCCGTACCCAAACGAAATTTACGTCCTTTTTTTCCCACAAACAGAGCTTTCTTTTGGTGGTATTTGATCACCTGTGCGATTTTTACTTTTTGCGCTATAAACAAAAAAAGAGCGTTTATTTTGAAAAAATAACAATATTTTTAACATTTTTTTATATGAAATTCCCCCCAAAAAAGATGTAAAAACCAATTTTTTAAAAAATTTTTGGCCAATTTGTTTTATGCTACATATGTTTGGTAAAAAAAATCGCAATAAGCGTATTTTGATTGGTTTGCGCAAAAGTTATTGCGTTTACTAACAAAGGGAAAGATTTCTGTCATTTTTGGTGTTTTTTTTTTTAACGCGTAATGGCGGCGATCTGCGATTTTTTTTGCGGAACTGCGACATTGCGGCGGACAGACCGGACCCCTGACTGACATTTTTGACACTTTTGGGGGTACCAGTGACATTACTGCAGTAATCAGTGCTATAAATATGCACTGTTACTGTAAAAATGACACTGGCAGGGAAGGGGTTAATTTTTTTGGAGAGGGAGGGGTTAATGTATGCCTGGTGCTTACTGACGTGTAGGGGGGGAGGTGACTGTGTGAGACATGGACAGATCGGATGTCCAGCTATGCTGAACAGTCCGATCTGTCACTCCCTGTCACTATGGAGATCCGCCCGCTGTGTTTACACACAGCGGGCGGATCTCCAGACTCGATCCCCGACGATCGGGTAAGAGCAGCGGCGATCGCCGCTGCTCCTCCCCTGGCCCGACTCCCGCTGTGAATGAAAACAGCGGGAGCGAGCCTCCGGCGGCGCGCAAGCGCCGCCCAGAAGGGGGAGTGTCCAATCACGTTAATACTACGTGGCTGGACGATAACGAACCACTCTGCCGCAGTAGTATTACTGTGAGCGGTCGTAGAGTGGTTAAAAATGTGCTTGATTTTAAAGTTTGCCCTGTGAATAATCCAGTAATGCAATAATGTCTCTAATTTGGGTTTAGGGTGGTGCTAAGAGCCTATTCCATTTGGGGCTGGTGTCATCGAGCTTTTCTTCACATCAGACAGGTTTTATATTACTGTACAAATCTATGAGAATTTAAAATTCACTTGAAGCAGGTCACATGCGGATAAGAAGAAGGTCAACTGCAGTGAAATGTACCCATCAATGAAATCTGATCTCAGAAGTGTCTCAAGTCATCTATGACACAAACCAAGAGACCATCAACATGGATCCCTACAGTGTCCTGGCCCCGTGGTACTCACACTGGGTTGCTATTGTATGGAGAATTTCCAATTCGGACCTCAAGATCTATCATCCGTTCCATACAGCAGTCCGACCGGCCAGTGACTACAACGGTATTTACTTTGTACTTCTGTTTCATGTCTAGCCTCCACCAGGGTGACGGGTCTAGATCTGTGTGGGAACAGAAGCCATGATACATGTTCGTATCTTTCACACCATCAATGGCCTTGTCAGCAAGAGGTATAGGTGTATGGATCTCGTAAATAGAACTCTGCAAGGCTTCCCCGCTTAGGGCGATATTTGTGGCTGTAGAGAGAAAAACAAAGCACACTCAATAACTATACATCTTATACAATGTTTTTCCATTGTTGTAAAGTGGCTTTCGCCAAGACAATAACTGGTGTCAATATTTTGACTGGCACATTGTATAATGCAATTATGTGCTTTTGTCATTCTGCAATGTTGTTAATATAACCAATAATAATATTAACAATAATAATAAAATTATAGCCTAAAGTTTTATTATACCTCCATTTAATCTGCTCTATCCTGGTTCTCCTACTATCTATAACAGCACTCCTTCAGTATTACCTATAACTCTGCCTCCTCCTCTACACTTTCTCTCTCTGTAGGTGTTTCCCAGGGCTCTCTTCTTGGACCCCTTCTCTTCTCTATCTACACCTCCTCCCTTAGTCACTTGATAAGCTCCCATGGCTTCCAATACCATCTCTACGCCAATGACACTCAAATCTATCTCTCTACTCCTCACCTCACTCCTTCAGTCTCCTCTTGCATTACTAACTGGCATACACTATATTATCAAAAGTATTGGGACGCCCGGCTTTACACACACATATGAACTTTAATGACGTCCCAGTCTTAGTCAAAATTGAGTTGGCCCACCCTTTGCAGCTTTAACAGCTTCAACTCTTCTGGGAAGGCTGTCCACAAAGTTTAGGAGTGTGTCTATGGGAATGTCTGACCATTCTTCCAGAAGACCATTTGTGAGGTCAGGCACTGTTGTTGGACGAGAAGGCTTGGCTCGCAGTCTCCGCTCTAATTCATCCCAAAGGTGTTCTATCGGGATAAGGTTAGGACTCTGTGCAGGACAGTCAAGTTCCTCCACCCCAAACTCACTCATCCATGTCTTTATGGACCTGGTTAATGACAGCCCACTCCCTCCCTCCTCCTCCATGCCTACTAACCAGCTAAACACAATGGGGGTGGAATATTACATGAACAGTAGAATAATGGAGGCTTCACCTCCCTGTTATTCTAAGACACAGGCCAAAGGCGTGTGACAGCCTATGACTGGAAGATATCCACCCACACCATGTTATTGCCAAAAAAAAAAAATGATTTCAAATATATATTTATATGACAATTTAAAACAGTTTATTGATATTTATTATTTCCTTTTACTCTGTATTCCAAAGGCGTTATTTTTATTTTGAACATGTGACCAGCAGCAGAGGACTAGAAGCTCCTCCTGCTTATGTTTCCCTATAGACAGGCTGGGAGAGATCTGGGGTCATGTGACAGCTCTATATCGATTAGGAAAAGTACTTTCTTATTTTATTTTGTTAACTTTTTGCTGACCGCAGATATACTGCGGCAGGCTGGCCCGGCTGTGTGAACCGCTGTACCTGTACGGCGGTTCGCGGGACCGCGTGCCTAAGAAGGCACATTTGCGCCCCCATAAGCCAGTGGGGAAGCGGACTCATGGGGCTGGTGGTCGCGATTGCTGCTGGGCACCCGCGATCACTCCCCGTGGAGAGAGAATGCCAGTGTCATTATTACAGTAACAGTGCATATTTTTAGCACTGATTACTGTAGTAATGTCACTGGTCCCCCCCAAAAATGTCAGTTAGGGGTCTGATTTGTCAGCTGCAATGTCGCAGTCCCGCTAAAAATCACTGATCACCGCCATTACTAGTAAAAAATTAAAAATAAATAAAAATGACATAAATCTTTCCCCTAGTTTGTAGATGCGATAACTTTTGCGCAAACCAATCAAAATACGGTTACTGGGATTTTTACGCTTACTGGGATTTTTGTCCCAAAAATATGTAGCAGAATACAAATTGGCCTAAAATGATGAAAAAATTAGATTTAAAAAATTTTTTTTATTAGGAATGTTATATAGCAGAATGTGAAAAATATTGTTTTTTTTTTTTTTTTTTCAGAATTGTCGTTCTTTTTTTGTATATAGCGTAAAAAATTAAAAATGCACAGGTGATCAAATACCACCAAAAGAAAGCTCTATTTGTGGGAAAAAAAAGGACATCAATTTTATTTGAGTACAGCATCGGGCGACCGCGCAATTGTCAGTTAAAATAACGCAGTGCCGAATCCACATACAGAAAAAGAAGGGACAATGGAAATTTAACAGGGTGTCTTTAGTATCACTTTTTTATTTATTTTTTATTGAGATTTTCAGTTTAGAAATTTACAAGGAAAATAAAATAATAAAATCAAAGGTAGATGAATCTACATACTGTATGTACTTTAGGAAAATAACAATCACAAAGTAATATTTGTCTCACTATTAACATTTTAACCAACCGTGGTGATATTGCATTTCTCAAATAACAAGCTGCCATTATATTCAGAAAACACTTTCTATTGTCAAGAATATTCACACACGTAAATGGTTAAAATCAATATGTATCACCTATAATGGAAGCAAGGATAAGTAGGTAACTTTATCCACTAGTACAGTATATTTATATATTTTTTTCTTTTAGTATGATTTTTACTAAAGAGGCCTTTTCTGCCATGACGTCCACCCTCTTATACGGCGTGGCACAGATGATCAGACCCAGACTCATGCTCGTCCTGGTAGACACTCAACTGTTACAACTTTTTAGCTGTGTTATATATAGAACTTGTATGAATTTTGAATATTGATAATGCGATTGGAATTGGTCTAGTTTTTAGGTTAACTTTTATTGGATATTTTTTTAAAGTTTTTTTTTTTTTTTTTTTTATCAACTAGCTGCTGCCATTAGAGTGTACTCAGATCCTCCTCCTCATCTAGTGCACTTTTTTTTACTTGTTTTACCTTTATATTATTCTCACCTCCAGGTTTAGGGTTGCAGCACCAAGCCAGACCCAATGACCCCAGCAAAAGCAAAGCCACCAGAGTCTTCATTCTGGAGGAGACATCAGAACACAGAGAGTGAGTTACCATAATATGTTACAAAAAGGTGATTCTGCATCTACTCCTCAATATCATCTCTTCTCTGTCTGGTCATTGGTAATACATATTACTAGTAATAAAATAAAAATTTTGATCATATCTGTATTTTGTATTATTTTATATATATATATGACACAATTAAATATAAAGCATATACAAAAACTGAACGTTATTTTTTTTTTAGTTTAGTTTGTGACAAACTGGCTGGAGCTCAGAGGAGACACTATCTTTGGGTTATAAAGGGTACTATGAGTAGACTTTGGGCATTTAATACACACATGCAATATACACTATCAGGGGCGGGCTGGGGTAAGGTGGAAATTCCCCCCCAGGCTGCCCTAACTTATATTCAAAAGGGCCAATGGCCGCTGCCCACTACCATGAGTCTGGGCTTCCTCGGAGGGGAAGGAGTCGGGGGGCGAGCGCCGCTGTTCGACACAGAGCGATGGATCACCCTCTTACCCGGCGGCCTCTGTCATATGAAGTCCTGGCTCCTGGACGGGCTCCTATGATAGACAGCACACTGGTGACATCTATCATAGGAGCCGGTCCAGGAGGTGGGACTTCGTATAACAGTGGCCACACTGGCTAAGCGGGAGATCCCCTGCTCTGTGTAGACCAGTGGCTCTCCTCTCTCTGCATTGCAGGCCGCATTGGATGGACACTGGTAAAACTGAATTGGATGGGCACTAATCAGGCTACATTGGATGGGCGCTGGTGAGGCTGCATTGGATGGACACTAATTAGGTTGCATTGAATGGGCACTGGTGAGGCTGCATTGGATGGGCTCTGATCAGGCTGCAATGATGGGCACTAATCAGGCTGCATTGATGGGCACTAGTGACACTGCATTGATTGGGCACTGATCAGGCTGCACTGATGGGCACTGAAGAGGCTAAGCTGATGGGAACTGGTGAGGTTGCATTGATGGGCACTGGTGAGGCTGCATTGATGGGCACTGGTAAGGCTGCATTGATGAGCACTGATGAGGCTGAGCTGATGGGCACTAATGAGGCTGCATTAATGGGCACTGGTAAGGCTGCATTGATGGGAACTTATCAGGCTGCATTGTTGGGCACTGGTGAGGCTGCATTGATGGGCACTCGTGAGGCTGCATTGATGGGCACTCATGAGGCTGCATTGGATGGGCACTGGTGAGCCTGCATTGATGGGCACTGATCAGGCTGCATACATGGGCACTGATCAGGCGTCATTAATGGGCACTAGTGAGGCTGCATTGATGGGCACTGATCAGGTTGCATTGATGGACATTGATGAGACTGCATTGATGGGCACTGATGAGGCTGAGCTGATAGGCACTGATAAATCTGCATTGATGTGCACTTATCAGGCTGCATTGACGAGCACTGGCGAGGCTGCATTGACGAGCATTGGTTAGGCTGCATTGATGGGCATTGATCAGGCTGCACTGATGGGCACTGATAAGGCTGTACTGATGGGGCTGAGCTAATGGGCACTGGTGAGGCTGCATTGATGGGCTCTGATGAGGCTGCATTGATAGGCACTATTGAAGTTGCATTAATGGGCACTGATCATGTTGCATTGATGGGCACTAGTGAGGCTGCATTGATGGGCACTGTTGAGGCTGCATTGATAGGCACTCATCTGCATTGATAGGCACTGATGAGACTGCATTGATAGGCACTGATGAGGCTGCCTTGATAGGCACTGGGGAGGCTTCATTGATGGGCACTGATCAGGCTGCATTGATGGGCACTGATCAGGCTGCACTGATGGCCACTGGTGAGTCGGCATTGATGCATTATTTTTGTTAAACCTCCTTTGTTGCTATTAACATTAAATTATGTTACCACGTTGTATCATATTTGTCTTGCTTCATAACATCAATATCCATTATAAAACCAGGTGGGCATAGATGGTGAGCTGATTCGGTGGATTAATGGACTTGCCCCCAGGCCCAAGGCTGCCAGTACCCTGTACACTATATTGTCAAAAGTATTGGGATGCCTGCTTTCACACACACACATGAACTTTAATGGCATCCCAGTCTTAGTCTATAGGGTTCAATATTTAGTTGGCCCACCCTTTGTAGCTATAACAGCTTCAACTCTTCTGGGAAGGCTTTCCAAAAGGTTTAGGAGTGTGTCTATGGGAATGTTTGACCATACTTCCAGAAGCGCATTTGTGAGGTCAAGCACTGATGTTGGAGAGAAGGCCTGGCTCACAGTCTCCACTCTAGTTCATCCCAAAGGTGTTTTCTTGGGTTGAGGTCAGTCAAGTTCCTCCACCCCAAACTCTCTCATCCATGTCTTTATGAATCTTGCTTTGTGCACTGGTGAGCAGTCATGTTGGAACAGGAAGTGGTCATCCCCAAACTGTTCCCACAAAGTTGGGAGCATGGAATTGTCCAAAATATCTTGGTATGCTGATGCTTTAAGGGTTCCCTTCACTGGACTAAGGGGCCAAGCCCAACCCCTGAAAAATAACCCCACACCATAATCCCCCTCCACCAAATGAGTTGGACCATTGCACAAAGCAAGGACCTTAAGAGTCTCGACCTCAACCTGATAGAACACCTTTGGGATGATTTAGAGCGAAGACTGCGAGCCAGGCCTTCTCGTCCAACATCAGTGCCTGACCTCACAAATGCGCTTCTGAAAGAATGGTCAAACATTCCCATAGACACAGATAGACATAGATAGAGATGAAGCTGTTATAGCTGCAAAGGGTGGGCCAACTCAATATTGAACCCTACAAACTAAGACTAAGATGGCATTAAAGTTCATGTGTGTGTAAAGGCAGGTGTCCCAATACTTTTGACAATATAGTGTATACAGTATATATGGCCCACAGTCATATATAAGTTGTGACCTTTATTATATCAACTTTCCGACTGCATAACATAGTTACAGTATATATCGGCAGAATGGCTCTCCTGTGCCGAATCACGTACCTAGTACATAATCTGGTAGCTCCAGGTAGGGGGCGCGCGCCGCTGGTGTGCCGACTGTGCTGTGATTAGACACAGCACAAGCTGATCAGGGGGTGCTGGCCAATGCATGACCCCCGGCACCAGCTGACTGGCGAGGAGGAACACAGGATAGAGCTCTGTCCTGTCAGTGGGGATGTGGCAGTTTTTGTTTCCCTGCAAAGCACATCCCTTAGTAAAAGCAGCACACAGTGCACACATAAACACTGGCTAGGCACACATTTAACCCTTTAACCACTTGCCGACCGCTCACTGAGCTGGTACTGCGGCAAAGTGGCTCGTTATCGTCCAGCGACGTAGACCTACGCCCCCTGTATTCAGACACAGCTGGAGTCAGGCCAGGGGAGGAGAGGCGGTGATCACCGCCGCTCTTCCCCGATCGTCGGGGATCGAGTGAGGAAATCCGCCCGCTTGTGTAAACAAAGCGGGCGGATCTCCTCTGTGACAGACAGTCACAGATTACAGGATTCAGCATAGCTGAACCTGCGATCTGTGTCTGTGTCACACAATCCCCTCCCCCCACACGCGTCAGTAAGCATGAGGCACACATTAACCCCTTGATCACCAATAAAGTTAACCCCTCCCCTGCCAGTGTCATTATTACAATAACAGTGCATATTTTTAGCACTGATTACTGTAGTAATGTCACTGGTAACCCCAAAAGTGTCAAAAATGTCAGTTAGGGGTCCGATCTGTCCACCGCAATATCGCAGTCCCGCAAAAAAAAAAAAATCGCAGATCGCCGTCCATTACTAGTAAAAAAAATAAACAATAAAAATGACAAATCTTTCCCGTAGTTCGTAAACGTGAACTTTTGCACAAAGCAATCAAAATACACTTATTGTGATTTTTTTTTACCAAAAATATGTAGCAGAAAACAAATTGGCCTAAAAATGTTAAAAAATTTTGATTTTTAAATTTTTTTTTTGGGGAATGTTATATATCAGAATGTGAAAAATATTGTTTTTTTTTTTTCAAAATTGTCGCTCTTTTTTTCAAAAAGTAAAAATCGCACAGGTTATCAAATACCACCAAAAGAAAGCTCTATTTGTGGGGAAAAAAAGGACATAAATTGAATTCGGGTACACCGTTGCATGACCGCACAATTGTCCGTTAAATTAACGCAGTGCCGAATCGCAAAATATGGCCTGGTCAGGAATGGGGTAAAATCTTCCGGTCTTAAAGCGGTTAAAAATTCACTCATTGAGGATTTTTTTGTCAAAGACATGTAGCTAAATACAGTTTGGCCTAAATATATGACAAAAATTTAATATATTGGATATTTTTTAACCGTCAAAGTAGAAAATGTCAATTTTTTCGCGAACTTTTCGCTCTTTTTTTATTAATATCGCAAAAAATGAAAAGTGCAGAGGTGATCAAATACCACCAAAAGGAAGCTCTGTTTGTGGGGAAAAAAGGACGCAAATTTCGTTTTGGGTACAGTGTTGCATGACCGCACAATTGTCAGTTAACCACTTTACCACCGGAGGATTTTGCTGTCTTCCGTCCAGGCCACTTTTTGCGATTCGGCGCTGTGCGACTTTAACTGACAATTGCGCGGTCGTGCGACGCCGTACCCAAACGAAATTTACGTCCTTTTTTTCCCACAAACAGAGCTTTCTTTTGGTGGTATTTGATCACCTGTGCGATTTTTACTTTTTGCGCTATAAACAAAAAAAGAGCGTTTATTTTGAAAAAATAACAATATTTTTCACATTTTTTATATGAAATTCCCCCCCAAAAAAATGTAAAAATCAAATTTTTTTTTAAATTTTTGGCAAATTTGTTTTCTGCTACCTATGTTTAGTAAAAAAAAATCGCAATAAGCGTATTTTGATTGGTTTGCGCAAAAGTTATTGCGTTTACTAACTAAGGGAAAGATTTCTGTCATTTTTGGTGTTTTTTTTTTTAACGCGTAATGGCGGTGATCTGCGATTTTTTTTGCGGGACTGCGACATTGCGGTGGACAGATCGGACCCTTGACTGACATTTTTGACACTTTTGGGGGTACCAGTGACATTTCTACAGTAATCAGTGCTATAAATATGCACTGTTACTGTAAAAATGACACTGGCAGGGAAGGGGTTAATTTTATTGGAGAGGGAGGGGTTAATGTATGCCTGGTGCTTACTGACGTGTAGGGGGGGAGGTGACTGTGTGACACAAGGACAGATCGGATGTCCAGCTATGCTGAACACTCCGATCTGTCAGTTCCTGTCACTATGGAGATCCGCCCGCTGTGTTTACACACAGCGGGCGGATCTCCAGACTCGATCCCCGACAATCGCCGCTGCTCCTCCCCTGGCCCGACTCCCGCTGTGAATGAACACAGCGGGAGCGAGCCTCCGGCGGCGCGCGAGCGCCGCCCACAAGGGGCGGAGTCCAGCGACGTAGGTCTACGTCGCTGGATGGGATCGCGGCACTTTGCCGCAGTAGCCTCAATGTGAGCGGGGCTAAAGTGGTTAAAATCACACAGTGCCAAGTTGCAAAAAGTGGCCTGGACGTAAAGCAGGAAAATCCTCCGGTGGTAAAGTGGTTAATCGCCCTAGATCAGTGATGGTGAACCTTGGCACCCCAGATGTTTTGGAACTACATTTCCCATCATGCACTCTGCATTGTAGTTGAACGTCATGGGAAATGTAGTTTCAAAACATCTGGGGTGCCAAGGTTCGCCATCACCGCCCTAGATGTTGACCCCTTCTCAGCCAGTATCATTAGTACAGTGACAGTGCAAAATTTTAGCATTTGTGTCACTGGTTCCCACAAAAGTGTCAGTTAGCGTCTGACTGTCTGCCGCAATATCGCAGTCCTGCTATAAGTCACTGATCGCTGCCATTACTAGCATACCAAAAAAAAAAAGAAAATGATAAATAACAGTATACATCCAATAGTTTGTAGACACTATAACATTTGTGCAAACCAATCAATATACGCATATTGGGATTTTTTTTAAATATGTAGCAGAATACATTTTGGCCTAAATTAATGAAGAAATTATATTTTATAACATTTTGTTATTGGCTGTGGTTTATAGCAGAAAGTAAAAAATATTGTTTTTTCTTTTCACAATTGTCGGCCTTTTTTTTTTGTTTGTAGCGCAAAGAAAACGCAGAAGTGATCAAATACCACCAAAAGAAAGCTTTATTTGTGGGGATAAAAAAATGATATAAAGTTTGTTTGTGTATATTGTTCTGTGACCGCGCAAAATATCAGTTAACTGCCCCCACGCTCGCTTATTGCCAAATGACAGGCGGGCGGTGGCTCTCTAATTCTGGGACAACGTCATATGATGTCTTCCCAGACATGGCGATCGGTGGTGCGGTGCGTCCCTGGGACACGGCGCATCACCAATCCCTGTAAAGAGCCGATGACGAGGCTCTTTACCTATGTGATTAGCTGTGTCCAATCACATGTAAACTAGGGAATGCCAGTTATCAGCATTCCTCTACTCATGCTGACAGTGTGTAAAGAGAGGAGAGCCAATCAGCGGCATTTGCTCACGGGGGAGATCTGCACAGATAATCAGTGCACTAATGATCAGTGCAGCCCCAACAGTGCCCAGCAGTAATGTCAATCAGTGCCCAACGGTGATGCCAATCTGTGCCCATCAGTGACCCCAGTTAATGCTGCTTTTCTGTGCCCATCAGTGCCACCCATCCGTGCCCATCAGTGCTGCATATCAGTGCCGCTTACCAGTGCCCATCAGTGCCGCGTATTAGTGTCTTCTCATCAGTGCTGCATATCAGTGCCGCCTATCAGTGTCCATCAGTGCTGCATATCAGTGCCGCCTACCAGTGCCCATCAGTGCCGCGTATTAATGTCTTCTCATCAGTGCTGCATATCAGTGCCGCCTACCAGTGTCCATCAGTGCTGCATATCAGTGCCGCCTATCAGTGTCCATCAGTGCTGCATATTAGTGCCTTCTCATCAGTGCCACCTCATCAGTACCCTTCAGTGCCACCTCATCATTGCCCATCAGTTCCACCTTATTAGTGCCCATCAGTGCAGCCTATCAGTGCCCATCAGTGTCGCCTTATCAGCGCACATCAGTGAAGGAGAAAAATTCCTGATTTACAAAACGTTATAACAGAAAAGAAGAGAGACTTTTTTTTGTCAATTTTTTTTTTAGCAAAAAATAATAAAAACTCAGTGGTGATTAAATACCACCAAAAGAAAGCTCTATCTGTCTCAAATAAATGATAAACCATTTGTTTGGGTACAGTATTGCATGACCGTGCGATTGTCATTCAAAGTGTGACAGCGCTGAAAATTAACCTGGGCAGGAAGGGGGTAAAAGTGGCCAGTAGGAAAGTGGTTAAAGTAACATAGTGCCAAAACAAAAAAAAAAAAATGAATAAATAAATGGCGTGGTCATGAAGGGGGGGGGGGGGGGTAAAATCTTCTGGAGGTCAAGTATGGAGCTGTGTACCTAGTGCAGTGATGGCAAAGATTGGCACCCCAGATGTTTTGGAACTACATTTCCCATGATGCTCAACTACACTGCAGAGGGCATGAACATCATGGGTAATGTAGTTCCAAAACATCTGGGGTGCCAAGGTTCACCATCACTGACCTAGGGCAGTGTTTCTCAAATCCGGTCCTCAGGGCACACTAATGCCTCGTACACACGCAACGATTGTTGGCCGTGAATTTTCGGCCAACGTCCGATCGGCCGATTTTCGGCTTGTTAGTATGATGCTTTCGACAACCGACTCCGACTTTTCTGCCGAATAAAATCTTGTGTGCAGGCTATAAAATTTTTGTTGGCCGTCAACACAACGGCCGATTTTCCGTCAGTCAGTACAGATTTTGGCAGACAAAAATCTGATGAGCAAGACTGGGCATGCTCAGAGAAGAAAAAACACATATGATATCAATGTACAAATACTGTACTGGTGACCCGAGCATAAGGAACAAACTATTCAGAGAAAAGAGATACAATAAGACACGTGGCCACTCACTAAAACTTGAGGAAAGGTGGTTTAACCTTAAAGTGCGTAAGGGGTTCTTCACTGTAAGAGCGGTAAGGATGTGGAATTCTCTTCCACAAGCAGTTGTATCAGCAGGGAGCATCGATAGTTTCAAAAAACTATTAGATGGGCACCTTAGAGACCACAACACACAGGGGTACACAATGTACAACATACAGGGGTATACAATGTACAACATACAGGGGTATACAATGTACAACATACAGGGGTATACAATGTACAACATACAGGGGTATACAATGTACGGTTAAAAGCAAACACACACACACACATCATAGGTTGAACTGGATGGACTGATGTCTTTTTTCAACCTCACTAACTATGTAACTATGTAACTATGTAACACACGGAAAGTAAACCAGAACATGACATCACTTCTGCAGTCGGCTGTTGTTGGCCGACAAAATTCGTGTGCAGTCTTTAGCACTTTTCAACCGACAGGACAGCACTGGACAAAAGACGGCCGATCGTTCGGCCGACAATCGCTACGTGTGTACGGGGCTTTAGTGTCAGATTTGTCCGCCGCAATGTCCCAGTCCCGCTAAAAATCGCTGATCGCCGCCATTACTAATAAAAACAAAAATATAAATAAAAAGTCCAAAAATTTGTCCCATAGTTTGTAAACGCTATAACTTTTGCGCAAACCAATTAACATACGCTTTTTGATTATGGCAGAGATAGCAAAAAAAAAGTAGCTTTAACTATTCCTTTCTAGATCCTTATTTAAAAAACAAAAACAGTTTTATTATTGGATACACTTTAATTCCATTTATGAATTTAAGCCCTGTGTGCTTTGCACCCTAAGCAGCTGCCATTATCCCCCACCCCCCACAGGTATTATTATATAAGAAGGTACTTACCTGTACTGAGTCCGGCAGTTTTTGAAACTTCCCCAGTCTCCAATGTGTATTTATACAGCTGATTGCTATTTACACGTTAAGGGTTGGGAACCAGGAAAGAAATAGAGATACTGATCAGCTATCATGGTGGGGGGAGGGAATTATTACGAAAAGCTTTTTCTTAGGAAACAGAAATCCATCCTGTCAAGTTACATACCAAGCACTGCCATCAAGATAAGGAAAATGTAACATTAGATTTACGAAATTAGATGATACTACAGTTTTGTTCCTAATTGACCCAAGTGTACAAATGTACAGAGTTTAGGACTTCCAGTTCCGGCGCTCATGGGGGAGGAGTGAGCGATCTAGGTTCCTGTAGCGCCCGTGCGTGAGCCTGCATGTAAAGCCGATCCGTGTGCGGAGCCATCCTGAGTTGGAGGCATAGCGGGGATAAAGCTGTTGGATACCACCGAGTCTATCTGCCTGCCTGTGAGGTGTGAGTGTGCCGGTAAAGTGGAGCGTAATTGCCGCTTACCCTGCCTACAACTGCCTTAACCGACTGCCTCCACCGATCACACTATACCACCGTGCCTGTGTCTGTATAGCCAGTCCGGTGGAGAGAGCAGAGAAGGAGCGGGGCGGGGGCGGAGCAGAGGAAAGACCGGCCCGACAGGGCAGCCATCAGAAATTTTGGGGCCCCTTACACAGTTTTAGGCCTGAGCCCCTCCCATGGATCCAACCGCCAACATTCCCTAAGGCCAACCTACTATGACATCATCCTCCTCCAGTCGCATGTCCTCCTTCATCCCATGTCCTCATCCTCCCCCAGTCCCATCTTCTCCATCCCAGGAAAATAAATGGTTCTTGTAAATGCCACCCCTCCTGTTCAAGAGTGAACAGCTGGAGAACAGAGGAGGGCGGGGCCTACAGCTGTATGTGAGGGCTAGTGAGTGGCAGAACCCCCCACATAGTGCCAGCCTGCAAGGGAACGGTGGAGCTTACAATTGAATGGTATTGCGAGGACAGGTTGCAACCCAACCCTGTTTGGGGCCCCTCAGGATGCCTGGGCCCCCTACATGTGTATGGGCTGTACCCCCCTGATGGCGGCCCTGCCGGCCGATACTAGAGCTGCTTAGAGCTGTATTGTAGACTGGAAATCTGCACAGAACCTGATATACAGTCCCTAGACTCCCATAGAGCTCCAGCCTATACCGAACTAAAACTAACTGCATTAACGGCACTGATTGCACTGCACCATACTACTGTGCTTGTGCTTACACTGCTACCCGCTGTGATAATTGGAGCAAGGGTGAGAGCGGAGACATTCTGCCATATTGCTGTATTGCTACTGTGCTTATATTGAATAGCATCATATTTGAGTTTACATTGAACTGCACTTTACTTGTATTGGAGCGAACTGCACCTTATTTGTGCCTATATTGAACTGCACCTTATCTGAGATTATACTGATTATCAGAGTTGTATAAAGTACTCGAAACCCATACTTGAGTAGAAGTGGAAGTGCTCAATCAAAAAGTGACTTGAGTAGAAGTACTAAAGTATTCAACATTTTTTGTACTCAAGTATTGCAAGTAGTTTTTTTTTTAAAATGTTGCTACTCAAGTACTGAAAGTAAAAGTACCAGTAGTTTTGAAAAAAAATTGCTACTCAAGTACTGAAAGTAAAAGTACAAGTACTGTGTTATGTAGTTATTAAAGAAAGAAGTCAAAAGTTTGAACATCATATTGTTTTTTATTATTTCATATGCAGCTTTTATTTATACATACAGTAGCATTTATTTTCGT
Organism: Pelophylax lessonae; assembly: GCF_965119305.1. Classification (NCBI taxonomy): domain Eukaryota; kingdom Metazoa; phylum Chordata; class Amphibia; order Anura; family Ranidae; genus Pelophylax; species Pelophylax lessonae. The sequence continues at coordinate 20,599,490 of NC_138772.1, forward strand.
ATGCGCTGATAATACACATGTTTTGAGCTTCATGAAACCTGCCATCTACTGTTCTGGCAGTGGTAATTTTTATAATTGTAACTATGCAGCACAAAAAAAAAAAATATTGGAGTAGAAGTATTGAAATCATCGAAAAAATGTAGTGAAGTAAAAGTGGGAGTAGGAGAAAAAAATTATACTCTAGGAAAGTACAGATACCGCCTTTCGGTACTTAAGTACAGTAGTGAAGTAGTTCTACTTAGTTACTATACATCTCTGCTGATTATACTGAACTGCACCTTACTTGAGCCTAAAATTGAATTGCATCTTATCTGAGTTTATATCGAATTGCACCCCACCTGTGCTCATATTGAGCTGCACCTTACTTTAGCTTATATTCATTGCACATTATTTGTGCCTATATGGAACTGCACCTTACCTGAGCTTATAGCGAATTGCACCTTATTTGTGCTCATATTGAACTTCACCTTATCCGAGCTTATATTGAATTGTACCTTATCTGTGCTTATACTGAATTGCACCATTACCTGAGCTTACATTGAATTGTACCTCACCCAGGGCCGCTGATAGGGGGGGGGACCACCAGCCCTCTTGTAGGGGGCCCGAGCACACAGGGGGGCCCACACAAAGAGGGGGATTAGTAATGGACTACAATTACAGAAATCTTCCTCCAGCACCTGAATCTGATCTGTCCCTCTCCCTGCTATCAGCTTTTATCTGTTGAGAAAGAGACAGTCGTCCCTCACTAATCCCCCTCCCTTCTGTGGGCCCCCTCCCAGCACTTATCTCTGCTCAGGAGTTTATTTGTAACTTTGTTTCTCTCTCTCTCTGTCTCTCTGATCCCGGAGCTCCAACTGCCCAGCCTGTATATTTTTCTCATCTCATTTTCTTTTTTATTTAACATCGTTTTTTTTTTTTAGATTTAGCAGGAATTTTGTGAGTTATGTTATATTTGTGTCTGATAATAGTGATTTTGTTGTCATTTTAGCTAAATATATCTTTAATATTTTCTTGGGGGGGCCCTGCCAGGTAGTCTGTACGGGGCCCCGCGATTTCTACCAGCAGCCCTGACCTCACCTGTGCCTATACTGAGATGCACCTCACTTGAGCTTACATTGAATTGCACTTTACCGCTCTGCTGTGTCTGTGTCTGTACCTGTCCCCATACCAAGGGGGTTGATACCGGCTGGTACCGGTTGATACCAGCTGACATCGGAGCTTCCGGACTTGCTAGAGCAGAGGCTGCTGGAGACTGTACAGTAGTAGCAGATGGACCAATTTGTGGAGCGGGGTCGCCCCCAGAGTAACATCACCTCAGAGGTATCCCACACAAGCAAGTTACCTGATGGAGCTATTAATCTGCCTGCCACTTCAGCTTTACCTTCTATGAATGCTACCGCATCTATATCCACTGTATCCACCGCATCTGCTACCCGCCCGATGGGGGTCCCTAAAATGGTCATTTCTACATCTACAACCTATTCCGCGGAGGAGGAGTCTAAGATAGCAGATGGGATTCAATCTATTACCAAGGCACAGGAGGAGGAGAGAGAACATGTGAAAAGGAGTACTCATACTCAGTCTAACATCCTTGAAACCCCCTTATGGCACTTTTCCACTGCAAGTACCGGCTCGGCTCTACTCGGCCCTGCTTGTCCCAGTTTGCTTTTCCACTGCTGGTACCGCATGGTACAGTGTTGGAACGGTTCGGTACGGTACGGTATGGTTTGCTTTTCCACTAAAGTAGTACTAAAGTTAAGTGGGTGGGATAACAACGGGGTGGGTGGGATTCTCTGACCAATCAGTGGCTAGTAGTGACTGCATGCAAAGGATTGTGGGATATGGTACCAGTTATGGTACCTGTTGGAACCACAATCGAGTAGGTACTGTTTTTTCAGAGCCGTACCGTTCGGTTCCATGCAGTGGAAAAGCGCCGCCGTACCGTACCGTACCGAACCGTTCCGACACTATACCATGCGGTACCAGCAGTGGAAAAGCACAAAATCGAGCCGAACCGTTCGGTTCCATGCAGTGGAAAAGCGCCATTAGAGGACCCATCCTGTGGTCGGCTAGCAGAGGCAGTAGCGGCACTGCTGGTACCCACAATCAAACATACAGTGGAAACAGCAATAATGCAGGAGCTTAAACAGATACAAAAAGAGCTGCAAACGCATAAACAGCAAATACAGGAAGCCGAATTTCCTCACTGGAGGATGAAATTGTAGATAACAGCAGAGACTTCTCGCTTCTCGGCCTTTTGGCTAAGATCAAGTGTAGTATCTGTTCTTATCAGTGTTGGAATGGAACCTGAAGGTTAGTATCGGTGGTGGCCGAAGTTAACCGGGGCGCTCTGGGCGTAACTGGAGGACCGGAGTAGGCCAAACCAGAGAAAGCCGGAGGGTTCCAATGCCTTCCTGATTTGAATGGGTCCGCCCCTACCAGTTTGAAGGGAGCGAGAAAACTGGATTGGTTCCGTGGCCAGTTAGTACTGCTCCTGGATGTGATTGGTAAGGAACGGCGGTGGCGGTGGGGGAGCCTTTCCTCCTGGGTTGAATCTGGCCTTGCAAAAGGCTTGTCCCCAGTTGAAGGTAGGTTCTCCCTAAGCTGTCCAATGTTCTGATGCCTCCTGGTAGGATAGGGCTACACTTGGTCTGGCCTTTGGGCCGGGGTAGAGAAAGCCCGTAGTGTATGTGCCCCTGGGGTGGCAGCCCAGGGGTGCCTTAATTCTCACTGGTGAGGGGCAGCTCGCCTTGAGTTTTTCGGCATCATGGTCACTGCACCTACGCACACTTTTTTAAGCACCTGCCTCTTGGGCAAGGCCTTTTGGCTTCGACCAGAGGAATTTTTATTCCGGCCGGAAGGCCTGCCCTTGTATTTTCACAAGGGCACTAATTCACCTCTCCACTTCCCCTCCCCCACCTTTTTGTTTGTGTGTGCCTTTTCTTTGTAGTTTGTCACTTTCTATCACCTTTTTTTCACTTGCACGACTTGTAGGGTGTGGGTCCTCGGGCCCTACCTTGAGTCTTGGGAGGGGGTGGATATGGCCTTTTGGCTTGGTCTGCCCTCTCTCATGGGGTCTCCCTTCGGGGGAGCCCCACTTAGTACTCGGTGGGGGCTGTTTCGGCAGTCCCCCTGAAGAACGGGGTCAGTCTGGTTTCGGCCAGACAGACCATGAGTACCTTAAATCCCTGTCAGGAGTCTTGCGCCCCGGGGGATCGAGGTTCGGGTCCTACCTCTTCGGAGGGAAGACCATTTGTTTGCACACCCTGTGCACTTTTTGTGTTCCTCACGTTTGTGTGTGTGCACTTTTTTATGCACCGGGTGAAGTCTTTTGAGTGTGTTTCACACGCTACGGGCTTTAAAAAAAAAAAAAAAATAACAGCAGAGACATCTCTGCCCATGTCAACGCTCTGCAATTATTGCAAGAAAAAATAGAGGACCTAGAAAATTGTTCTAGACGAAATAACCTCCGTATTTTTGGGGTCCCAGAAAATTTTCAACCTGAGACGCTTATTCACCTCTGCTCCGTTACAATACCAAAAGCATTAGGAATAACAACTACGTGTGTAGTGGAACGAGCACACAGGATCGGCAGCTTCAAGGAAGGCAAAAACAACTTTAGGCCAGTTATAGCAAGATACCTGAACTATGCAGATAAAAATCTTATCTTCCAGCAATTTAAACAACAGCACAAACTACAGATTGAAAGCCACTCTATTTTAATCTTTGCAGATTACTCAGCAGAGGTATCAAGGAAACGTAAAGCATTTTCCATAATATGTACAACTTTATACCATCACAAGATAAAATTTACATTGTCTTACCCGGCAATACTATATCTCAATACGGCAAAAGGGTGAACGTATATCGTTCAAAAATCCCGCAGATGCGGAAAAGTATCTTATTTCTATAAATATACCTGTGGAAGAGAGTTCGCTCTCAATTAGAAAGGCAGCTTTATCCAGGAAAGCACGAATTGATCTTTCTAGAGATACTAAAAGAAGGCCAAAACAGGTGTAATAGTGTAGGCCGACAAGCATGGAGGACATAATAATCTATATATCCGGTAACGGACATACCGTATGTACTCGAGTATAAGCCGACCCGAGTATAAGCTGAGGCCCCTACTTTTACCACAAAAAGATGGGAAAATTATTGACTCTAGTATAAGCCTAGGGTGAGAATGCAGGGCGGCGGGCATGGTACAGGAGAATGCAGGGTGACTGGCATGGTGCAGGAGAATGCAGGGTATTGGCATGGTACAGGAGAATGCAATGTACTGGCATGGTACAGGAGAATGCAAGGTACTGGCATGGTGCAGGAGAATGCAGGGTACTGGCATGGTGCAGGAGAATGCAGGGTACTGGCATGGTGCAGGAGAATGCAGGGTACTGGCATGGTACAGGAGAATGCAGGGTACTGGCATGGTACAGGAGAATGCAAAGTACTGGCATGGTACAGGAGAATGCAGGGTACTGGCATGGTGCAGGAGAATGCAGGGTGACTGGCATGGTGCAGGAGAATGCAGGGTGACTGGCATGGTGCAGGAGAATGCAGGGTACTGGCATGGTACAGGAGAATGCAGGGTACTGGCATGGTACAGGAGAATGCAGGGTGACTGGCATGGTACAGGAGAATGCAGGGTACTGGCATGGTGCAGGAGAATGCAGGGTACTGGCATGGTGCAGGAGAATGCAGGGTACTGGCATGGTACAGGAGAATGCAGGGTACTGGCATGGTACAGGAGAATGCAGGGTAGTGGCATGGTGCAGGAAAATGCAGGGTACTGGCATGGTACAGGAGAATGCAGGGTACTGGCATGGTACAGGAGAATGCAGGGTACTGGCATGGTGCAGAAGAATGCAGGGTACTGGCATGGTACAAGAGGATCCGGGGGTTGTGGGCATACTACAGGAGATGCAGTGCTGTGGGCATGGTGCAGGTGGACCATGCCCGCAGCACTGCATCCCTTGTAGTATGCCCGCAGCCCTGCATAATGGCAGGTAGTGCAGCTGTTTCACTTACCTGTTCCAGAGGCGCCTTCATTTTAAAAATGGCGCTGCCCGGCGCCGACACGTCATTGTGCACGTGCCGCCGCCGCTCGTATACTTTCGGCTATTCCTGGCCTCTCCCGAGCGGCGGCGGCGCATCCGCGGTGACATGTATGTGCCGGGCGGCGCCATTTTTAAAGCTTAAGCACGTCGGAGCGGCCAGGGACTTTTTTTTTTTTTTCTTGAATCGAGTATAAGCCGAGGGGGACGTTTTCAGCACAAAAAAATGTGTGGAAAAACCCGGCTTATACTCGAGCATATACGGTAGCTAATAGGAGCGCTTGTGCTGAATATATGAAATGGAAAATGGATTTGGATTGATAGATGGTTGACCTTAAATTAATCTAATCTAATCCAACTTTATATAAGTATATTAATTAATCTGTATCCTATAGATAACTCTTTTTTTCTTTTTTTGGGTACAGTGGGTATTTTTCCTTGGCCTAAAAAACTATATAATGGATAAAAAGTAATGACTGCATGTAACTTATGATCTTTCCTTAACCACTTGCCTACAGTGCACTTTCACCCCCTTCCTGCCCAGACCGATTTTCAGCTTTCAGCGCTCTCACACTTTGACTGAGAATTACTCAGTCATGCAACACTGTACCCATACAAAAATTGTGTCCTTTTTTTCACACAAATAGAGCTTTCTTTTGATGGTATTTGATCAATACTGGGTTTTTTATTTTTTGTGCTATAAATAAAAAAAGACTGAAAATATCGTGAAAAAAACGCATTTTTATTTGTTTCTGTCATAAAATTTTGCAAATTAGTCATTTTTCTTCACAAATTTTGGCAAAAATTTATACTGCTACTTATCTTTGGTAAAAATAACCCAAGTAAGTGTATATTATTTGGTCTTTGTGAAAGTTATAGAGTCCACAAGTTATGGTGCGAATCATTGAAAATTGATCACACTTGATCACACCTGATGTACTGAAGGCCTATCTCATTTCTTGAGACACTAAAAAGTCAGGAAAGTACAAATACCCCCCAAATGACCCCTTTTTGGAAAGTAGACATTCCAAGGTATTTAATAAGGGGCATGGTGAGTTTTTTGAAGTTGTAATTTTTTCCCACAATGCTTTGCAAAATGAAGATTTTTTTTTTTTGTTTTTTTTTTTTTACAAATTGCCATATTAACAGGTTATTTCTCTCACACAGCACATGTATACTTGCAACTACACCCCAAAACACATTCTACTACTCCTCCTGAGTATGGCGATACCACATGTGTGAGACTTTTTCACAGCCTGGCCACATACAGAGGCCTAACATTCAAGTAGCAGCGTCCGGCATTCTAGGAGCATAAATTACACATATAATTTCCTGACAACCTATCGCACTTTTGAAGGCCCTGGAGCACCAGGACAATGGAAACCCCCATAAAATGACCCCATTTTGGAAAGCAAACAGCCCAACGTATAATTTTTGGGGCATAATGAGTCTTTTGAACATGTCATTTTTTTCCACAAGTTTTTGGAAAATGTGGAAAGAAAATGAAAACACATTTTTTTTACACAAAGCTGTCCATTTATGCAATATTTCTAACACATAGCATGTACATAGCAAAAATTGCACCCCAAAATACATTCTGCTATTCCTCCTGAGTATGGCGATACCACATGTGTAACACTTTTACACAGCCTAGCCACATACAGATGCCTAACATCCAAGTAGCACTTTTCACAAAGTTGTCCATTTATCCACTTTAAGACTGGGCCTATTTTTGACACTTGGTGTTTACAAGCTAAAATCATTTTTTTTGCTAGAAAACTACTTAGAACCCCCAAACATTATATATTTTTTTTTTAGCAGAGACCCTAGAGAATAAAATGGAGATGGTTGCAATATTTTTTATCACACCATATTTGCGCAGCAGTCTTCCAAATGCGATTTTTTTGAAAAAAAATTCACTTTTTTTAACTAAAAAATAAGAAAACAGTAAATTTAGCCCAATTTTTTTTCCATAATGTGAAAGATAATGTTACGCCGAGTAATTAGATACCCAACATGTCATGCTTAAAAATTGCGCATGCTCACAGAATGGCACCAAACATTGGTACTTAAAAATCCCCATAGGCAACATTTTAAAAAATTCTGCAGGTTACTAGCTTAGAGTTACAGAGGAGGTCTAGGGCTCAAATTATTGCTCTCACTCTAACGATCGCGGAGATACCTCACATGTATGGTTTGAACACCGTTTACATATGTGGGCGGGACTTGAGTATGCGTTTGCTTCTGCGCGCGAGCTAACGGGGACAGGGCGCTTCAATTATTTTTTTTTTTTCCTATTTATTTTATTTATTATTTTTTTATTTTTACACAGTTTAAAAAAAAAAAATGTTTTGATCATTTTTATTTCTATTAAAAGGAATGTAAACATCCCTTGTAATAGAAATAGGCATGACAGGACCTCTTTATTGTGAGATCTGGGGTCAAAAAGACCTCACACCTCATAACTACACTAAAAAAAGAAAAAAAAAAAAATTGTTGAAAAAGGAAAAAAAAAAAGCGGCCCTTTAAACCAGTTGCTAGGCAACGTCTTTTGACGTAGCTCCGGTCCTCCAAGACCATAGAGTCGAGTGAGGGCCATCTTGCCCTCACTCGACTTCCTGTCTCTGAGGATCCGGGACCGGATAGTTTTCCCCGCTGCCGGCGGGTCCGGTAAGCTGGAAAAACGTCTGGGACGCGGCAGGAGGGGGCACCTCTTCCCCTGCACCGCAAGGGTAATTCCGCAGCGAATCCGCCACTGGGACCACCCTTATCTGAAAGCCGTCCGCCCGCCGTTTCAAAAAATACCAGGGTTATGGGGGCTATCTGCTGCCATAACTCCAGTATTTAGCTTTTAATGGCTGATGCATATAGTCGTTAGGCGGTCAGTAAGTGATTGCATGTATATGGCAAACAGGTGACTGATGGGGTGACAGGTGACGATGACTGATAGGGTGACAGGTGACGATGACTGATGGGGTGACAGGTGACGATGATTGATGAGGTGACAGGTGACAATGATTGATGAGGTGACAAGTGACGATGATTGATGGGGTGACAGATGACAATCACTGACGGGGTGACAAGTGACGATGATTGATGGGGTGACAAGTGACGATGATTGATAGGGTGACAGATGACGATGACTGATGGGGTGACAGGTGACGGTGATTGATGGGGTGACAGGTGACGGGCGATGGTCACTGATGGGTGACAGGTGACGGGCGATGGTGCACTGCGGTACTGATGGCAGTCTCTGGTGACCGGTGAACTTTAGGCTATGTCCACATGTGAGCGTAGCGATCATGGGCAAAATCACTGCAATTCTGCCCGCGATCCAGAAATAATTGCAAATGGCGAGACGCCTGTGCGTTGCCCGTGATTTGCAATAGCACCCCAAGCGCTGTGCGATGTTGCTGCGATTTCCGCCTGCCGAATCGAGGTAACATCACGCAAACAACGCATGACGCCCCAAAGAAGCTCTTGTACCTTTTTTGGGCATCATGCGATGTTTGTGCGCGATGTTACCGCTATTCGGCAGGTGGAAATCGCAGCAACATCGCACAGCGTTTGGGGTGCTATTGCAAATCACGGGCAACGCACAGGCGTCCCGCAATTTGCAATGATTTCCAGATTGTGGGCAGAATCGCGGTGAGTCTGCCTGTGATCGCTATGCTCAAATGTGAACGTAGCCTTATGGGTGTCAATTTCTGGGCACTGATGAGGTGACTGTTGGGTGACAGGTGCAATTGGGGGGGGGGGGGGTGAGGACTGTGTGGGGACCTTTATTTTTGTGATTTTTACTTTTGCAGGTACACAGAGCAGTAACTCACTGTTTCTAGCTCTGCTCTCCTCACACTGGAAACTGTGTGAGGGGAGAAGAGCTAGAACAAGGGGGTTACTGCTCTTTGTTTACATTTTGTGATCGGCTGTGAATGGATTCACAGCCGATCACTTAGTAAACAGTCACTGTCAGTGACTATTTACTACTGCCGGTGACAGCTGTGTTCCTACGGAACACAGCGCCACCGACATGACCGCGCTGCGCGCTCCCGATCGCGCATGCGCGGTCATCTTCCGGGCTCCTCCATTGTGATCGGCTGTGTCATTGGAACATTGGCTGTTTCCCCCTGCCGGTGACGGGGGGTGTCCCGGGGACACCCCGACACCGGCAGTGCAGGGCGGCGCGCACACGATCGCGCGCCTGCCCTGCTATCCTGGGATCACGTCATATGACGTCTTCCCAGAATAATGGTCGCACCGCTCCGCCATCAATTGACGGCGGGTGGGCGGCAAGTGGTTAATCTACACCTTTGGGTAAAAACAATTAAATTGCGGGATAGTCTGTGTCGGTACGTGTGAGATACACCTTTCCAATTTTTGGGGCGCATCTCATACTGCCGAGGATTTGAGGGTGCTTCAGTCTGCCTCCTGCCTGTTCCGAACTCCTCCTACTCCTCAACCTGCCTTTGGGGGTACAAAAAATAGTAATCGGGGCCTAGTCTGGTTCTGTACGTGTGAGATACATACACCTTTTTTTTGATAATATTTTCTATTCCGCTATTTAATCTACACCTTTGGAGTAAAAACAATTAAATTGCGGGATAGTCTGTGTCGGTACGTGTGAGATACATACACCTTTTGATATCATATTTTCTATTCCGCTATTCAATCTACACCTTTGGGTAAAAACAATTAAATTGCGGGATAGTCTGTGTTGGTATGTGTGAGATACACCTTTCCAATTTTTGGGGCGCATCTCATACTGCCGAGGATTTGAGGGTGCTTCAGTCTGCCTCCTGCCTGTTCCGAACTCCTCCTACTCCTCATCCTGCCTTTGGGGGTACAAAAAATAGTAATCGGGGCCTAGCCTGGGTTTGTACGTGTGAGATACACCACCGTTTTGTAAAATTTTTCCTATTCCGCTATTCAATATACACCCTGTTTGAGTGTAAAAAATTAAATTATGGCATAGTCTATATCGGTACATGTGAGATACACCTTTTTAAATTTGTTTGGCGCATCTCCTTCCACCGCCGAGGATTGCAGGGCGCCTCAGTTTGCCTCCTGTTCCTAACTCCTCCTACTCCGCTTCCTCATCCTCTACCGCCTCCTCATCCGGTCAGCGTAACACCTTCACCACCAACTTCAGCACAGCCAGGGGTAAACGACAGCAGGCAGTTTTAAAACTTGCCTGTTTGGGGGAAAAACCACACACCGCGCAGGAGTTGTGGAGGAGCATGGAACAGCAGACAAATGAGTGGTTGCTGCCAGCGAGCCTCAAGCCCGGCCTGGTGGTGTGCGATAACGGGCGAAATCTCATAGCAGCTCTGGGCCTAGCCGGTTTGACGCACACCCCTTGCCTGGCGCATGTGCTGAATTTGGTGGTGCAGAGGTTCCTTAAAAATTATCCCGATATGTCAGAGCTGCTGCAGAAAGTGCGGGCCGTCTGTGCGCACTTTCGGCGTTCTCACCCTGCTGCTGCTCGCCTGTCAGCGCTGCAGCGTAACTTCGGCCTTCCCGCTCACCGCCTCATATGTGACGTGCCCACAAGGTGGAACTCCACCTTGCACATGCTGGAAAGACTGTGCGAGCAGCAGCAGGCCATAGTGGAGTTTCAGCTGCAGCACGCACGCGTGAGTCGCTCTGCGGAACAGCACCACTTCACCACCAATAACTGGGCCTCCATGCGAGACCTGTGTGCCTTGTTGCACTGTTTTGAGTACTCCACCAACATGGCCAGTGCCGATGACGCCGTTGTCAGCTTAACTATCCCACTTCTATGCCTCCTTAAAAAAACAATTCGGGCGATGATGGAAGAGGATGTGGCACAGGAAGAGGAGGAGGAGGAGGAGGAGGAGGAGGAGGAGGATGAAGAGGTAACATTTCCAAGGCTTTCAGGGCAGTTATTCGCAAGGGGCTCCGAGGGTGGGTTCCTGCACACACAAACGCCAGGGACACAATTGTCCAGCAGGGGCACAGTTCTGGAGGATGAGGAGGCTGAGGAGGAGGAGATGGAGGAGGAGATGGAACCATGTTCACAGCAGGGTGGCACCCAGGCCAGCTCATGGCCATCACTGGTGCGTGGCTGGGGGGATACAGAGGACACAGGCGATACACCTCCCACAGAGGACAGCCTTTCGTTGCCTCTGGGCAGCCTGGCAAACATGAGAGATTACATGCTTCAGTGTCTCCACAACGACCGCCGAGTTGCCCACATTCTAACTTGTGCTGATTACTGGGTGGCCACGCTGCTGGATCCCCGTTACAAGGACAACATACCGTCCTTAATTCACTCACTGGAGCGCGATCGCAAGATGCGCGAGTACAAGCGCACGCTGGTAGACGCGATGCTGCTGGCATTCCCACCTGACAGCGGGGCCACAGTGGAAGCACAAGGCAGAGGAGGAGGAGGAGGAGGAGGAAGAGGTCGCCAACGCAACCAGGGCACCGCCAGCACCTCAGAAGGCAGGGATAGCATGGCCGAAATGTGGAAAAGCTTTGTCAGCACGCCACAACAAACAGCAGCACCAGCAGCTCAGATGGAACGTCTTAGCAGGAGGCAGCATTTCACCAACATGGTGGAGCAGTATGTGTGCACACGCCTACATGTAGTGAATGACGGGTCTGCCCCCTTCAACTTCTGGGTCTCCAAATTGGGCACATGGCCTGAGCTTGCCCTTTACGCCTTGGAGGTGCTGGCGTGCCCTGCAGCCAGTGTATTATCTGAACGGGTATTTAGCACGGCTGGGGGCGTTATCACAGACAAGCGCAGCCTCCTGTCCAGAGACAATGTGGACAAGCTCACGTTCATTAAAATGAACCAGGCATGGATCCCACAGGACTTTTCCGTACCTTGTGCAGAATAGCGATGGATACCGATCTTACCCAGCCATTGTTCTATTTTTGATCTTTCTCACTCTTTTGGGGTGTACCCTCATTTAAAATGACTGAAAAAAAGGAGTGTTGGATACCTCGTCCTCCTCCACCGCTGCTTCCACCTACACCACCCATAGGTGTGCGCAGCCTATTGCATTAGGGTGTGCACCCCAAAGTTTAACTACACATGCATGTGTTTGCCTACATGTACATGGCCCCGATACATTACTCTCCCTGCTGGCAAAGTGAAATAGAGCAGAGCAGGTCCGAGGGAGATCTTTCCCATCTCCTCACTGGCAAACAGAGCGATAATGCTAATGTGCCCTAGGTGATTAGGGTGTGCCCAGGTACACCCGGCACACCCTGTGCGCACGCCTATGACACCGCCACATCCAACACCACCTCAACCTCCCTCCTACTCCATATGGGCCTCGTCCTTCAGAGATGAAGAACATTGTTTTATTTTTCTGTTTTTTTTTTTTGTTGTTTTAAGTTATTTCCCTATCCACATTTGTTTGCAGAGCACTTTCCATGCTCTTAATTACGTTTTGCTGCCATTTGCAGCACTCTAGCCCTTTCCATTGGTGTTTCAGAGCCATTTTAGTGCCTGAAAGTTCGGGTCCCCATTGACTTCAATGGGGTTCGGTGTCCGGGTAAAGTTCGGAAAAAGTCCGGGACACGGACCCGGACTTTTTTTTCAAGTTCGGCCGAACCCGCCGAACACGGACATCCAGGTGTCCGCTCAACTCTATTCAGGATTAGTAAGTGCAGCAATCCACCTTTTTAACCACTTTAATACCGGGCACTTTCCTCCCTTCCTGCCCAGGTCAATTTTCCCCTTTTAGCGCTGTTGCATTTTGAATGACAATTGCGCGGTCATGCAACACTGTACCTACACCAAATTTATTTAATTTTCCCCCCACAAATAGAGCTTTCTTTTGGTGGTATTTGATCACCTGTGAGTTTTTCACTTTTTACTAAACAAAAAAAAAAAAGACTGAAAAGTTTGAAAAAAAAAAAAGTTTTTTGTTTATGTTATACAATTTTGTAAATAAATAAGTTTTTTCCTGCACTGATGAGCACTGATGAGGAGGCACTGATGGGGTGGCACTGTGATAGGCGGCACTGATAGGCAGCATTGATATGCGGCACTGATAGGCACTGATATGTGGCACTGATAGGTAGCACAGATATGCAGCATTGGTGGGCACTGATAGGCGGCACTGCTGGGCACTGATAGACGGCATTGATGGGCACTGATAGGTGGCACTGACGGGCACTGATAGGTGGCACTGACGGGCACTAATGGGCACTGATAGGGGACACTGGTGGGCACTGATGGGCGGCACTGACGGGCAGCACTGATGGGCACTAATGGGCACTGATAGGCGGCACTGGTGGGCAATAATGGGCACTGGTGGGTGACACTAAAAGATGGCAATGATGGGCACTTGTGGGCAGCACTGATAGGGAGGGCACTGGCGGGCAGCACTGATGGGGAGGGCAATGGGGGGCTCCCTGAGCCCTGATTGCCATCCCTGGTGGCCATAGTGGGCATCCCTGGGGTCATAGTGGGCATCACTGGGGTCATAGTGGGCATCCCTGGTGGTTCTAGTGGCATCCCCCCCCCCCCGAGGGTCTGCACTGGTAATCAATGATCTGATTACCAGTGCCGACCCCCCCCCCCCCTGTCAGGGGAGCCGCCGATCGGCGCTCCTTTACTCGTGCCGGTCAGGCACGAACTAAGGAAAGCCGATCAACGGCTGTTCCTGTTTACTATGTGACCAGCCGTGATTGGACACGGCTGATCACATGGTAAAGAGCTACGTCAGTAGTTTCTTTACCGAGATCGGAGATGCAGGGTGTCAGGCTGACACCTTGCATCACCGATCGCCGCTCTGCCCGCCCCCGGGGGGCGCCCAGAGCTGTATTATCCTGCCGCCGTCATATGACGTCCAGTCAGGATAATACAACCACATTCCCGCCGTCAATTGCCTATAGGGCGGGCGGGAAGTGGTTAACCACTTGCCGAGCGCCCCACGCAGATTTACTGCGGCAGGGCAGCTCAGCTGCGTATAATCACGTATATGTACGTGATCATGTGCACACGGTCTCGGCAGAACGCGTGCGCTGCCGGAACCACGCGCGCGCCACCGGAGGCATGCTCCCGCTGTGATTAGACAGGAACCAGACTGCGGGATGAGCAGGCGCGACCGCCGCCGGCCTCACGCGATCTTCAGAGAAACTGACAGGAGAGCCGCCTGCCTATGTAAACAAAGCAGGTGGCTCTCCTGTCAGACAGGCGCAATGAGATTGTGTGTCTCAGCTAAGCTGAAACACAGATCTCTGTGTGCCTGTCACAGAACCCCCCCCCCCCCCCCACACGGTGAGTAAGCACATTTAGGCTTACATTTAACCCCTTGATCACCCCCAGTATTAACCCCTTCTATGCCAGTGTTATTTATACAGTAACAGTGCATATTATTTAGCACTGATCATTGTATTAATGTCACTGGTCCCCAAAAAGTGTCACGGTTAGTGTCAGATGTGTCCACCGCAATGTCGCAGTCCCGCAAAAAATCGCTGATCGCCGCCATTACTAATAAAAACAAACAAAAAAAAAGTCCAAAAATTTGTCCCATAGTTTGTAAACGCTATAACTTTGCGCAAACCAATTAACATACGCTTTTTGATTATGGCAGATTATGGCACAGATAGCAAAAAAAAAAATAGCTTTAACTATTCCTTTCTAGATCCTTATTTAAAAAACAAAACAAACAAAAACAGTTTTATTATTGGATACACTTTAATTTCATAGATGAATTTAAGCCCTGTGTGCTTTGCACCCTAAGCAGTTGCCATAATCCCCCCACCTTATATACCCCAATAGGTATTATTATATAAGAAGGTACTTACCTGTACTGAGTCCTGCAGTTTTTGAAACTTCACCAGTCTCCAATGTGTATTTATACAGCTGATTGCTATTTAAGCATTAAGGGTTGGGAACCAGGAAAGAAATAGAGATACTGATCAGCTATCATGGTGGTGGGGGGGGGGGGGGGGGGGTGGGGCCATTATTACGAAAAACTTTTTCTTAGGAAACAGAAATCCATCCTGTCCAGTTACATACCAAGCACTGCCATCAAGATAAGGAAAATGTAACATTAGATATACGAAATTGGATGATATTACAGATTTGTTCCTAATTGATCCAAGTGTACAAATGCGCAGAGTTTAGGACCTGAAAAGGTTTGCAGACCTGAATTGGTGCTAGTGAATCTCTGTAGGCTTCAGGGTTGCCAACTGTCTGTAAATATCGGGCGATTTACAAGCTGTCCATAAATGTCTGTTATAGGCAACAGCCACCCGTAAAAATGATGGCCGTGGCACGGCTTCGGAACTGTGCAGTTCCGAACCAACCCGGGCTCAGCCGGGGGGCAGGCATGGTGACGCATGCACAGTTACGAGCCAGCCGGGCTCGGGTGGTGGGAAAGTGCTGGTGCTTCTTGTCGCCTTTTACAAATTACAGCATCGTCAGCCGGGGGAGCCAGGAGGAACCCAGGTGCAGGAGTGACACTGGGAGCCCAGGACTGGAGAAATGTCTTGTCTGGTGGTGCAGAGGAGAAGCCTTGCAGCCTGGAGCCAGAGCTGTACTTGACCTGAGGCTGAGTAAGCAAGCATTCAGAAGGTCAGTATGACATTTCATTACTGCAGCCACCAGCCAGGCCACACAGTCTCGTTGGGGGTCACTGATGTAAGGGAGACTCAGGGACTGAATACTCTTGGGTAAGGGGGAAACTGATATAAAGATGTCCCCTTATATCAGTAATCTCCTCCTTACCTTAGTGTATTCACTCTGCAGAAGGTGGTCTCCCATCACCAGAGTCCCCCCCCTCCCATCCCGGTATCTCCCCTTAACAAAAAACAGTTTACTTAACTGGGTTGCTCTGCAAATCTTGTCTGAAGTCTCAGTCTACCAAGGGCGTCCGGGGAAGGCATCCTGGCATACTGATCCTTACAAAGAGAGATCATTAAGCACCTGAACATAGGAGGCCTGCAACTGTTTTTTAAATCTGGAAATGTGTTCCGTAAGTTTAAGATGGGCATGTATTTTAAAAGTGTCCCATACCATTAGGATACCAGGAGGTACCGTCGTTGATCCTAAAGAACAACTCCCACTCCTCAACCAATTTATCAGTGTCCGGAAGTATAGACAACCAGAACGGGTTCAGCCGCCAATTAAAGGTAGGGGTTCTTGAGAGAGCGTTGATAGTAAGCCACTATGGGGCATGATCCGATAGCCTAGGGCAAAAGTCTGCAGATTAGGGGAAAGTTGGCGTGAGACAAAAATATAGTCTATCCGAGACATGGTGGCATGTGAGGCAGAGAAACAAGAATAGGCTCTCCTATCAGGCTAGAGATATCTCCAGGAATCTACAAGTGAGACGGCCATAAGGCGACCAAACCAAACAACCCGTTGGCTGTACAGAGGCATCCCGCGTAAGTCTATCCAAGGTGGGATTTGTGACCATATTAAAATCCCCCATCCATATAGCCAGGACAGATGGATGCTTAGCCATGAAGGCAAAACCACTGCTTAGGATATTGGGGTTGTGGGGAGGTGGTATGTAGTAGGCTAGTAATAAGATAGGGCTGCCAGACAGGGGGGCCAAAGGAACACATACCTGCCCTGGGGATCCGTCTCCACTGAGCAAATTTCAAAGGGGTGCATCTTGGCAATCAGTATAGACACACCACACGAGTAATTAGCATGCGTGGCATGATAGGACCAACCCACCCAAGGTTTTTTAAGCGTGCAGACAAGGTACCCCATGGCATGAGTCTCAACCAGGAAGATTATGTCCACGGATTGGGCTTTTAAAATGGAAAGACTGCTGTGCATTTTATTTTGTCACGAATGCCACGGATATTCCAAATTAAAAGTTTTAAGGGGCCATAGCGAAAAGTAGAGAGATATGGATAGCCAGCAGAGACAGAAAAAGCATACATAATGGAACAGGCATGGAGTTTAAAGCAATACGAGGGATCACAAAAGAACATAAGGTAAGCATGACTACATTCATAATAGTGTTGCATAGAAAGATATGATGCTAAAACCAGAAACAAAACCCTAATCCACCCGGCTCTACACAGACCCCAACATGTGTGACCACGAAACCCAAAAAAAACCAACATTGCAGATTGTTCGCCAGCCTGCTGTCCGGGTCAAGGAAACGCACCCTGACAACGGCTGGGGCACCATACGTAGAGGAAGTGCACTACTATCAACAGTACTCCACGGATGTGGCACACTAGGGGGGCAAACATCCTCTGAAGAACAGGGGAGCATGAGGGACACGGCTATCCTCCGGCACCTGCTGTAAAGGGCATCCAGGAGCCAAGCAGGAAGTCCAGGGCAACTCTGGGCATATCAGCAACATGCCAGTGGTAAGTAACATCCAGTAGGGAAAGTTCAGCGCTGGTAGTTCAGTGACACAGGAGAGACAAAACGGGGGCCAGTGTTCAGTTTTAGGGATAGAACAAAAAACAATGCAACAACGTTCCCGTGAAGAGTGCCAGGCAGAAGAGGTGAGTAAGACTAGGAGCAGCAGAGTGTGGATGGTGAAGAAGTGGCAATGGAGCCATAGGGTGCTCACGGCTTAAGTTGGGTCAAACTGATCCAGCCACTCCAGGGCAGCCTCCGGCTCCTCAAAAAAATGCACCCGGTCTTCATCCACAACATGAAGACGAGCTGGAAATAACATGGCGTACTTTAGATGGCAAATTCTCAGCCGCCGCTTGATGTCAGTGAACTGGCTGTGCTGGCACTGAACCTCCACCGAGAAATCGGGGAAAGCCAGGACATGTGTTTTGTGGTAGGGTATGTTGCCCTTCTCACGGGAGAGACGGAGAATCGTAGTTAAGGAACTTAGCTATAAAAACACGTGCTGGCGCACCCGAAGGTAGCGGCTTGGTCGGCACACGATGAGCACGTTCCACCACAAAGGATTGGGAGAAGGATTCCTGGCCGTAGGTAAGTATGTCCTCCAGAAACTTTGCAGGGTCAGTCCCCTCGGCTCCCTCAGACAGGCCAACAAAGCGCAAATTGTTCCTTCACATGCCATTCTCTAAGTCATCCTGTTTATGTTGGAGTTGAGCAATGTGCCATGTAGCCTGCTCCATGAAGGCCTGGAGCAGGGAAACAGCATCCTCCACGTGGCTCAGGCGGTGTTCGGCCTCAGAGCTTATGAATATCCTGCCGGATGAATGAGATATCGACTCTGACCTCCTAAATTTTAGTCGTTAAAGTCGCCTGGCAGGTGGATATGGCTTCCAGGACCTTTGCGGTGTCTGGAGCGGGAGGCTCAACATCCGCCGAGGAGGGACCGCCATCTTCGGCTTGTAAGTCCTTCTCTTTGTGATGGTACCGATCCAGCTTAGCAACTGTATCAGCGGTTTTGCGAGGAGGGGACATACCTCCGCCGAGTGTACAGTCCGTAGATGCAGCTGTAGAGAAGTTACTGGCTCAGGATATAAGTCAGGATAGTCTGTTTAGTAAGGCCGCCGCCGGAGCTCAGAAAAAACGCGTCCTACTCCATGTAGCTTCAGGCCACGCCCCCGGTATCTCCCCTAAATCAGTTTCCTCAGAGTTCACCTTTACATCAGAGTGTGCAGGATTCTCCTTACATTGCAAGGGGGGACTCTGCGGACCATGATGTAAAGGGGAATGCTGCAGACTCTGATGTAAGGGGGGTTCTGGTGAACAGAGACCACCTTACATCAGAGTTCCCTTTTACACAGCATTCTCCCTTACATCATGGTTTGCAAAGTTCCCCTTTACATCAGAGTCCACAGAGTTCCCCCTTGTACCGTAAAGAGGAATCGTGTAGGCTTTGATGTAAGTGGGAACTCTGTGGACCTGTTGTAAGGAAGAGTGGGCTCTGGTGACCAGAGACCCCCTAACAGAGTTCCTCTTTACATCATGAATGGTCTGAAGCATTCCTCTTTACATTAGGGTCTGCAGAGTTCCATGCACTGTAAGGGGGGAACCTTGTGGACTCTGATGTGAAGGGGAACTCTGTGGACTCTGATGTAAGGGAGAACTTTGTGGACTCTGATGTAAAGGGAAACACTGTGGAGTTTGATGTTAGGGGAGCTCTGTGAACTCTTATGTATAGGGGAACTCTGCTGGGTTATTTTAACCTGACCTTCATTTAAATGGAGAAATATGTTTTATATCAAAGTTTCCCTTTACACCAGAGTCTGCAGCATTCCCCCTTACATCAGAGTCCTCAGAGTTCTCCTTTACATCAGGGTCCACACAGTTTTCTTTTACATTAGGGTCTGCAGAGTTCTCCCTTGCACTGTTAGGGGAACCCTGTAGACTCTGATGTTAAGGGGGAACTCTGCTGGGTTATATTAACCTGACCTTCATGTAAATGGAGAAATATGTTTTTTGCCTTTTGTTATACTGTAAACACTTTGCTGATAACACTAGCTATATGTTGTGACGGTGGCGGGTATCAGATCTCTACCCTTCTCACTAACTCGTGACCGAGGACCAAGCAATCTCACACCCTGCCGTCACTTGCATACCAATGCCACTCTCAGCTTCACCAGATTTTCCCAGCTTGCGGGACCACAATCTAGATGCCAGCAGGCTGAGAGCGATTGTCACCGGGCTAATTAAGCAATTAACCCTTTCTCTGCCACCACCACTTCGTTTGAAGAAAAGAAGAAAGATCCGCGCTTAGGATAAACTATCTATAAAATAGTGCGTAAAATTTCTATAAATAAAACACTAATGGCTGCTGCCCACTCCAAAAGATGCACCCCCAATGGGGGAGCGTCAGGTGTAAATGTCAAAAAGGGGAGTGATTGGCGCTGCCAGGAAAGTAGGTTAATGGGAAATCTGGGTTAGGCTCCTATAGTTCAAGACCAAGTTCAACACATGCAAATGCACATAGAATGTATGTGGGAATGAGAACTATATAAGTAATAGGATATAAAAACACAATGGGTGTGTAATATGTGTGTAATCAATAAATAAATAAATGTGTTCAATACCTAAACGGCTTATTGAGACTCAACATAAATATGCAAATATGCAAATATATGTAAATGTAGGTATAAAAATATAAAAGCATTTAAAGATAGTATTAATAAATTATGGTGATATAAAGAGTTAGTGTGCAAAGGTGCTAAAAAATAAATATAGTGCACTAATCAAACTAAATAAGGTGCATTCCGAATAGTCATAACCATCTATTCAATAAAGTGCAACTGCATACTCATAAGCAATGAAAATAAATAAGTGGGTGAACTATGTGCATCCCACACTGGTGACAATATAAACACTAGTAAATAAATAAGTGCAGCCGTGCAAATAACTATATAAATTATGAAAGTGAGAACCATATAAATTCAAAGGCTCAAAAAGCAGGTTCTGTGTATTTTAAAATTGTCCAAAAATAGTGCAATCAGAGTTGGTACAGAAATCATAAAGTTCTATAGTCCATATAAGGATGGAATAAGGTGCTCTTTTTTTCTATGAAGCCTGGAGTGCAGTGAGTGATTGGAAGATAGGGTGCTCCCCCTCTCCTGGGGTCCTGTGCTTACCGGATGTCCGTACCCCTACAGGGGTAAATGGCGGGTCGATAACAGGGATCGCTCCCATACACCGGCAATCTGGTTCCGTCCTATCCTTCCTATTACCACTCGTATCCACTCCTTGCTCCGGTACACATAGGGGTTAAAGCATCAGGGAGAGAGCTCCAGTACAATTCCCGGGTATATGATTTCTGTACCAACTCTGATTGCACTATTTTTGGACAATTTTAAAATACACAGAACCTGCTTTTTGAGCCTTTGAATTTATATGGTTCTCACTTTCATAATTTATATAGTTATTTGCACGGCTGCACTTATTTATTTACTAGTGTTTATATTGTCACCAGTGTGGGATGCACATAGTTCACCCACTTATTTATTTTCATTGCTTATGAGTATGCAGTTGCACTTTATTGAATAGATGGTTATGACTATTCGGAATGCACCTTATTTAGTTTGATTAGTGCACTATATTTATTTTTTAGCACCTTTGCACACTAACTCTCTATATCACCACAATTTATTAATACTATCTTTATATGCTTTTATATTTTTATACCTACATTTACATATATTTGCATATTTATGTTGAGTCTCAATAAGCCGTTTAGGTATTGAACACATTTATTTATTTATTGATTTGGTATCAGCACATAGTGTTAATTTTACACACATATTACACACTACTTCGTTTGAGCCCAGCGGACGCTCGTAATCTTAGAATTACCAATTATGACTTTAGAATAAGCGTCTGTAACACGCTCTGTCACCCCAGACAGGAGTGTTCAGAGGATTTATTCTATACAGTAGCGAACTTCAAGAGACTGGTTCGTTATTAGTTTGCATTAAGAGCTTAGGGACAAGATTAACACTTTTCAAAATAATGTTTAATAATAAGAATGTTAAAATTGGTGCAAATAAAAATATTTACAGAAAAACGAGTTTCAAAGAAATAGAGACACAATTCAGTAATTTAGAAAATACAATAAAGAATTAGAAATTAAAGTACTTGCATTCAATGTCCTGAGTAGTATCAGAGTTTAACCACTTTACCACCGGAGGATTTTCCTGCTGTACGTCCAGGCCACATTTTGCGATTCGGCACTGTGCGACTTTAACTGACAATTGCGCGGTCATGCTACGCCGTACAGGAGAACTGATCTGCTTCTCTCCTTTTTCTCTGAGACCGCAGGGGGTGTCACCAGAGGTCCTTGACCAATAAACACAGTGGCCATGGGCGGCCCTAAGGCTCAGACAACCGCCCGTTTAGACAGATTTATAACATAATTCATATCTTCCAATGTCTAGTAGTCGCCTTCTTGAAACTGATATATTCTTGTGCAGTATTGAATTCTATTTTCATAGACACCAAACACAGGTTATCTCCTAATAACCTCTGACCCGTAAGGCATCTGAAAGCTAGCTTGTCTTCCATAGGAGCGAACATGATCATGTATGATCTTAATTAGATCGGTATTTTATTTCTCATCCAAATATATAGCTTTTGTTTCTGTCGGCATTTATGAATTGGGTATAAATTGTGAGAGGTAGTGGTACATCTGAAATTAACAATTTGACTGTGGAATTTATGAGGCGGCTCTGGCCAGCCTCAGTGGACATCTGCTAAGATTATGACCTGGCCTGTACATCTGCCAGGGTTTGTTGAGATAAGGTTCTTAGATAAGGTTCTTCGAAGTAACCCCTCTTTTGAAGTCGGCTTGTTTGAAGCCCAAACTTCCTGCATTCCTACATTAATTAACACTGAGGAGGGGGCTGGGGGGAAGTGAGAGTGAGGGGCCTTTTGTTTTAAAAATTGTCATAGCTGAACTCTTCAAACAAAATGGTTGCTTGCGACAGCTTTTAGGATATCCAGTGCGGATATCATTACACATGTTTATAGCTTATATATTGATATTTTCACTGTTTTGCTCTGAAAACAGTCATTTTATGTACTTTTTTGAAGTGTCAGTAAAAAATGTGGCTCTGTCAGTAAATTTCATGAGTTTTGCCTGTAAAAAGTTGGTGCTGTCAGTAAATTGTTGGTGTCTTGTCAGTAAACTTCACTTCGGGAGGTTGGCAACACTGATAGGCTTGTTGCTTTAGATAAGAGTAATTTAACTACACCTCAGAAACCCTCAAAAGAATCCTTCAGACCTAGTGGCTACAATACAGGGGTGAGGTCATCGCATATTGGGGGGTCATCACATTTTTCTTAGATCAGAGGAATGTTTTTAATCTCTAATAAAATCCAAAATTGTAGTCAAATGGCGCTTTTCCACTGCATGGAACCGAATGGTTCGGCTCGCTTTTGCGCTTTTCCACTGCATGGTACCACATGGTACGGTGTTGGAACGGTTCGGTACGGTACAGCAGCGCTTTTCCACTACATGGAACCGAACGGTACGGCTCGCTTAAACAGTACCACCTCGGTTGTGGTTCCAAGAGGGCCATACCGGTACTATATCCCACAATCCTTTGCATGCAGCCTTGACTGTTTGTCACTACTAGCCACTGATTGGTCAGAGAATCGTTGTTATCCCACCCACTTACTATTTTAGTGGAAAAGCAAACCGTACCGAACCGTTTCAACACCGTACCATGCGGTACCATGCAGTGGAAAACCAAACCGAGCCAAGCAGGGCGGTGTGGAGCCGAGCCGGTACTTGCAGTGGAAAAGTGCCAAAAGGGAGCCAAAAATTCTCCTCCTGATAGTATGCATTATGAGCTGCATGTAGATGTAAAATGATATGTCCTGAGCTCAAAGAATCACCTAGGGGCTGACAAAACATTTAAATGGACCTTTCACGTGGCAGTCATGTGTTTTTTTAGTCTTGCTTTGATCAGGTTGATGTGCTGCTGTCAGATATTCTAACCTTGATCCATCAGAACCATCAGGGTGTGATAATCTTTCCCTGATCCAGTAAACAGAACCAGCTGGTCCATATAAAAATAGTATTGGACCTGTAAGATTATCTTATTGGTATTGCTATCTTATCTTTAGGCATTGATGTTGATCGTAGGGATGTCCAAACTACGGCCCTCCAGCTGTTGCGGAACTACATGTCCCATGAGGCATTGCAAATCTCTGACATTCACAGACATAACTAGGCATAATGGGAATTGTAGTTCCTGAACAGCTGGAGGGTCATAGTTTGGACACCACTTCCCGGGCAAGGAGCTTCTACACCCCGTAGGATTCCTTGTCTTCTACTGTGATGTAACAAAAATGTGAACTGAGGCACCACACCACTGCTAAATGGTTTAGTTACACCTTTATTTGAAAAACAGTCACGGAGAAAATATGTTTGGCTATCAAACCAGATGTTGAGACCTGTGCTAGCAATCACGCCTTCGAGAACTACCATTAACCACTTGCCGACCGCCCGTCGCATATATACTGCGGCAGGCTGGCTCGGCTGCGCGAATCGCCGTACCTGTACGGTGGTTGACAGGTGCGCTCCTGGGGGCGAGCACGCCCGCCCCCACTAGGCAACGGGGATGCCGATCTACGGGGCTGGCGGCCACGATTGCTGCCGGGCACCCGCGATTGCTCCCTGTTGTTCCCATTGAAATGAACAAAGAGCGCCTGTGATCCTCCTGAGGCCCCCCACAGTTAGAAAACACTCCCCTAGGCTCACACTTAACCCGTTAACTTAACCCCAGGGTTAACCCCTTCCCTGCCAGTGTCATTATTACATCGGGGATCGAGTGAGGAAATCCATCCACTTGTGTAAACAAAGCAGGAGGATCTCCTCTGTGACAGACAGTGACAGATCACAGGATTCAGCATAGCTGAACCTGCGATCTGTGTCTGTGTCACACAATCCCCTCCCCCCACACACGTCAGTAAGCATGAGGCATACATTTAACCCCTTGATCACCAATAAAGTTAACCCCTTCCCTGCCAGCGTCATTATTACAGTAACAGTACATATTTATAGCACTGATTACGGTAGTAATGTCACTGGTACCCCCAAAAGTGTCAAAAATGTCAGTCAGGGGTCCGAGCTGTCCGCCGCAATGTGGCAGTCCTGCTACAAATCGCAGATCAACACCATTACTAGTAAAAAAAATAAAAATGACATAAATCTTTCCCATAGTTTGTAGACATGATAACTTTTGCGCAAACCAATCAAAATACGCTTATTGGGATTTTTTTACCCAAAATGTGTAGCAGAATACAAATTGGCCTAAAAGGATGAAATAATTTGATTTTGAATTTTTTTTTGGGAATGTTATATAGCAGAAAGTAAAAAATATAGGTTTTTGTTTTCAGAATTGTCGCTCTTTTTTTGTTTATAGCGCAATAAATAAAAATTGCACAGGTGATCAAATACCACCAAAAGAAAGCTCTGTTTGTGGGAAAAAAAAGGACATCAATTTTATTTAGGGACATTGTTGCATTACCGCGCAATTTTCAGTTAAAGTAACGCAGTGTCGAATCACAAAAAATAGCCTGGTCATTAACCACTTGCCGACTGCCGCAAGTACATATACGGCGGCAGTCAGCCCCTCCTGGGCAAAGTGACGTACCGGTACTTCACTCGCCCGCGAGCCAATATGGGGCGAGCGCGCGCTGCCGGAAGCGCGCTCCCGCCCCCGCTCGTTCACTGGGATCCCCGCGCGAGTGACCAGCGGCTCCGATGTCCGCCGGTCACTCGCGATCTTCCGTTGGAGAGGGAGAAAGGCAGGCGGCTGATGTAAACAAAGCCGTCTGTCATTCTCCCTGGTGTAACTGCAGAGATCATATGATCCTGCTATGTAGGATCGTATGTCTCTGTGGTTACATCAAAAGTCACGCCCCTTGACAGTTAGAATTACGCCCCTAGGGACACACTTTATCCTTTGATCACTAATAAAGTTAACCCCTTCCCTGCCAGTGTTATTTTTACAGTAACAGTGCATATGTACAGCACTTGTTACTGTAGTAATGTCACTGGTACCCCCAAAAGTGTCAAAAATGTCAGTCAAGGGTCCGATCTTTTCGCCGCAATGTCGCAGTCCCGCAAAAAAAAATCGCAGATCGCCGCCATTACTAGTTAAAAAAAAAACAAAACATTAAAAATGACATAAATCTTTCCCTTAGTTCGAAAACGCAATAACTTTTGCGCAAACCAATCAAAATACGCTTATTGCGATTTTTTTTTTACCAAAAATATGTAGCTGAAAACAAATTGGCCTAAAATGTTAAAACATTTTGATTTTTACATTTTTGGGGGGGGAATTTCATATAAAAAATTTGAAAAATATTGGTATTTTTTCAAAATTGACGCTCTTTTTTTGTTTATAGCGCAAAAAATAAAAATCGCACAGGTGATCAAATACCACCAAATGAAAGCTCTGTTTGTAGGAAAAAAAGGACGTCAATTTAATTTGGGTACAGCGTTGCACGACTGCGCAATTGTCCGTTAAAGTCACGGAGTGCCGAATCTCAAAATAGGCCCTGGTCTTTGAGCAGCCAAATCCTTCGGGGCTTAAGTGGTTAAGGGGGTAAAACCTTCCGGTCCAGAAGTGGTTTAAGATCCAGTTCACTTTCAGTCCATTTTCATTGTTTTCAATCTCAAGCCTTGATTAAACGGGTGGTTTTGGACCCCCACAATGCATTGAACACTCTTTTAATTGTCCGCCTGATCTTCAATGGAATAAAAAAAAGGATAAAAAGGTCCGGTACTGCCAGTGGTGCACCTCCATCCCTAATATAAATATACAAACAGGAGAAAAATGCCCTGGGACTTTAATTGAGGTGAACACAAGGGGCCACTAGATATATCCTGAAAATAGTAGAATTGTTAGAAATAGATAAATCGTCATATATGACCACTAAATAGAAGGATCACAGGCGCTCTGTGATCATTTCAGAGAGAAAAAATGATCTGCTGTGTTTACAACAGCAGACTGTCCTTTTCTCTCAGTGGGGAGCGATCGCAGGTGCCGGGTGGCAATCGCGGTCGCCGTCCCCGTTGATCGACATCCCAGCTGCCCCCAGCACCGCTTCCGCGAACCAACGTGAACGTACCCATACGTCAATTTGCGCAGGCTTATTTGTGGCGGGCGATCGGCAAGTGGTTAAAACAGCTGCAGTGTCACTTTGGATTTTAAGTGTTAAGGTTTTTTTTTGTATTTTATTTCATTTATGAAACTTTCCTACTAGGGTGAAGTGAGTTTTTATTATACACATAACTTGTATGCAGAAAAATCAGTTGCATTGTGATGAACAAACGGCTGTGTACACAAAATTATTGGTTAAAGCGGAGTTCCGGCCTATTTTGCAACTTTAGTGATTCCTGGAGTGCTTGCTATGCTGATCAACAATTGGGAGTTTTCAATTTTTTTTGGGGGGTCCCTTACCTTATTTTCAGGGCATTTTTGATCGTACTTCTCCTACTCCTTCTCCCCCCTCTGTGGCCACAGTCACCAACATCACTTCCGCTTTTGCATTGCATCCTGGGAGCTGTTTGTCATCACTCCCAGGAGGCTGGAATCAGGAAGAACTCCCAGAACACTCCCTGGAATCAGGAAGAACTCCCAGAACACTCCCTGGAATCAGGAAGAAGGACACAGCAGATTACACTGCAGCTTCAGATGCCCACATCCAAGATGGCCGCGCCCAGCGTTTTTAAAAGTAAGATTTTGACTAAAATCCAATACTGTATACGTTGTAAGTATGAGAATAGCGTTTCTGTAAAGGGCGATGGATTAGTATTATAGGGGTATTTTTAGTTAGAAAAGGCCGGAACTCCGCTTTAAGGGTATTTTAGGACACTGCATTCCTTGCTTGCAGCCAGTTGTTTTTTGTTGTACAGTTTATATAGGGCTGTCATTCCATTATCATCATTATTTTTTTACATGGAAATAATTGTACAATTACAACATTTACAGATGATGGGGTAGGACAATATTCAAACCATGCTTCTGTGTACAGGAAAGATATGTGTCATTGTGTAATGTGTGTCATTGTTTGATTATAGGGATGCCAAAATACACATAATAAATTTGTATTGTACATACTACTGAAAATTGCTGCAACTTTCCAGCTGCACAGATACAATATGTGATCCAAAGTATGTGGACACCCCTCCCAATGATTGAGATCAGGTGTTTCCAGTGAAGGGTAGTGTTAATACTACATCATACAAAGACATTGTAGACAATTGCTCTTTTCCATCCTTGTGGTAACAGTTTGGTGAAGACCCTTATCTGTTCCAGCATGATTGTGCCCCCGTTTACAAAGCCATCTCCATATAGACATGGTGTGGCCAGTTTGGTGTGGAGGAACTTGAGTGTCCTGCACAGAACTCTGACCTCAACCCTACTGAACACCTTTGAGATGAACTGGAACACCAATATAGGGCCAGGACTTCTAAAACAACATTAGTACCTGACCTCAACCCTACTGAACACCTTTAGGATGAATAGGAACACCGATTGTGAACCATGACTTTTCATCCAACATCAGTACCTGACCTCAACCCTACTGGACACCTTTGCGATGAATGGGAAGACTGATCGTGAGTAGGGATGAGCTTCGAGTTCGAGTCGAGGCTAAGTTCGACTTGAACACCGCTCGTTCGATTGTTCATCGAATGGCGAACAAATGTTCTTCTTCACGGGAAATTCGAGTTTCCCATAATGCACTGCAGGTGCGCCGTGCGTGCAGCGCGTTATGTGACTGGCCAAAGCATGCACCCTGACCTCATGCTTTGGCCAATCAAATGATCTCTGCCATGATTGGACTAAAGGCAGGCTGCCTTTAGCCAACCATGGCTTAGGAGCCAAGTACACGCCCCACACTACATAAAGGCTGCTCGCGCAGCCGCAGCATGTAGTGTCATTGTGCAGGTGATCAGACAGGGACAGGCACGCGATTCAGGCAGGGACAGAGTCGTTTTTTTTTTTGGAGTCAGACAGTGCAGAGAGACATTCCTAGCAGTGTAGGGAGGGCCAGGTTCCTGTGTGAGGTAGGGACAGATTTATTTATTTAAATCAGATACCAGTCAGAGTATTGTTCATTGATCAGTTGTGGAACATTCTATAATTATCACAGACCTATAGGGTTATAGATCACTTCAGATATCAGTCAGAGTGGTCAGCTGTGGAACATTCTATAATATTCAGAGACCTATTTGTTTATAGATCACTTCAGATATCAGAGTATTCATTGTTCAGTTGTGGAACATTCTATAAGCATCACAGATCATCCATCTATAGGATTATAGATTACATCAGATATCAGTGAGAGTATTATTAACCACTTAAGCCCCGGAAAAGATTTTACCCCCTTTGTGATCAGGGGGTATTTTGCGATTCAGCACTGCGTGACTCTAACGGACAATCGAGCGGTCGTGCGACGCTGTACCCAAACGAATTTGACGTCCTTTTTTTCCCACAAATAGAGCTTTCTTTTGGTGGTATTTGATCACCTGTACGATCTTTTGATCATGCGCTATAATCAAAAAAAGAGCGACAATTTTGCAAAAATAACAATATTTTTCACATTTTTTTATATGAAATTCCCCAAAAAAAATGTAAAAATCAAAATTTTTTTAAATTTTTGGCCAATTTGTTTTCTGCTATGTATGTTTGGAAAAAAAAAATATCACAATAAGCGTATTTTGATTGGTTTGCACAAAAGTTATTGCGTTTACTAACTAAGGGAAAGATTTTTGTCATTTTTGTTGTTAACTTTATTGAGAGGGAGGGGTTAAGTGTGTCCCTAGGGGCGTGACTCTAACTGTGCAGGGATGTGGCTGTGTGTGTAACAGCACAGATCAACGGTCCTACATAGCAGGACCGTTAGAGCAGTGCTTTTACACAGGGGAGAATGACAGGCGGCTTTGTTTACATTAGCCGCCTGCCTTTCTCCCTTCACTGCGGACGATCGCGAGTGACCGGTGGACATCGGGTCCGCCGGTCACACGCACGGAGGTGTCCGTGAATGAGCCGGGGCGGGAGCGTGTTTCCGGCGGCGCGCACTCGCCCGCTATTGGCTCCCAGGCTAGTGACGTACCGGTACGTCAATTTGCCTGGCCGGGGCTGACTACCGCAGTATATGTACTTGCGGCGGTCGGCAACCAGTTAATCGGTCACTTGCATACTTCTATAACCACCGCAGCTCATCTATAGGGCTATCAATTGCATCATATCAGGTCATTGAGTATCTCTTGGTCAGTTGTGTATACCCTATAATGATCTGAATCAACATCATGTCCAAAAGGCCGACAAGGAGAGGCCGACGCTCACAGGCCACGAAAAGAGGGCAAGCAGCCTCTGTGTCCATTGTGAAAAGTGGTGGTCACAGTCGACATAGTGCATCCTCTGCAGGCGGGGCACGCCCGTCCTTTATTTCCAGTGCTGCCCATGCTATTCAGCCACAACATGTGGAAGAGTTGGGGGAGTGGATCAATAAGCCGTCCTCATCCTCCTCTTCCTCTGACACCCATGCTCCCAGTAGTTTGCTTTCCACCTCAGCTGCCAAAGCGGCCCGTTCCACGGGCTCCTTCTCCACAGCTACTCCTTCAGTCGCCCCATCATCATGCACACAGGAGTCACCTGAACTATTCGATCATAGTGTCAGTGACATGCTCCTGGAGGATGCGCAGCAATTTGAAAGCTGTGATGTTGTTTCCCAGGTTGATGAAGGGAATAACGTGAGCCTAGAGACAGGGGGGTGACAATGACGGTGACAACTCCAATGAGGCAGGATGTGCTCCAGGGGCCGCTATAGCAGTAGCCAACCTATTACATTCACAGCACAGAACTCCACAGGTGCAGGGTGCTGCAAAATTCCTGCGGACTCCAAAAAGTTCATTAGTGTGGGCTTTTTTCAGCACCTGTGCAGCGTTGCTGTTTGCAGCATCTGTCTAAAGCGGATCAAGCGCGCCCAGAACAACAGCCACTTGGGAACCACATGCTTGACAAGGCATATGACGACCTGCCATGCAGTCCATTGGCAACAGCACCTGAAAGAGGCACCAGATCAAAACAAGTATACATCACCTTGCTCCTCATCTGCAATTTCTAACCCTACTATACCTCATTCCTTCTCAAATACCAGCATTGAGAGGGATGTTGGTATAGCAATGAGTGGCACAGAGACTTGCACCCAATCTGCTAGCAGTACACCACCGCTTGATTTGAGCAGCAGGCACATTTCACTACCCCAGTTGCTGAACTGCAGAAAGATGTCCCAGCCATCCACTTGCTCAGCGTCTTAATGCTAGCTTGGCCAAATTGCTAGAATTACAGTTGCTGCCTTTTCAGCTGGTAGACTCGGCTCCCTTTCGCAAATTTGTGGAATGTGCTGCACCACAGTGGCAGGTCCCAAAAAGGCATTACTTTTTGCGTAAGGCCATTGCGGCTCTCTACCGCCATGTGGAAGGTAGTGTTTTGGCCTCGTTGGACAAAGCAGTCAGCAGGAAGGTGCACATTACTTCTGACTCTTGGTCCAGCAGGCATGGACAGGAACGTTAAATTTCTTTCACGGCGCACTGGGTAACTCTGCTGGCATCTGGGAAGGATGCAGGACAGGGTTTGGTGCTGGAGCTTGTTTTGCCACCACGCCTCCAAAAAGCTGGTGCTGGTTCTGCCACATCTGGCTACTCCACCACCTCCTCCTCCTCCTCCTCCTCCTCCTCCTCCTCTTCCTCCATGTCCTTTTCTGCGCAATTCTCCTCTGCAGCAGTAGTGCTCCCTAAGCATTCAAGGGGCTACGCAAACAGTCAGGCTAAAAGATGCCATGCTGTGCTTCAGTTGGTCTGTCTAGGGGATAGGAGTCACACCGGTGTAGAGATTCTGTCAGCTCTGCAAGGGCAGGCTCAGAGATGTTTGACGCCACAACAGCTTGAGCCAGGAATGGTTGTATGCGATAATGGCACCAACCTTCTCTCTGCCCTCCGACAGGGACTCTTGACACATGTTCCATGCTTGGCACATGTTCTGAATCTATCTGGTGGTGCAGCGTTTCTTGAGCAGATACCCAGGCTTCCAAGATGTCCTGAGGCAGGCCAGGAAAGTCTGTGGCCATTTCCGCCGTTCGTTCAATGCTAGTACTCGCTTATCTGACATTCAACGAGAATTCAACCTGCCCACCAACCGCCTCATTTGTGACATGCCCACCAGGTGGAACTCTAAGTTGGCAATGCTGCAGCGGCTGCACACGCAGCAGAGAGCCATCAATCAGTACCTGTGTGAGTATGGCACAAGGACAGGGTCAGGGGAGCTTGGCTTTTTTTCGCCACGCCAGTGGCTTTTGATTAAGGATACATGCATCGTCCTGTCACCATTTGAGGAGGCCACTTGGATGGTGAGCCGGGATGATGCATGCATCGGTGACACTATCCCGCTAGTCTACCTACTGGAGTACACACAGCGAGGAATCATGGACAGGGCACTTGAGGCAGAACAGCGGCAGGAAGAGGAGGACTTCCTTTCCTCACATGGCCCCCTTTATGCAGATATCATTCCTGCAGGGCCACAAAACACACAGGAGGAAGAGGAGGATGAGGATTTCGGCAGCATGGATGTAGAGGAAGAGGATAGCATACAGCAGTCTTCAAGGGATGGTTTTTATTCCCCAAAAACCACAGGAGTTGTACGTGGTTGGGAAGAGGTTGCTCCTGCTGACAATGTCATCCTTAGTGACCCAGAGGACTCAGAAGCTCATGCCTCCTCCAACTTACGTTGCATGGGCTCCCTGATTCTGCAAAGCCTGCAAAAGGACCCGAGGATTCATGCTATCAAGGAGAGGGATAATTACTGGTTGGCAACCCTTCTTGATCCACGTTACAAGGGTAAAGTTGCAGAGCTCATCCTGCCTTCGAAGAGGGAGCAGAGGATGAAACATCTTGAGGAGGCCTTGAAAAAAAGGGAGGTCAACATTTTCCGGACATGTTTCTGAGGCATTGTTCAGCCAAAGGAGGAGCGGTGGAGAAGGCGGCCAGCTGACCGATGCCTTTAAACAGTTCTTTTGTCCTCAGCAGCACCCAGGGCTGTTAGGTTTAAGCAACCTTCACCAGTGTTTCCATCATATGGCGCATGATTATCGAGGTGCGAGAGCAGACTTGGAGACCTTTCCACCTGCGCATCCACTGGCTTACTGGGTCTTGAGGATGGACCACTGGCCAGAACTTTCTCAATATGCAATGGAACTACAGGCCTGTCCTGCTTCCAGCGTGCTTTCTGAACGGACGTTCAGTGCTGCTGGAGGTTTTGTGACGGACAAAAGAGTGTGTCTGTCCACAGATTCTGTTAACCAGCTGACTTTTATCAAAATGAACCAGTCCTGGATCAACAAGCGCTATCAGACCCCTGATGCTGATGTAACAGATTGAATTTGCTAGGGGTCTGCCATCCCTTGAAGACTGCATATGCTGCCTATCATATTCCTCTACCTTGATTCTGCTAGCTTCCAACAATGTTTTTGGTTTAGGTCACTACCAACCCCCAAGGCCTAATGACAGGTGCATACAATTGAAATGTTGTATGTCATTTTTAACTGCAGGCCCTGTCCCTGTGCCCTGCTAACTGTGAGGGGTTACAGTGTTCAGGCACCACCAACTCCAAAGGCCCAATTTTATCACCTGTGTAGCACATGCGATTTCAAATTTGCATGGAATTCTTACCAGCAGGTCCCGTTCCTGTATCCTGCAAGCCTAACTGCGAGGCCTTGGTTATGGTCTTCAGGCACCACCTACCGCAAAGGCCCAATTTTTTGGCACTTGTATAGCACATGCAATTTCAAATTTGCATGGAATTCTTACCAGCAGGTCCCGTTCCTGCACCTAGCAAGAGTAACTGCAAGGCCTTGGTTACGGTGTTCAGGCCCCTCCTTCCGCAAAGGCCCAATTTTTGGCACTTGTACAGCACATGCAATTTCAAATTTGCATGGAATTCTTACCAGCAGGTCCCATTCCTGCACCCATCAAGAGTAACTGCGAGGCCTTGGTTACGGTGTTTAGGCACCAGCAACACCAAAGACACAATTTTTGGCACCTGTATGACAAGTACATGCGATTTCAAATTTGTATGGATTTTTTTGAGACAGGGCCCGTTCCTGCACCCAGCAAGAGTAACTGTGAGGGGTTACGATGTTCAGGCACCATCAACAACCAAGGCCCAATTTTTCTGCACCCGTGTGACAAGTACATTTGATTTGAAATTTGTATGTATATTTGTATATGCCATTTTTTGCTTTAGAAATGTAAGTATAGCTGCAGCAGGCTACATACATGGTACAGATGCACGAGTTTACAGGCACATTCAGGGGAACCCCCAGGCACAACATTTGAAGGAATTTTTCATTTTTAGCCTCATTAAAATCAGTAAATCGGTGCTCCTTCAAAAACAGTTGTTTTTAAAAACGTTTTTTTTTTATTGCTACATGTTCCCCAGGTCAAGACCCAGACCCCCATACACTTTTTTGGGGCAATAACTTGCATTTAAGCCTTCAAAATGAGGCAATTTGATTTTAGAGGTTCGAGTCCCATAGACTTCAAAGGGGTTCGTTTGTTCAAAAGAACTTTTCCTCTGTTCGCGGTGTTCTTGGGTGAACCGAACCAGGGGGTGTTCAGCTCTCACTAATTGTGAGCCAGATCTTCTCATGCAAAACCAGTACCTGATCCCAAACCTAATTATCACCCTTGGGATGAATTGGAACACCAATTATGGGCCAGGTCTTCTAAACCAATATAAGTACCTGACCTCAATCCCATTGAAAACCTTTGGGATGAATGGGAACACCAATTGTGAGCCAGGTCTTCTCATTCAACATCAGTAACTGATCTCAACCCTACTGGACACCTTTGGGATGCATTGTGAAATTATGGGCCAGGTCTTCAAAACCAACATCAGTACCTGATCTCAAACCTACTGAACACCTTTGGGATTAATAGGAACACCGATTGAGAACCAGGCCTTTTCATCTAATATCAGTACCTGACCTTAACCCTACTGAACACCTTTGCGATGAATGGGAACACCGATAGTGAGCCAAGTCTTCTCATCTAAAATCAGTACCTGATCCCAAACCTACTTATCACCCTTGGGATGAATTGGAACACAAATTATGGGCCAGGTCTTCTTAACCAATATCAGTACCTGACCTCAATCCTACTGAAAACCTTTGGGATGAATGGGAACACCAATTGTGAGCCAGGTCTTCTCATTCAACATCAGTAACTGATCTCAACCCTACTGAACACCTTTGCGATGAATTGGGAAATTATGGGCCAGGTCTTCAAAGCCAACATCGGTACCTGATCTCAAACCTACTGAACACCTTTGGGATTAATATGAACACCGATTGAGAACCAGGCCTTTTCATCTAACATCAGTACCTGGCCTTAACCCTACTGAACACCTTTGCGATGAATGGGAACACCGATTGTGAGCCAAGTCTTCTCATCCAAAATCAGTACCTGATCCCAAACCTACTTATCACCCTTGGGATGAATTGGAACACAAATTATGGGCCAGGTCTTCTTAACCAATATCAGTACCTGAACTCAATCCTACTGAAAACCTTTGGGATGAATAGGAACACCAATTCTGAGCAAGGCCTTTTCATCTAACATCAGTACCTTTTCTCAACCCTACTGAACACCTTTGCAATGAATTGGAATGCCAATTATGGCCCAGATCTTCTAAACCAACATCAATACCTGATCTCAACCCTACTGAAAACCTCTGGGATGAATGGAAACACCAATTGTGAGCACAAATTCTCAGATACTCCAGAATGCTGTGGAAAGTCTTCCCAGAAGAGTGCCAGCTATTAAGTCTAGTTGACACTTAATACCTCCAACCACTCCCTCGCTCTCAAACTGCAAACACAGCTGTATGAGAGTGTACACATGGTGTGGAAACAATACTTTGGGTGCCACAGAATGTGACATATTCAAGTATTCATGAGGCTGCGGCACAATCAGTAGTTGTAGGCCAGTAGTTGTAGGCTAGTGGTCGCAACATGGGATTCCCATTCAAACAGCCAGTTGATCTGTCAAAAAAAAAAAGATTCAGGAGTCAGTGATATCATCTCGTGAAATGCCCAGCCATGCCTCCACCGCTATGTAAAAAAAGCAATCCAGCGTGGATTACTCTTCACAGAACAATGCACGTATACATGAGTCCTACAGCCACTAAGGAGTCAACTCCATATTTATGCTCATAGACTTTGAATTGGATGTCCAATAAGCTCATACAGTATAGGTGTGATGGGTTCCACAAACCTTTAAGCTATATAGTGCATCTTCTTTTATTGATGGTGGTCAGCTGCGAAGGCTGCTTTAGGGCTTGTTTACATGGGGGGGCTTTACTGCGGACCCCGTGCAGGACCGTGTTTCCCCAACACCTGTGCATCCCTGTGCCGGTGTCCTATTTGTTTCTATTGGGACATGTTAGTGAGTGTGGGTGTAGGTCCTTACAGGCACCCTGTATGCGTTCAAGAACCTGCACCCACACTCACCCGCATGTATGAATTTTCCTTAGACAATCAGTTTGGAAACCGTGCTTACAATACTAAGATTTATAACCATTTCTGGACCGGAAGGATTTGCCCCCTTAATGACCAGGCTATTTTTTGCGATTCGGCACTGCGTTACTTTAATTGAAAATTGCGTGGTTTGTGCGACACTGTAACGAAATAAAGTTAATGTCCTTTTTTTCCCACAAATAGAGATTTCTTTTGGTGGTGTTTGATCACCTGTGCGATTTTTTATTTTTTGCGCTATAAACAAAATAATAGTGACAATTCTGAAAAAAAAAAAAAAACAATATTTTTCACATTTTGCTATATAACATTCCCAAAATAAAATTAAAAATCAAAATTTTTCATCCTTTCAGGCCAATTTGTATTCTGCTATATATTTTTGGTTAAAAAAAAAAAAAAAAATAAGCATATTTTGATTGGTCTGCGCAAAAGTTATCTCGCCTACAAACTAGGGGAAAGACTTATATCATTTTTTATTTATTTTTTCATTTTACTTGTAATGTGATCTGCGATTTTTATCGGGACTGCGACATTACGGCGGAAAGATCGGACCCCTAACTGACATTTTTGACACTTTTGGGGGGTACCAGTGACATTACTACAGTAATCAGGGCTACAAATATGCACTGTTACTGTAATAATGAGATTGGCAGGGAAGGGGTTAACCTAGGGGTGATCAAAGGGTTAATTGTCAGCCTAGGGGAGTGTTTTCTAACTGTGGGGGGAGGGACTTGTGAAACGATCATGGAGATATGTGATTCTATATAGTAGGATCACAGGTGCTCTGCAGGGCTGGCCCTACCATGGGTCCCGCTGGGTCCATTGGACCCAGGCAGCACTTTGAGAGGGGCAGCAATATGATGCCTAAGATTTTTTTACAGCAGATTTGTGTGCGATAACTGCCCCCTGGGCCGCTCCACTGCCCTGTAAAAGGGCCGCCCTGCTGCCCTCAACACACAAACTCATAGTCCCTGGGCGCGAGGGTGCTCCCACCAGCTGTTAAACACCCGAGGACACATGAAGAGCTCAGGTGTGTGTACTGCTGGGATGGGGTACCCACGGGAGACCAAGAGCAAAGATCCCTTTCTCCCTTTCCCACCGGCTCCGCCAACAGCTGATGTTCGGGCACAGCTTGCATTTCTCATTGGGTGGAAATGAAGGAGTAGATGCTGCTGGCCTCGTGCCCGGCTTGTCTTCTTCTGCTCATGCCCTTTGATGGGCGTACATTTTTTATTTTTTTTGGGGGGGGGGGGCAGCATTTCATTCTTGGACCCAGGCAGCACAATGTCTTGGGCCAGCCCTGGTGCTCTGTGATCATTTCAGAGAGAAGAATGGTCAGCTGTGATTACAACAGCTGCCCGCCCTTCTCTCTCAGCGGGGAACGATCGCAGGTGCCCAGTGGCAATCGAGGCCGCCGGCCCCATGGATCGACATCCCCGCTAAAGGCAAAAAAGAACAAAAAAGGGCGCACCGACCTAGCGCATTATCCTCAATAAAAGGCTTTATTTAAATAACATAAAAAATGGCTACTCACAGACGTAGATAAAGGTATAGCATATCAAGCTGAATTGCTCAAAAGTCCGTGTTTAGTCCATATAAACGTCCATGATGAGATGACTGACGCGTTTCGAGGACCAGCCTCTTCCTCAGAGTCACTCGCTGCCTAGTTGGGGCGAGAGCTGCTACGTTGGTTCGTGCAGGAGAGCCAGTCTGCTACAGTAAATGTATGTTGGGCAGTCGGGAAGGTGTTAAAGTCCAAAACCAACAGAGTGAGAATCATACATTTAGCATCCTCATAAGTTATGTCTGAGATAAAATACTAGTAAAAAATGCTAGCAAATCCCACTTTGGATTTATGTCTATATGTGATCTTTGTTAATGTGATAATCAGTGTTGGGGTAGTTACTCAAAAAATATAACTAGTTATTAGTTACTTCTGTAAATTGTAACAAGATTACTTTACTAGTTACTGCATTTGAAAAGTAACTTCACTACTTATTACTTTACTTTCCTCTTTCTTAATTGACCGTGTAGAACAGGGGTGGGGAACCTAAGGCCTGGGGGCCGTATGCGGCCCTCGAAGTCATTTGGTCCGGCCCCCCATGCAGCTGAGTCTCTCAGCTGATCTGTCAGAATGGAGCCGATGCTTCCTGTATACAGTAGTTCCAGCTCTGTTCTGACAGTCTGAGTGAGGCACAGCGGAGTGACATCAAATGAACTTTGCCTGTGACCAATACAGGAAACATCGCCTCTTCTTCCAGCGCAGCGCCGCTGCTAGCCAGCATTTCCCGCCAGCAGCACACACAGCAGTACCAGCCAGAGCCAGCAGTACCAGCCAGAGCCAGCAGTACTCACAGCAGTACCAGCCAGAACCAGCAGTACCAGCCAGAGCCAGCAGTACCAGCCAGAACCAGCAGTACTCACAGCAGTACCAGCCAGAACCAGCAGTACCAGCCAGAGCCAGCCGTATTCACAGCAGTACCAGCCAGAGCCAGCAGTACCCACAACAGTACCAGCCAGCAGTACCCACAGCAGTACCTACAGCACAGTACCAGCCTGAGCCAGCAGTACCCACAGCAATACCAGCCAGCAGTACCAGCCTGAGCCAGCAGTACCCACATCACAGTACCAGCCTAAGCCAGCAGTACCCACAGCACAGTACCAGCCTGTGTCAGAAGTACCCACAGCACAGTACAAGCCTGAGCCTGCAGTACCCACAGCAGTACCAGCCTGAGCCAGCAGTACCAGCCAGCAGTACCCACAGCACAGTAAAAGCCAGCCGTACCAGCCTGAGCCAGCTGTACCCACCAGCAGTACCAGCCAGCTGTACCCACCAGCAGTACCAGCCAGCTGTACCCACCAGCAGTTCTTTTCAAAACTTACCACCACAAAGAGTCGAGTGCACTCCAGACTGACCGACGCAAACATGGAAAACCAGTTGCGAGTAGCATCATCATCAATACCAGCTAACATCACACACACCTCACCAAAGAGAAGCAGTTGCAGCCATCACATTAGGGGTGAGTTAATTAAATGTTTGACCAAATATAACAGGCACATTTTTAAGTTGATAATTTTATACGGCCCCCGAATGATTTTAAAAATACCCAAATGGCCCTTAGCAGAAAAAAGGTTCCTCACCCCTGGTGTAGAAGATAAATTTCACTCTTTCTGCATAGAGTTTATTGTATAAACACAGGCTTTGGGAAACATGAGAACAAAACCTGAAAAAAACAGAATAAAACATAAAGTGCAACAAAAAGTCATAAACTTCATCCCTCTCTATTCTTCGAAATAACTATTGTATCGCACGGCTTGGGTAACACAGGAAAGCGCGTTCCTATAGCCTAGTAAAGTAGTGTAGTTACTTCTTATAGCCTAGTAAAGTAGTGTAGTTACCTCCTATAGCCTAGTAAAGTAGTGTAGTTACCTCCTATAGCCTAGTAAAGTAGTGTAGTTACCTCCTATAGTCTAGTAAAGTAGTGTAGTTACCTCCTATAGCCTAGTAAAGTAGTGTAGTTACCTCCTATAGCCTAGTAAAGTAGTGTAGTTACCAATATTAGTATTGTAACTAGTTACATTACATTTGTTACCAAAAAAAGTAATGTAGTTACTGTAATCCGTTACTTTGTAACTAGTTACCCCCAACACTGGTGATAATATAGGCTGTAAATAAAAAAACACTGTCCCCCTGCAATTCAATGGGTGTGTAGTATGCAGTGTTGGTCATCTTACTTTAAAAAAATAATTAGTTACAGTTACAAATTACTTCTCCCAAAAAGTAATTGAGTTACTGACTCAGTTACCACATTGAAAAAGTAATTAGTTACTCAGCAAAGTAACTGTGACTTTTTTTTTAATATTCTATAATGCAATTACGTTCTATAACATCTTTAATTGTAAAGATGTTTATATTAACTGATTGAAGAATAAAAACACTATATACAGTATTTTAGAACATTTGGTATTTATTTGAACCGAACTCAATAGATTGCAGCCTGCCATAGATATGAATGATATGCCTAGAAACATATAAAAACTAAATATTGAAATTAAAATCCAAGTGCAAAATTAAGACACACAAATGTAAACTTGTGTAAAAAGAAACAAAGGAAAATCTGGCCTTTATTTAGTGCAATTATCTGTATCTGTATAATGGTGTAAAAAGAAACAAAGGAAAACCTGGCCATTAGTGCAAATCTCTGTAACTGACTGTATAGGCTAAGGCTGGTGGTGGTGTGGCACACTGGTGGGGGTCTGAGTCCTGTGGTAAGTAACCGTATCTTTTTTTTGGTACCTGCTTTCTGGAGTGGCTGGCTGGTGGTGGTGGTGGTGGCGTGGCACACTGGTGGGGGTCTGAGTCCTCCTGACTTAAGTAACCGTATTTTTTTTTTTTTGGTACCTGCTGCCTGGAGTGGCTGGCTGGTGGTGGTGGCGTGGCACACTGGTGGGGGTCTGAGTCCTCCTGACTTAAGTAACCATATTTTTTTTTTTTGGTACCTGCTGCCTGGAGTGGCTGGCTGGTGGTGGTGGTGGCGTGGCACACTGTTGGGGGTCTGAGTCCTGAGTCCTCCTGACTTAAGTAACCGTATTTTTTTTTTTTTTGGTACCTGCTGCCTGGAGTGGATGGCTGGTGGTGGTGTGGCGTGGCGCACTGTGGGGGTCTGAATCCTGACTGAGTCCTCCTGACTGTGTGAGTAACCGTATTTTGTTTTTTTTTTTGTTACCAGCTGCTGCCTGGAGTGGCAGGCTGGTGGTGTGGCGTGTGGTACACTGGTGGTGGGGGTCTGAGTCCTGACTGAGTCCTCCTGTCTTGACTGTCTGTGACTGATTTTTGTTTTATTTTTTGTTTTTTGGTACCTGTTGTGCTGCTGCTGCAGTGCTGCCTGGCTGACTGGTGGTGGTGTGGTGTGTGGCCTGCCCAGGCACACTGGGGTCCGTCTTGCTCCATCCTCCTCCTCCAGGCCTGTGCTGCTGCCTCTCTCTTCTGGCTGGCTGGCTGCCTGTGTCGAGTCTGTGGCGGTGGTGGACCGGTGGTGTACTGCCTGCAGTGCTGCCTATATATTAATTTTTTAGATATCAAATTAATGGCTGCCCTGAGTGCCCTCTACATGGCCTGCCTGGGCCGCCTGGCGCGCTGTACTTCGCTCCACACTGCCTCTCTCTCATCGACTGAGGCCAGTACCTCAGTCATAGAGGAGAGGAGGAATTACACTAGTGCCATCTAGTGGCAGTAGATGTAATTGCGGTAACACGGCCCATGTAATGTGAACGGCATTACCTGGAGGGGAAGAGTAATCAGTTAGATTACTCGTTACCCTCTAAAGTAACTGCGTTAAGTAACGCCGTTTACTTAAACGCAGTTACTTCCATCACTGGTAGTATGCACCGCATACTAGTACATTATGAAAGACTTACCTTTAAAAGGAAGCCCTTCTTTGGCGTGTTGTCACTGCAGACATGGCTTCCTTCTGGGTTTGCAGGCTCCAGCGATTGGAATAGCCGAGCCACTATGATGTCACTCCCGTGCATGCATAAGGGAGCCAAGATTGCGGCACAGTGCTCTGGGGAGCCATATTAATGTTGCTTCCTATATAGAACCACATTAAACTCTGAAAAATAGCAAAGTGTTTGAGCTGCAAAATCCGAGAATTTGGAAATTGATTGAGCATATGCAGTGGAACCCCAGAACTCAGAATTCATCAACCCCACAAAAATAACTAAAAATATACATCTATTTATATATATATAGATTTTTTTTTTCTGAAACATTTCTGGGTTCAGCTGCTCATGCTCAAACCATTTGCTATTTTGCACAGTTTTCTGTTCCAAAAATACTACATCAAGTCAACCCACATAAGAAATGCTTTCAATAATCTCATGAACACAAAGTGGATTTTTCATTTTGACAAACACTTTCATTCATTAGTGAACTGGTGATTTTGCTTTAGGAACCAACAGACACAATTAATTACTTTGCTGGGTGTTTCCTATACTGGCTAGGTGTAGTTTAACCAATGTTACAGTGCCTTGCCAAAGTATTCGGCCCCCTTGAACTTTGCGAACTTTTGCCACATTTCAGGCTTCAAACATAAAGATGTAAAACTGTAATTTTTTGTGAAGAATCAACAACAAGTGGGACACAATCATGAAGTGGAACGAAATTTAATGGATATTTCAAACTTTGTTAACAAATAAAAAATGAAAAAATTGGGCGTGCAAAATTATTCAGCCCCTTTACTTTCAGTGCAGCAAACTCTCTTCAGTGTGGATCTCTGAATGATCCAATGTTGACCTAAATGACTAATGATGATAAATAAAAACCACCTGTGTGTAATCAAGTCTCCGTATAAATGCACCTGCACTGTGATAGTCTCAGAGGTC
The DNA here is from genome assembly GCF_965119305.1 of Pelophylax lessonae. Lineage (NCBI taxonomy): Eukaryota > Metazoa > Chordata > Amphibia > Anura > Ranidae > Pelophylax > Pelophylax lessonae. The sequence goes on from NC_138772.1 coordinate 20,641,895, forward strand.
CGTTTAAAGCGCAGAGAGCATCATGAAGAACAAGGAACACACCAGGCAGGTCCGAGATACTGTTGTGGAGAAGTTTAAAGCCGGATTTGGATACAAAAAGATTTCCCAAGATTTAAACATCCCAAGGAGCACTGTGCAAGCAATAATATTGAAATGGAAGGAGTATCAGACCACTGCAAATCTACGAAGACCTGGCCGTCCCTCTAAACTTTCAGCTCATACAAGGAGAAGACTGATCAGAGATGCAGCCAAGAGGCCCATGATCACTCTGGATGAACTGCAGAGATCTACAGCTGAGGTGGGAGACTCTGTCCATAGGACAACAATCAGTCGTATACTGCACAAATCTGGCCTTTATGGAAGAGTGGCAAGAAGAAAGCCATTTCTTAAAGATATCCATAAAAAGTGTTGTTTAAAGTTTGCCACAAGCCACCTGGGAGACACACCAAACATGTGGAAGAAGGTGCTCTGGTCAGATGAAACCAAAATCAAACTTTTTGGCAACAATGCAAAACTTTATGTTTGGCGTAAAAGCAACACAGCTCATCACCCTGAACACACCATCTCCACTGTCAAACATGGTGGTGGCAGCATCATGGTTTGGGCCTGCTTTTCTTCAGCAGGGACAGGGAAGATGGTTAAAATTGATGGGAAGATGGATGGAGCCAAATACAGGACCATTCTGGAAGAAAACCTGATGGAGTCTGCAAAAGACCTGAGACTGGGACGGAGATTTGTCTTCCAACAAGACAATGATCCAAAACATAAAGCAAAATCTACAATGGAATGGTTCACAAATAAACATATCAAGGTGTTAGAATGGCCAAGTCAAAGTCCAGACCTGAATCCCATCGAGAATTTGTGGAAAGAACTGAAAACTGCTGTTCACAAACGCTCTCCATCCAACCACACTGAGCTTGAGCTGTTTTCTAAGGAGGAATGGGCAAAAATTTCAGTCTCTCGATGTGCAAAACTGATAGAGACATACCCAAGCGACTTACAGCTGTAATCGCAGCAAAAGGTGGCGCTACAAAGTATTAACTTAAGGGGGCTGAATAATTTTGCACGCCCAATTTTTCAGTTTTTTATTTGTTAAAAAAGTTTGAAATATCCAATAAATTTCGTTCCACTTCATGATTGTGTCCCACTTATTTTTGATTCTTCACAAAAAATTACAGTTTTATATATTTATGTTTGAAGCCTGAAATGTGGCAAAAGGTTGCAAAGTTCAAGGGGGCCAAATACTTTTACAAGGCACTGTATATTAAGACATGTTCAAGAGCAGATCATTTGGCCTCTGGCAGGGCCACATGTCTTTATGTCTGAATTTGCTTTTGGTTTTGGGGGTGGGGGGTTTGCTGGCATGCCTAAGGACACATATTGCAGTAAGTGTATTTTGTTGGATGAATACTTTTCATGCTCTAAATTTTTGGTATCGTTTTTGCAAAGTGTATTTTTCTGCACTCTATACATGTGTTTTTTTATTTTCATGCCTCTGTGTAGCTGTATCTTCTAGTGATTTGATGGTAGTTTAAATAGAAAAGTAGGATCATGCAAACAATAACCATAAAAGTATGTTAGGTATGTTTTATGCTTAATACTAAGGTGTCTACAACTTATTTTGCTTGACTGTTGGATATTGTAAGCTCTATCTATTCATCATATGCTGTATCTTTGCACTGTAATTTGAATAAAGAATACTTGATTTGGATTTTTTTTTTTTTTTTTGGGGGGGGGGGGGGACATTTAACCTGCCTGCTTGAGTGATTACTGATGTTTTATACATGTTCAATAAAGCTTATTCATTTTTACACAGCTCCTGGTTTTTTGTTTTCTTTTCTTCATATTTGTCTAGATGTAATTCAGATATCTTTTGTGTCTTTTGAATATAATCCATTTATTGTATTTTTGGTGTGTGTGCAATGCCAGTACAGTATGAACAGGTGTATGGCTCTGTCCCTGGAAAGTGGCAGGGGTATGGTTTCTCCCTGTACTCCAGCGAAGTGTGTATGGGGGTGTGTATGGGGGGGGGGGGGGTGGGTGTATGGGTGTGTGTATGGGTGGGGGTGTGTGCGTGTATGGGTGGGGGTGTGCGTGTATGGGTGGGGGGTGTGCGTGTATGGGTAGGAGGTGGGGCCAAATTGTAAGAAATAATTAAAAAATAGTGTGTATGTATAGATTTAGCTAAAAATATATATAAATTAAGGAATAATACAAAATTTCCATTCAGCCTCTGTGGATGAATGTAACCAAAAATTGTAATAAAAAATCACTAAAAATGATTACTAAATAAGATTGCTACAGCGCTGTATTCATGCATGACTGACTCACCTTTTTAGTTGGCCTAGGTCAGTGATAGTGAACCTTGGCAACACAGGTGTTTTGTAACAACATTTCCCATGATGCTCACCTACACTGCAGAGTACATGAGCATTATGGGAAATGTAGGGCAAAAACATCTAGGGGGGGGGTTAAGGATTACCATCACTGGCCTAGGTAAAACATTTCCAATACATTTTAGTTGTCTGTGTGCACATTTGTAAAATAAAGCAAAATCCCTTTCAAATAAATTGTAAATGGCACATAGGCGTTCGCCCTGGACCAGAAATGACACCAAATTGGGTTGCACACATTCCAGGAAGTGGTCACAATCAACTGGCTAATCATGGTGAGGGCCACTTTCAGCCGTTAAGAAATGGCATTCATATGCAAAGTAAGTGTGGGGGGCAGTAGCGGAGCCAGAGGGCTAGCTGGGGTGGCAATTGCCACCCCAGACGAAGTCCTTGCCACCCCGATGAAAACATTACACTGTTTGATTTTTACGAACACAATCGGGCTATCGGGGCCCGGCGCTACGTAGGTGGGGGGAGGAGTGTAGTAGCCCGGAGGCCAGTGGTACGTAGGTGGGAGGAGGGGAGGACCCCGGCGGTCGGCGCTACGTAGGTGGGAGGAGGGGCACGGCGCTGGGTTACCAATTACCATGATGTCTGTGCGTGTGTGGGCGTATAAATGTGACGTCGACGTGCACCTCTGACACAGGTAAGTAATGCAGTTGAGATGGTCTCCGTCTATAATAATGAAGTTGAGATGTTCTAATGTTACAGCCTGTGCACAACAACCCTCTATGGAAGTAAAGCCAGTCCTATGGGGAGTATGCAATCCTATGGGCAGTCACTGTACAATCCTATGGGCAGCAGTGTACATTCCTATAGGCAGTCAGTGTACAATCCTATGGGCAGTGTTATTGTACACTGCTTCCCATAGGAATGTACACTGCCCATAGGAATGTACACTGCTGCCCATAGGATTGTACACTGCCCATAGGATTGTACACTGCCCATAGGAATGTACACTGCTGCCCATAGGATTGTACACTGCCTATAGGACTGAAGCACCTTCTATGGCTTGGTCGTACACTACAAGGACCAGCCTGGTGGTCCAGGTCTAAGAGCTGTATCTCCACGTGTACACTGACAGTATATCTGTTTTTATTGTGTTGATATTGTGACCTTTTTGGATCACTTTTTTATTGGATATAAAAAAAGTTTTGTATTATTTATCTCATTGCACATATGTATTACTTCATGTTCTGCCATTAATGTCCCAATGGGGTTTGCTGTCCAAATATTCTGTCTCCATTGAGGATAATTAGCTTCTTCCCCAGCCAAAGCTGCCAAGGAAAATGACAGCTGGACCTGCACATGATGTTTTAAGTTTTGCTTCTGGGTCCTTACTAAGCAGGGATGGACATTAGCTGGGCACCTTCCTCTCTATCCAGCAGCACCTGCCATGCTAGGTAGAGAGGAGGGAGGGAGCCCAGCAAATGTCCATCTCTTCCTAGTAAGGACCCAGAAGCATCACGAAAAACATCATGTCCGGGTGTAATTTTCCCAGAAGCACCCGCTTATGGGTCCACCGATGCGAACACGGAGCCTAGGAAAAATGACTTGAGAAGTAGTTCCTAGGGCTTCTGCTGATGTATGACATAAACAACTTTAATTGAATCTATATACATTTTGTGGAAAACAAACTTATTTTTAGTGTAATTGAACACTTTGTATATTGACCCCCAAAATAATACTTTGCCACCCCTGTTTTAAAGGCTATCTCCGCCACTGGTGGGGGGGGGGGGGGTCTGTGCTTGTAATCAGAGAATTGATTACCAGTGCAGACCCTTGGGGGATGCCACTAGAGCCACCAGGGATTGCTGACCCATGGCCACCAGGGATGCCCACCCATGCCACCATTGATGCAAATCAGTGCTCAGGGAGCCTGTTAGTGCCCTCCTCATCAGTGCTGCCCATCATTACCATCTATCAGTGCTGCGCACCAGTGCCAATCATTGCCCATCAGTGCCACCTATCAATGCCCATCAGTGCCGCCTATCAGTGTCCATCAGTGCTGCATATTATTGTCTCATCAGTGCCTGCCAGTGCAGCCTCATCAATGCTCGTCAGTGCAACAAAAAACATATTGATTTACCAAATTTTATTACATAAACAAAAACACATTTTATTAGGGGTCAAACATTTAGGTCTTCTTTTAGCCAATAAAAAAAAAAAAAAAAAAACCTTGTAGTGACCACCAAAAGAAAGCACTATTTGTGTGAAAAAAATGTCATAAATTTGTGTTAGATACAGGGTTGCATGACCGCGCAATTGTCATTCAAAATGTAACAGCAGAAAAAGCTGAAAATTGGCTTGGGCAGGAAGGGGGTGTAACTGCCCAGTAAGGAAGTGGTTAACGATCGAAACATGGGACTAAATATTCATGCTCAGCTCAATGGTTTAGTGGTTAGTGCTCCTATCTATAAACACTGAGTGCATGAGTTCAAATCCCAAGTATGCCATCACCTCCTTACATTTTAGACAGCTGTAAATAAATACTGAAACTTGGCAATGCATAATTGCACCCTGCACATATGCATGTCTGTTTCTTGAATATACATGGCCATCGACATGCAATTCTAGGTGATGTAGTCAATGTATTACTATGTGGCAAAAAAATAATGACACACAACTGTGAACACACAGGGTGTTGGCATGGTTGGGCCTTGAACTCATGACCTAGCAATCTTTGTCTATGAGCATAGACCACTACACCAAAGTGCTGAATACAATCAGACAGTCCCTCCACCAGAGGGACTTGCAGTTCTCAATTCACGACCTGACCAGGTTTACACTGGTCCTCCACTTCGGCGGCCAGTAGGTGGTGCTGTGGAGCAGAGAGCAGAGCGCGGGATCAGAGGCTGTCAGGGAGAGCAGGAGAGAGGAGTGTGTGTGGAGTGTGTGCGTGACCGACCGCGTGTGAGTAACCCCCCCCCCCCCCCCCCCAGGAGAGCAGCGGCGGGGAGCGGCGCTCGAACCCCGACCCCCCCCCCCCCAGAAGCGAGCGGCGAGCGGGTCGGTAACCCCCCCCCCCTCTCTTGTTGCGGGTGGCGAGCGGAACAGTAACCCCCCCCCCTTTTTGCGGCGGGCGGCGAGTGGTGCGGACCCCCCCCCCCCCGACAGAGAGGGACCAGAGGAGACTAGCGAGCAAAGGCTGACCGGGAAGTGACAGAGGGAGGCGGGTGCAGAGCGGAGACTGACCGTCTGAGGGAAAGAAAAAAAAAAAACAGCCAGGAACTGCTAGAGACAGACTTAAAGGGACATACACTAGGTAAGTAAGACTGGTGACTGAGATTGTACACTGACTGAGGGTGTAGTACCTGAGTATCTGGGAGTACCTGTGAGTATCTGGGAGTACCTGTGAGTATCTGTGAGTACCTGTGAGTATCTGTGAGCACCTGAGTACCTGTGAGTACCTGAGTATCTGGGAGTATCTGTGAGCACCTGAGTACCTGTGAGTACCTGAGTATCTGGGAGTATCTGTGAGCACCTGAGTATCTGGGAGTGCCTGAGTATCTGGGAGTATCTGTTGCTACCTGAGTGTCTGGGAGTACCTATCACTACCTGAGTGTTGTGCGTCTGACCGGGCTGTGCGACTCGGTGTTGTGCGTCTGACCGGGCTGTACGACTCAGTGTTGTGCGTCTGACCGGGCTGTGCGACTCAGTGTTGTGCGTCTGACCGGACTGTGCGACTGAGTGTTGTGCGTCTGACCGGGCTGTGCGACTCGGTGTTGTGCGCCTGACCGGGCTGTGCGACTCGGCGTTGTGCGTCTGACCGGGCTGTGCGACTCGGTGTTGTGCGTCTGACCGGGCTGTGCGACTCGGTGTTGTGCTTCTGACCGGGCTGTGCGACTGAGTGTTGTGCGTCTGACCGGGCTGTGCGACTGGGTGTTGTGCGTCTGACCGGGCTGTGCGACTCGGTGTTGTGCGTCTGACCGGGCTGTGCGACTCGGTGTTGTGCGTCTGACCGGGCTGTGCGACTCGGTGTTGTGCTTCTGACCGGGCTGTGCGACTGAGTGTTGTGCTTCTGACCGGGCTGTGCGACTGAGTGTTGTGCGTCTGACCGGGCTGTGCGACTGAGTGTTGTGCGTCTGACCGGGCTGTGCGACTGAGTGTTGTGCGTCTGACCGGGCTGTGCGACTCGGTGTTGTGCGTCTGACCGGGCTGTGCGACTCGGTGTTGTGCGTCTGACCGGGCTGTGCGACTCAGTGTTGTGCGTCTGACCGGGCTGTGCGACTCAGTGTTGTGAGTCTGACCGGGCTGTGCGACTCAGTGTTGTGAGTCTGACCGGGCTGTGCGACTGAGTGTTGAGCGTCTGACCGGGCTGTGCGACTGAGTGTTGTGCGTCTGACCGGGCTGTGCGACTCGGTGTTGTGCGTCTGACCGGGCTGTGCGACTCGGTGTTGTGCGTCTGACCGGGCTGTGCGACTCGGTGTTGTGCGTCTGACCGGGCTGTGCGACTCGGTGTTGTGCGTCTGACCGGGCTGTGCGACTGAATGTTGTGCGTCTGACCGGGCTGTGCGACTTAGTGTTGTGCGTCTGACCGGGCTGTGCGACTTAGTGTTGTGCGTCTGACCGGGCTGTGCGACTCAGCGTTGTGCGTCTGACCGGGCTGTGCGACTCAGTGTTGTGCGTCTGACCGGGCTGTGAGATTGTGAGTGTTGGGTGACTGACCGGTGTCAAGTGAGTGGAGCGGAATACCAGAGGGTGAAAAGGTAGCGTTAGGAAGCCAGGAAATAGCCACATAGGATAGACTTAAATCGCTGAATCCCCATTAGATTAGATAGTAGGTACAATGCCCGGCGGGTGTGGAGATGCGACTCGGTGTACATCTTGTGATATGTATGCGTTCCTCGGTCATGCGATCGAGGGCGAATACAAATGCGCAAAATGTGAGCACGTTGCTTCCCTGGAAGCTCAGGTCCTGAATCTAGGGAAGCAGCTGGCAACACTGAGACGAATGTCCATACCGGAGGAGAGCCAGGATTGTACCAATCAGGTGCAGACAGGGGCCTGCACAGAGGTGGGCGGAGTATCGGAGGTGCAGGCAACAGAGCAGAGTAGAGGGGTGACAGTTAGGAGGGGTAGAAGGGGACAAGTCAAGGAGGCTGATCCTGGGCTGGAGCACCCCAATAGATACGCCCCGTTGTGTGATGTTGGGGAAACCAGTCAGGGACCAGCATTGCTAGAGCAGAGCGACACCCCTAGCTGCCAGGGGAAGAACTCCTCCAGTGAGGCCGGGAGAAAGGGAAAGGAAAGACAGGTGCTGGTGGTAGGGGACTCAATTATTAGAAGGGCAGATAGTGTAATCTGTGACAAAGACCGTGTGCGCCGAACAGTCTGTTGTTTGCCGGGCGCTCGGGTTCGGCACATCGCGGATCGGGTGAACAGATTATTGGGTGGGGCTGGGGAAGACCCAGCTGTCATGGTACACGTGGGTACCAATGACATAGGCAGAGGAAGACGGAGAGTCCTAAACGATTTCAGGGACTTAGGCGCTAAGTTGAGGACTAGGACCTCCAAGGTAGTATTTTCCGAAATACTACCTGTACCTCGAGCCACACCAGAGAGGCAGCGGGAGATTAGGGAAGTTAATGAGTGGCTGAGGAGCTGGTGTAGTAAGGAGGGTTTCGGGTTCCTGGAGAACTGGGCCGTCTTCTCAGTCGGTCACCGGCTCTTTGGTAGGGACGGATTGCACCTAAATGGGGTGGGTGCAGCCGTACTGGGTGCGAGGATGGCCAAAAAGTTAGAGGGGCTTTTAAACTAGGGAATGGGGGGGAGGGTACAGATGTAGAATTAGCCAGTGGAAAGCAAGATTCAGAGGGCAGAAATGGGGGCATTAGCGGTAGGGTGTTCGGAGCTCCTATACCCAGGGTGGGTACGGGGAAAAATCAAGAGAGCAGCCTAAAAACATCAAAATTACGAGGCTTGTATACCAATGCCAGAAGCCTGGCCAACAAGATGGGAGAGCTGGAGCTGCTGATGTTTGAGGAGGACTTAGATTTTGTGGGGATAACTGAGACTTGGTTTGACAGCTCTCATGACTGGATGGCGACCATTCAGGGGTATTCCCTTTATCGCAGAGATAGAGAGGGTAAAAAAGGGGGAGGGGTATGTTTGTATATTAAGAACAGTATACAGGTAAATATTAATATTAATATTAATATTATTAATAATGATATTAATAATGGAGCTATGGACGAAGCAGAATCCCTATGGGTAGAGCTTCAAAGGGAAGGCACGGTGGGGAAGGTAATATTGGGCGTATGCTATAGGCCCCCCAACCAGAGGGAGGAGGGGGAGGTGGACCTCATGTTACAGATAGGATTGGCAGCAAGGATGGGAAATGTCATTATAATGGGGGACTTTAATTATCCAGATATAGACTGGGCAGAAGGAACCGCGCATTCAGCCAAGGCTAGGCAGTTCCTAAATGTTTTGCAGGACAATTTCATGGGTCAGATGGTGAATGCACCGACAAGAAACAATGCGGTACTTGACCTACTGATTACCAACAATACAGACCTGCTCACGGATATAGAAATACGGGACAACTTAGGGAACAGTGACCATAGGTCAATTGGTTTCAGTATTAATTACAGTAATAGGAAACACAAGGGTAATATAAGGACACTGAATTTCAAAAGAGCCAATTTCCCTAAACTGCGCTCGCTGCTAGAAAATATCAAATGGGATAGAACCCTGGGAACAAAGAACACGGAGGAAAAATGGGAGTGCTTCAAGAGCATACTTAACAAGGGGGTGGGCCAGTGCATTCCACAGGGAAATAAATTTAAAAGAGCAAAACTAAACCCTGGGTGGCTAAACTCCAACATAAAAATGTATATTAGAGCTAAAGAAAAGGCCTTCAAAAAATACAAGACTGAGGGGTCATTGGCAGCATTTAAGCACTACAAAGAGTGTAATAAGAAATGTAAAGATGAAATCAGGGTGGCTAAAATAGAACACGAGAGACATATAGCGGAGGAGAGTAAAAAGAACCCCAAGAAGTTCTTTAAGTATATAAACAGTAAGAAAGCGAGGCCAGAACACATTGGCCCCATAAAAGATGATAAAGGAAAAATGGCCACAGAGGACAGAGAAAAGGCGGAAGTGTTAAATAATTTCTTTTCTTCAGTCTTCACAAAGGAATCGGGGGGCTACACGAACCTTGCTTGTGAGGCCGAACTAAATAATACACCTCAGGAAGTGCCGCCATGGCTAACAGAGGATAGACTTAGAGCTAAACTAGAGAAACTTAACATAAATAAATCCCCGGGACCGGATGGCTTGCACCCAAGGGTTCTTAATGAGCTCAGCCAGGTGATTGCCAGACCATTATTCTTGATCTTTAAGGATAGTTTACAGACAGGTATGGTGCCAGCTGATTGGAAAAAAGCCAACGTGGTACCAATATTTAAAAAGGGGCCGAGATATATCCCGGGTAACTATAGGCCGGTCAGCCTAACATCAGTAGTCTGCAAAATTTTGGAGGGGATGATAAGGGACCACATACAAGACTTTAGTAATGAAAACGGTATTATAAGTAGTAATCAGCATGGATTCATGAAAAATCGTTCATGCCAAACCAATCTATTAACCTTCTACGATGAAGTGAGCTGCCACTTAGATAAAGGTAAGCCTGTGGATGTGGTGTATCTGGACTTTGCAAAGGCCTTTGACACCGTTCCCCACAAACGCTTACTGTACAAACTAAGGAAGGTAGGTATGGACCATAAGGTGAGTACCTGGATAGAGAACTGGCTCCAGGGGAGAGTCCAGAGGGTGGTGATTAATGGGGAGTACTCTGAGTGGGCGGGTGTGGAAAGTGGGGTCCCCCAGGGTTCTGTCCTGGGACCAATCCTGTTTAATTTATTCATAAATGATCTAGAGGAGGGGATATCTAGTACAATCACAGTATTTGCAGATGATACTAAATTAGGCATGCCAATATCTTCTATGCAGGATGTGGAAATCTTGCAAGCAGACCTGAACAAAATAACGGGGTGGGCAACTACATGGCAGATGAGGTTTAATGTAGAAAAATGTAAAGTAATGCACTTGGGGGCCAGTAACCAGAAAGCAAGCTACTCACTAGGGGGGGAACCTCTGGGTGAGTCTAGGATGGAAAGGGACCTGGGGGTACTGGTAGACAACAGGCTTGGAAGTGGCATGCAATGCCAAGCCGCTGCAAGCAAAGCCAACAGAATACTGGGTTGTATAAAAAAGGGGATTCACTCCAGAAATAAAGAGATTATTCTTCCACTCTACAAAACTCTGGTCCGGCCACATCTGGAGTATGCTGTCCAGTTCTGGGCACCGGTCCTCAGGAAGGATGTGCTGGAACTGGAGAAAGTCCAGAGAAGGGCAACAAAAATAATTAGGGGAATGGAGGACATCAGCTATGAGGAAAGACTACAAGCACTGAACTTATTCTCTCTGGAGAAGAGACGATTGAGGGGGGATATGATATCAATGTACAAATACTGTACTGGCGACCCTAGCATAAGGAACAAACTATTCAGAGTAAGGGAATACAATAAGACACGTGGCCACTCACTAAAACTTGAGGAAAGGCGGTTTAACCTTAAAGTGCGTAAGGGGTTCTTCACTGTAAGAGTAGTAAGGATGTGGAATTCTCTTCCGCAAGCAGTCGTATCAGCGGGGAGCCTTGATAGTTTCAAAAAACTATTGGATGGACACCTTAAAGACCACAACATACAGGGGTATACAATGTACGGTTAGCAAACACACACACACATCATAGGTTGAACTGGATGGACTTGTGTCTTTTTTCAGCCTCACTAACTATGTAACTATGCCTGGAAGTTTCAGATGAATAAAGATTGAAGATTGATAATTAGACAGCTGTGTAGTCTACTTTTAGTAAATCTAAAGGTTCAAACACATAAGATACATAACTATACCTAAAAAATAAAATAAACCATAATAGATTACATTGTTGTGTTATAAGGATTCAGAATAGACACATTTCCTTTTATGAAAAACACAAACGGAATTTGGTTAACTCCAAACCCGAATTCACTATTTGGTTAACTCCAAACCCAAATTCACTATAGCACCTAGTTGAAGGTTTAACTCCAGCAGCTTCACCTCATTAAAATGCTAATGAGTTTAGGTTGGAGTTAGTTTTGGAGAAGTGAGCAGCTCTACTCCAAACTCTTAGTGAATTAGGCCCCCCGTGACACTTTATGGGAACCAGTGACATTATTACAGTGATCAGTGCTAAAAAAATATGCACTGTCACTGTACTAATGACACTGGCAGGGAAGGGGTTAACAGGGGCAATCAAAGGGTTAAATGTGTGCATAGGGAGTGCTTGCTAACTGTGTGGGAAGGGAGGTATTTTTACTGTGGGAAGGCAGAGATCTGTGTTCCTGATTTGTAGGAACACAGGATCACAGCCTTCCCTTGTCACGGATCGCCGTTCTGCCTGTCTCCCTAACGATCGCCGGGTGCTGGCTGACATTGAGTCTGCCGGACCGGCTGATTGGCTCCTGCTGTGTCCAATCACAGCAGGAGCGGGACGGGGTGGTGTGCGTGTGCATCCCAGTCTCGGAAGTTTAGAATCATGTACAGGTACGTGATTCTGTGCAGAGGAGCCACCACCCCGCTGTAAATGTACATGGGGTGGTCGGCAACAGGTTAAAGTGGAAGAAAAGCCTTAGTCTAACTATTCTTAAAAATGTCCCCTTACCCCATCTGTCTTGCCTAACCTGTATAAAAATAGGTTTGTACTTACCTATTTTTAATACACTCCAGTCCGGTTACACGATCCTGCAGTTTCAGCTCTATAGTGGCTAAGAATTCTAACAGTAGTGATATTGCCAATAGGCTTTCATAGCCCAGACGTTGTCAGCACTCCTTCCTCTCCCCTGCAGCAGTCACTCACTGATACAGGAGAGCAGGAGCTGTGGGATCATGTAGCGGGATCGAAGCAAATTAAAAATAGGTAAGTACACATGCCCTTTTTATACAGGTAAGGCAGGATAGGTAGGAAGAGGGGATGGGGACATTTTTTAAAAAAAAAAGTTAGGATTTGTTCCATTTTAATAACAGACCCCTTAACAATGACTTAATCTAATAGATGTCTTAACAAGATCAAATACAATAGACCTGAAAAGAAAAAATACATAAAAAAAGAACAGAGATGGAGGACACTGAAGAAAATAAGATAGCGTGAAAGAAACTTTATTGGCTTGAGTAAGCTCCTAGGTAAGGAAACACAGGCTACAGAATAATGCCCAAAGGGCCAAATATGACCCTAAGGCCCCAGTTTGGACATTAGGGTCTTAGACAATCATTAGCAGAACAAGTTTGAAGAATCTCCTCTATTTCTGTTTCCGATGACTTCTTACATTTGAGGTTTCTTATCTCTTTCTGATTATAGTCACCAGGAAAATATACAGAATAAGGCAAATTTCCCCAATAAGCACACAGACAGAAGTGGTTCCAACCTTCTACACTCTATCCAAATCTAGATGACTTTAGCTAAATGCTTTTCCACAAAAATCACACAACCTTTACCCAAGATTCACACATTTTTCTAATTGGATTCTACTGGAAAAATGGGTGAATCCTGGGTTAACGTTGGGTGACACTTTGGTGAAAACATTTATAAACCGCCCCCCCCTACGTGTAATACACATTTTTTGAAAATCAGATTCTTGGGAGATATTTGTGAAGAGTTTCTTAAAACGGGATTACAAGGTTGTAGAGCAGAAAGCGTCCTCCTCAAGCTAGATAGGAAAACAGAAGTGTCTTCAAGATGGACATGAAATTTGATGATGAAATTTAGGACTCCTTCTGTCTTGGTCCTCGGAGGTTTACCAGCAGACACCCTTCTCCTTCTCCTGAGCTACAGGGTCACCATAGACCCCCACCTCACACAGGTGCAGGAATTCATTGCGCCCCGGGATCACCACGCTGACGTATTGACCCTCCATCCCATTACAGCAGAAAGTTATGGTGGGATCGGTAACTTGGGTGACACTACCGCACCTGTGGATAACAAAGAGGAACCAATACAATGATACAGAAATTACACTTGGAGGAGGTTTACTAATGGGGTCCAAAATGTTCATTATTTGTATTGTCACACCTATAGGTCATTTAGGTTTCCCCAGAAGCAGGGGAAATAAAACAATTCCCAGATAGCAACCTCTACATCCAGCATTACAGGGGTGAAAAACAATGATTTTCACATCCTAGCAATAATGCAAGAAGTGGGGAGTGAAAGTCCAATGGTTTTCGCATCCTTGCAACAAAATAGTACATGGGTTTTTTTTAGGTTTTAGGGGGGATCTAAATGGCCTACAGGTATGACTATAATGATAATGAATGTTTTACAAAGCTGAAGACTTTTGAACAACTACTAAAGTCCATCGGTTGCATAGGTTATTCTCTGGAAAAAGTGAAAAAGCACAAAATCATACAATAACTAGGCAATACAGAGTGGTTTTTGGGGGACTGACTTTCTATCTTGATTAAACCAAATCTTTTTAACCACTTACCCCGTCTTTTTATCCTGATTCCCCTTGAGCCTCAAAACCTTCCGTCTTTTTTATTGATGTCTCGGTTCTTCATGTTATATCGTGTTGGATTTATAGCCTACCCTAATTTTTAGGGGACAGATAGGGCTTTATTTGGTATTAAATCTGAATACCTTTTTTATTACCTTGATTTTATTTTTTTTGTTTTACAAACAATTTTTATTGACATATGAGAAAACAATACAAATGATCCAAAGGGTCAGCATCTTACAAAAAACGCAAAAACAAAAGTAAGAAGCTTCCAAGAGAAACAATCGAATCCGAAAATGTAAACAGCCATATGGCTATATCTTCACAGAATAAGGAATTGATTTTTATTGGGAAAAATAATTGAACTACTTCCGGACTGCCCACTGTGTATTTACGTTGGTACTTTGTCGTTACACAGCTGGCGATCTAGAATCTGATAAAAGTGGTCCCGGCGGCAGCTTCGCCACAGGATCACTTATATGGGCAGCGGGAGAGGTAACCCCCCCCCCCCCTCCACTGCTTTCCTTACGTTTTCCCTGCTTACCAGAGTAGTCGGTAGCGGCAAAACCTATTTGATTCTGTGCACTGATGGGCAGGACATTGAGTCAGGACCATCTTACCGCATGGGCACGCTGGGCAGTTGCCTGGGGGCCCCACTTATCCAGGGGGCCCCACCTGCCCAGGGACCCAGCCCCAACCAAGCATTAGTTACGACAGCCGTGTCCCACCTGAGGGGTGACACCCAGAGCCGGCTGCTGGACTGCCTCCGCCACTCACTAACACAGGAGAGTGGAGCAGGAGGCACTGTGGCAAAATGGGAGAGAGAGAAACCGCAGCGCTGAATAGACAGCGGGAGCTGCCGGTGTTTTCTTTCTAAGTAAACGAGCATGTGATTGGTTGCTAGGACCCCCTAACAACCAATCACCTGCTGTTAACTTGGAAAGATAACTCCAGCAGCTCGTGCAGTCTCATCAGGGCTGCTGTTTCATTCTTCCTTAGTGCCTCCTGCTCCCTGCTCCGCTCTCCTGTGTCTCCCGCTCTGCATGCCCTTATAACTAAGGTAGGAAGGGGGAGAGCTGAGCTGGGAGGAGCTGTGTAATGTGAAGGGGTCCATAGGTAGGTGGGGGGGGCTGTGTAATGTAAAGGGGTCCATGGGGGACTGTGTATTGTAAAGGGGTCCATGGGGGCTGTGCAAGGTAAAGAGGTCAATGGGGGGGGGGGGGCTGTGTAATGACCACCTGCTGTTAACTTGAAAAGATAACTCCAGCAGCTCGTGCTGTCTCATCAGGGCTACTGTTTCATTCTTCCTTAGTGCCTCCTGCTCCGCTCTCCTGTGTCTCCCGCTCTGCATGCCCTTATAACTAAGGTAGGAAGGGGGAGAGCTGGGAGGAGCTGTGTAATGTAAAGGGGTCCATAGGTAGGTGGGGGGGCTGTGTAATGTAAAGGGGTCCATGGGGGACTGTGTATTGTAAAGGGGTCCATGGGGGGCTGTGCAAGGTAAAGAGGTCAATGGGGGGGGGGGGGCTGTGTAATGTAAAGGAGTCTATGGGGGGGCTGTGTAATGTAAAGTGATTCATGGGGGGCTGTGTAATGTAAAGGGATTCATGGGGTGCTATGTAAAGTAAAGGGGTCCATGGGGGGGCTGTGTAATGTAAAGGGGTCCATGGGGGGGCTGTGTAATGTAAAGAGGTCCATAGGGGGGCTGTGTAATGTAAAGGAGTCCATGGGGAGCTGTGTAATGTAAAGGGGTCCGTTGGGGGCTGTGTAATGTAAAGGGGTCCATGGGGGGCTGTGTAATGTAAAGGGGTCCAAGGGGGGCTGTGTAATAAAAAATGAGCTTCGCAGCACAATGGGGCAGCAGCGTTTGAACTGGCTTTCACTCATGTTTATAGAAAATGACATCCTGAAGACCAGTGACTTCAAGCCAATTATAAAAGAATTCTCTACACAGAAGTATGGAAAATGTAATACATAATTCATAGTGCTTTCCTACTTCTGCCATTTTAGTCTGTCATTTCTTGTTTTTCAAGCTTGTGTTATATTGTCCGAGCGTTGTGTTAATGTTTAAACACTGATTTTTTTGGAGGTACCAATAAATATCGTCTTATCGACAATTTGCATTTTTATTCTCGTGGGTGATTGTGTAGGTGGGGCCCCAGTGAACTGCATTACCCAGGGGCCTATAATGCCCTTAAGAATTGCCCTCACTCGACTCTATGACCCTGGAGGAGTGGATGTCAAATGTCACTTCCACCCAACAGCCTTAAAGGGACAATTTATTTTTTTTATTAGCAAAAGTAAAATGACTTTTTTTTTGTAAATGAGAGATCTGAGGTCTTTTTGACCTCAGATCCCTCATTAAAGAGGAACTGTCATGCTTATTTCTATTACAAGGGATGCTTACATTCCTTGTAATAGGAAAGGTGATCACATTTTTTTTTTTAAAGGAACAGTGTAAAAATAAAAGGAAAATAAATAAGAAATAAAAAAAATATAAGCGCCCCCTCCTTCCGAGCTCGCACACAGAAGCGAACGCGCACCCAAGTCACACCCACGTACAGTGCCTTGCGAAAGTATTCGGCCCCCTTGAACTTTTCGACCTTTTGCCACATTTCAGGCTTCAAACATAAAGATATAAAACTGTAATTTTTTGTGAAGAATCAACAACAAGTGGGACACAATCAGGAAGTGGAACGAAATTTATTGGATATTTCAAACTTTTTTAACAAATAAAAAACTGAAAAATTGGGTGTGCAAAATTATTCAGCCCCCTTAAGTTAATACTTTGTAGTGCCACCTTTTGCTGCGATTACAGCTGTAAGTCGCTTGGGGTATGTCTCTATCAGTTTTGCACATCGAGAGACTGAAATTTTTCACCATTCCTCCTTGCAAAACAGCTCGAGCTCAGTGAGGTTGGATGGAGAGCGTTTGTGAACAGCAGTTTTCAGTTCTTTCCACAGATTCTCGATTGGATTTAGTTCTGGACTTTGACTTGGCCATTCTAACACCTGGATATGTTTATTTGTGAACCATTCCATTGTAGATTTTGCTTTATGTTTTGGATCATTGTCTTGTTGGAAGACAAATCTCCGTCCCAGTCTCAGGTCTTTTGCAGACTCCATCAGGTTTTCTTCCAGAATGGTCCTGTATTTGGCTCCATCCATCTTCCTATCAATTTTAACCATCTTCCCTGTCCCTGCTGAAGAAAAGCAGGCCCAAACCATGATGCTGCCACCACCATGTTTGACAGTGGGGATGGTGTGTTCAGGGTGATGAGCTGTGTTGCTTTTATGCCAAACACAACGTTTTGCATTGTTGCCAAAAAGTTGGATTTTGGTTTCATCTGACCAGAGCACCTTCTTCCACATGTTTGGTGTCTCCCAGGTGGCTTGTGGCAAACTTTAAACGACACTTTTTATGGATATCTTTAAGAAATGGCTTTCTTCTTGCCACTCTTCCATAAAGGCCAGATTTGTGCAGTATACGACTGACTGTTACTCCTTCCATTTCAATATTATCGCTTGCACAGTGCTCCTTGGGATGTTTAAAGCTTGGGAAATCTTTTTGTATCCAAATACGGCTTTAAACTTCTCCACAACAGTATCTCGGACCTGCCTGGTGTGTTCCTTGTTCTTCATGATGCTCTCTGCGCTTTAAACGGACCTCTGAGACTATCACAGTGCAGGTGCATTTATACAGAGACTTGATTACACACAGGGGGATTCTATTTATCATCATTAGTCATTTAGGTCAACATTGGATCATTCAGAGATCCTCACTGAACTTCTGGAGAGAGTAATTTTGCACGCCCAATTTTTCAGTTTTTTATTTGTTAAAAAAGTTTGAAATATCCAATAAATTTCGTTCCACTTCATGATTGTGTCCCACTTGTTGTTGATTCTTCACAAAAAATTACAGTTTTATATCTTTATGTTTGAAGCCTGAAATGTGGCAAAAGGTCAAAAAGTTCAAGGGGGCCAAATACTTTCGCAAGGCACTGTATGTAAGCGGTATTTAACCACTTCAGCCCCAGAAGGTTTTACCCCCTTAATGACCAGGAAGAAGAAGAAATGACACTTCGCTACAATGTAAAGTAGTGAGTGTACAGCTCGTATAACAGTGTAAATTTGCTAAATATCTCAACACACAGGAAGGGGGGGCAAAAGAGTGAAAATACAAGAGTCCAATTGCCCCCCGAAACAATGCCAGAACAGGTCAGAAGCACAGAGGTTAAGAAATGATAAGCTCAGAGTCCTGTCTACAAATGCTCGCAGTTTAGGTAAAAAAATCAATGAACTTGGGTCAATAATGGCATCTGAGAATGTAGATTTAGTGGCTGTTACGGAGACATGGTTTAATGAAAGAAATGACTGGGACATAACCATACCAGGGTACTCTTTATACAGAAGAGACAGAGAAGGCAAGAAAGGAGGAGGAGTGGCCCTGTATGTGAAAGATAGCATTAAATCTAACTTAATACAAGTTGGTGAGGCCAACATAGAGTCAGTTTGGGTTACATTGCAGTTTGCTAATCATGCAGTAACTCGTGTAGGTGTGATATATAGACCACCTGATCAAGTTAAAGAACTAGATGATCTACTAGTTGAAGAAATAGCTAAAATGACAATGAAAGGAGAAGTTATCATTATGGGAGATTTCAATCTTCCAGATATAAACTGGAAAACCAAAATAGCAAATTCTACCAGGAGTACAGATATTCTAAATTCCCTACTGGGGTTGTCTCTGCAACAAGTGGTTGAGGAGCCAACCCGGAGGGAGGCCATTTTGGATTTGGTATTCACAAATGGGGATTCGGTATATGATGTCATTGTAGGCGAAACCTTGGGATCTAGTGATCACCAGTCAGTGTGGTTTAATATAAGAACTGTGAAAGAGTCACACCACACAAAAACAAAAGTTTTAGATTTTAGAAAAACAGACTTTTCAAAAATGAAATTAGTGATAAATGAGTCCTTATCAGACTGGAACGGATTACATGGAGTCCAGGAGAAATGGGACTACTTAAAAGGTGCATTATTGAAGGCAACAGAAAATTGCATTAGACTTGTCAGTAAAAGCAAAAAAAGGAAGAGGCCACTGTGGTACTCAGCAGAAGTGGCCCAAATCATTAAAAATAAAAAGCTAGCATTTTGTAATTATAAAAAAATCCAGAGCAATGAAGATAAGGAAATCTACAAGATTAGGCAGAAAGAGGCCAAGCAAGTTATAAGAACTTCTAAAGCGCAGGCAGAAGAAAAACTAGCTCAGTCTATGAAAAAGGGGGATAAGACATTCTTCAGATATATAAATGAAAAAAGGAAATTAAAACAAGGAATAACTAAATTAAAAACAAAGGACGGAAGGTATGTAGAAGAGAATAAAGGGCTAGCCGACTGCCTTAATGAATACTTCTGTTCAGTTTTTACAGAAGAAAAAGAAGGAAAAGGACCTCCACTTGAAAGGATGACTAATGAATCGTTTGATGCATGTGTCTTTACAGAGGAAGACGTTCTAAGATTGCTGTCTAAAGTGAAGACAAATAAGTCACAGGGTCCTGATGAGATACACCCAAAATTATTAAAAGAGCTTAGTGGTGAGCTGGCAAAACCATTAACAGATTTATTTAACCAATCATTAGTAACAGGAGTCGTCCCGGAAGATTGGAAATTGGCAAATGTCGTGCCCATTCACAAGAAAGGTAGTAGGGAGGAAACGAGCAACTATAGACCAGTGAGTCTGACATCAATAGTAGGCAAATTAATGGAAACCCTATTAAAGGATAGAATTGTGGAACATCTTAAATCCCATGGATTGCAAGATGAAAAACAACATGGGTTTACTTCAGGGAGATTATGTCAAACAAATCTTATAGCTTTTTTTGACTGGGTGACTAAAATAATAGACGGTGGAGGTGCAGTAGACATTGCATATCTAGATTTTAGTAAGGCTTTTGACACTGTCCCACATAGAAGACTTATCAATAAACTGCAGTCATTGAGCATGGACTCCCATATTGTTGAGTGGATTAGGCAGTGGCTGAGTGACAGACAACAGAGGGTTGTAGTCAATGGAGAACATTCAGAACAAGGTCATGTTACCAGTGGGGTACCTCAGGGATCTGTACTGGGACCAATTTTGTTTAATATCTTCATAAGTGATATTACAAAAGGCCTCGATGGTAAGGTTTGTCTTTTTGCTGATGACACAAAGATATGTAACAGGGTTGATGTTCCTGGAGGGAAACACCAAATGGAAAAGGATTTAGGAAAACTAGAAGAATGGTCAGAACTCTGGCAACTGAAATTTAATGTGGATAAGTGCAAGATAATGCACCTGGGGCGTAAAAACCCAAGGGCAGAATATAGAATATTTGACACAGTCCTGACCTCAGTATCTGAGGAAAGGGATTTAGGAGTAATTATTTCAGAAGACTTAAAGGTGCGAGGACAATGTAATAGAGCAGCACGAAATGCCAGCAGAATGCTTGGATGTATAGGGAGAGGTATAAGCAGTAGAAAGAGAGAAGTGCTTATGCCGCTGTACAGGGCACTGGTGAGACCTCACTTGGAGTATTGTACGCAGTACTGGAGGCCATATCTCCAGAAGGATATAGATACTCTAGAGAGAGTTCAGAGAAGAGCTACTAAACTAGTACATGGATTGCAGGAAAAAACTTACCAGGAAAGGTTAAAGGACCATAACATGTATAGCTTGGAAGAAAGAAGAGACAGAGGGGATATGATAGAAACTTTTAAATACATAAAGGGAATCAACTCGGTAAAGGAGGAGAGCATATTTAAAAGAAGAAAAACTACCACAAGAGGACACCATTTTAAAATGGAGGGGCAAAGGTTTAAAAGTAATATGAGGAAGTATTACTTTACTGAGAGAGTAGTGGATGCATGGAATAACCTTCCTGCAGAAGTGGTAGCTGCAAATACAGTGAAGGAGTTTAAGCATGCATGGGATAGGCATAAGGCTATCCTTCATATAAGATAGGGCCAGGGACTATTCATAGGATTCAGATATATTGGGCAGACTAGATGGGCCAAATGGTTCTTATCTGCCGACACATTCTATGTTTCTATAATGTTTAACTGCTTTCTGACCGTCCAAAGGTCGAAAGACGGCTGCAGTGTGGTTGTCTAGTTCTGGGAGGGCGTACATGGACGTCCTCCCAGAATAGCGCTCCCCTGGGGCGCGCACACGGGAGTGTCTGTGATCGCCGGGTCCCGGGGACCCGACGCATCACGGATCACGGTAAAGGGCCAATGAGAGCGGTCCTTTACCACGTGATCACTCCGTCCAATGACGGAGTGATCACTTCACAACAAACCGGCGCATGCCCGGTTCATTTCTCTCCTCTCCTTGCACGCTGTACACAGCAATCGGTACAGCGTGCGAGGAGAGGAGAGAAACTGCAGCTGCAAGCCTCCTCTGCCTCAACCATGCCCCATCCATGTCTAATCTGTGCCCAATTAGTGCCTAATCCGTGCCCCATCCATGCCTAAACCTTGCCCCATCCATGCCTAATCTGTGCCCCATCCATGCCCACCCATGCCACCTCAGTGCTCATCAATGCCACATCCTTGCTCATCCGTGACACATCCGTGCTCATCCGTGCCTCATCTGTGCCCGCCCATGCAATCTCAGTGCTCATCCATGCTCATCCATCCCACATCTGTGCCCGTCCATACCACCTCAGTGCTCATCCATGCCACATCCATGCTCATCCATCCCACATCTGTGCTCATCCACGCCACGTCAGTGCTCATCCGTGCCACATCCATGCCACATCAGTGCTCATCCGTGCTACTTCAGTGCTCATCCGTGCCACGTCAGTGGTCATCCATGCCACGTCAGTGCTCATCCGTGCCACATCAATGCCACGTCAGTGCTCATCCATGCCATATCAGTGCTCATCCATGCCACATCAGTGCTCATCCGTGCCACATCAATGCCACGTCAGTGCTCATATGTGCCACATCCATGCCATGTCAGTGCTCATCCATGCCACATCCATGCCTCATCAGTGCTACATCCGTGCCACATCAGTGCTCATCTGTTCCACATCCATGCCACATCAGTGCTCATCTGTGCCACACCCATGCCACTTCAGTGCTCATCCGTGCCACGTCAGTGGTCATCCGTGCCACATCAATGCCATGTCAGTGCTCATCCATGCCACATCCATGCCATGTCAGTGCTCATCCATGCCACATCAATGCCACATCCATGCCATGTCAGTGCTCATCTGTGCCACATCCATGCCACGTCAGGGTGCTCATCTGTGCCTCACCCATGCCACGTCAGTGCTCATCCATGCCACATCCATGCCACGTCACAGCTAATCCATGCCACATCAGTGCTCATCAGTGCCACATCCATCCCACATCAGTGCTCATCAGTGCCACATCCATGCCACGTCAGTGCTCATCCGTGCCACATCTAAGCTCATCAGTGCCACGTCAGTGCCGCATCCATGCCACATCAGTGCTCATCAGTGCCACATCCATGCCATGTCAGTGCTCATCCATGCCACATCAGTGCCACTACAATGCTTATCAGTGCCCTACAGTGTCTCAGAAAATTGTAATGGGAAGTCAGGAAATTAAAGTGCTCCCTGCATGTTGGGCCTCTGTATGTGGTCAGGCTGTGGAAAAGTGTCACATATGTGGTATCACCAAAATCAGGAGGAGTAGCAAAATGTATTTTGGGGTGTCATTTTTTGCTATGTACATGCTATGTGTTAGAAATGTCTTATAAATGAAAATTGGTCTGGTTAGGAGGGGGGTTTAAGTGCCCAGTGGGTTAGTGGTTAAACTGCTGGCAACAATGTGTTAAATTTGGTGTTATCGCTCTCACTCTCTCATACTGGTCACTGGAAGTTCAACATGGCACCTCATGGCAAAGAACTCTCTGAGGATCTGAAAAAAAGAATTGTTGCTCTACATCAGGGGTGGAGAACGGGGCCGTACAGAATAATCAACTTAAAAATTTGTAGTCGCCATTTATATGATGTCACACCACTTTTTATACTTGTAATAACTAACTATCCAGTGTGTGCTAACACTTTCACCTCCCTGACACTGACTATCCTCTGAGTTGGTCCTGACTGGGAAAGCAAAGCAGTCCTGAAAAAAAAAATGCATGCCAGCTATGTAAGTTTTTGTGTCATGGTAGATGCAAAAACACAAGCTCACTGACACACACATTGCTCACTACAGACAAGCTCATTGGCACACATATGCTCATTACACAGTCTGCAACTGCCCTCAACACAATCTACAATCCCCACAATGCAATCTGCGATCCCCCAATCCCCAAAACACAATCTGCAGTCCCTCACCCCCCAAAAAGCACAATGCAATCAATCACCCCCCAAAAAACACAATCTACAATCCCCCAACCTCCCAAAACATAATCTGTAATCTCCCCTTAAAAAATCTGCAATCTGTATTCTCCCTCAATCCCCCAAAACACAATCTGTGATCACCCAGCCCACACAACACAATCTCCAATCCTCCAATCTCCACAATATAATCAGACCGATCATGTGAAAGGGGCCTAATGCTGCTTTCACACAGATGCACTGCAGTTTACTTGCTGGCAGGTACTGTTGGCTGGTACTGTCAGGGGTTACTGCTGGCGGGTACTGCGTGCTGGTTCTGTTGGTGGGTACAGCTGGCTGGTACTGCCGGTGGGTACTGCTGGCTCAGGCTGGTACACTGCTGGCTGGAACTGCTGTGGGTATGGCTGTGGGTACTGCTGACTGGTACTGTGCTGTGGGTACTACTGGCTGGTACTGCTGTGGGCACTGCTGGCTGGTACTGATGTGGGTACTGCTGGCTCAGGCTGGTACACTGCTGGCTGGTACTGCTGGCTGGTACTGCTGTGGGTAGTGCTGGCTTGGGCTAGTGCTGCTTGCTGATACTCTGCTGTGGGTACTGTTGGCTGGTACTGCTATGGGTACTGCTGGCTCAGGCTGGTACTGCTGGATGATACTGCTGTGGGTACTGCTGGCTCAGACTGGTACTGTTATGGGTACTGCTGGCTCAGGCTGGTACTGCTGGATGGTACTGCTATGGGTACTGCTGGCTCAGGTTGGTTATGCTGTGGGTACTTCTGTGGGTACTGCTGGCTCAGGCTGGTACTGCTGGATGGTATTGCTGTGGGTACTGCTGGCTCAGGCTGGTACTGCTGTGGGTACTGCTGGCTCAGGCATGTACTGCTGGGGGGTAATGCCATGGGTACTGCTGGCTCAGGCTGGTACTGCTGGGTGGTAATGCTGTGGGTACTGCTGGCTCAGGCTGGTATTGCTGGGTGGTAATGCCCTGAGTACTGCTGGCTCAGGCTTGTACTGCTGGGTGGTAATGCTCTGGGTACTGCTGGCTCAGGCTGGTAATGCTGGGTGGTAATGCTCTGGGTACTGCTGGCTCAGGCTGGTACTGCTGGGTGGTAATGTTCTGGGCACTGCTGACTCAGGCTGGTACTGCTGGGTGGTAATGCTCTGGGTACTGCTGGCTGGTACTGCTGTGGGTACTTCTGGCTCAGGCTGGTACTGCTTGCTGGTACTGTGCTGTGGGTACTACTGGCTGGTACTGCTATGGGTACTGCTGGCTCAGGCTGGTACTGCTGGATGGTACTGCTGTGGGTACTGCTGGCTCAGGCTTGTACTGCTGTGGGTACTGCTGGCTCAGACTGGTTCTGCTGGATGTTACTGCTATGGGTACTGCTGGCTCAGGCTGGTACTGCTGTGGGTACTTATGTGGGTACTGCTACTCAGGCTGGTACTTCTGGATGGTACTGCTGGCTCAGGCTGGTACTGCTGTGGGTACTGCTATGGGTACTGCTGGCTCAGGCTGGTACTGCTTGGTGGTAATGCCGTGGGTACTGCTAGCTCAGGCAGGTACTGCTGGGTGGTAATGCCATGGGTAGTGCTGGCTCAGGTTGGTACTGCTGGGTGGTAATGCCCTGAGAACTGCTTGCTCAGGCTGGTACTGTTGGGTGGTAATGCTCTGGATACTGCTGGCTCAGGCTGGTACTGCTGGGTGGTAATGCTCTGGGTACTGCTGGCTCAGGCTGGTACTGCTGGGTGGTAATGCTCTGGGTACTGCTGGGTGGTAATGCTCTGGGTACTGCTGGCTCAGGCTTTTACTGCTGTGTGGTAATGCTCTATGGTACTGCTTTGGTTTGTGGCCATCATTATTTTCCAGCACCGCCTTAACCCTCTTGGGCATGGAGATCACCAGAGCTTCTTCCACTCCTCCATGATGACATCACGAAGCTGGTGGATCTTAGAGACCTTGCACTCCTCCACCTTCCATTTGAGGATGCCCCGCAGATACTCAATAGGGTTTAGGTCTGGAGCAGTGGCGGCTGGTGCGTTGGGGGCGTCCGGCCCCCTAATCTATATGCGGGGCGCCGGACGCATGGAGTTCAATGGGGTTTTTTTTTTTTAATCACCTGATTAGAGCCAGAGGCTCTAATAGGCTTCAGAAAAGGGTGGACCCAAGGTGCACAGCAGTGCGCCCCGAGCCCACCCATTGTGTGACAATAGCGAATGAAAATTCGCTATTGTCACACGGATCCTCCTCCTGGCCAATCAGGAAGCGGGTCCGAGACCCTCTTCCTGATTGGCCGAAAGGCAAACGCATGCCATTGGCCGAGGAGGAGACGGGAGGACTCGAGGAGACGCCGGGGGACTGAGGAGAAGACGCCGCTGCAGGTAAGTCTCTCTGCATTGAAGGGGACACAGCACGCTGGTCACTGCATTGATGGGGGCACGCTGGTCACTGCATTGATGGGGGGCACGCTGGTCACTGCATTGATGGGGGGCACGCTGGTCACTGCATTGATGGGGGGGCACGCTGGTCACTGCATTGATGGGGGGCATGCTGGTCACTGCATTGATGGGGGGCATGCTGGTAACTGCATTGATGGGGGGCCCGCTGGTCACTGCATTGATGGGGGCACGCTGGTCACTGCATTGATGGGGGGCATGCTTGTCACTGCATTGATGGGGGGCACGCTGGTCACTGCATTGAAGGGGGGCATGCTGGTCACTGCATTGATTGGGGGGCATGCTGGTCACTGAATTGATGGGGGGGCATGCTGGTCACTGCATTGAATGGGGGCATGCTGTGGTAACTCTGCATTGAATGTGGGCATGCTGTAGTAACTCTGCATTGAATGGGGGCATGCTGTAGTAACTGCATTGAATGGGGGCACGCTGTAGTAACTCTGCATTGAATGGGGGCACGCTGTAGTAACTCTGCATTGAATGGGGGCACGCTGTAGTAACTCTGCATTGAATGGGGGCACGCTGTGGTAACTCTGCATTGAAAGGGGGCACACAATACTTTGATTACTGAAGGCCCCTTTCACACTTTTGTGACCTCAAAGTCATGCAATTTTTTGCTGCAAAGCAATGCCTATTCGATTTTTTCTGTTTGTGCCCCTCCAAAAATTTTAAGCACCAGCCGCCACTGGTCTGGAGATATGCTTGGCCAGTCCATCACCTTTACACTCTGCTTCTTTAGCAAGGCAGTGATTGTCTTGGAGGTGTGTTGGGGGTCGTTATCATTATAATACTGCCCTGCGGCTCAGTCTCTGAAGGGAGGGGATCATGCTCTGCTTCAGTATGTCACAGTACATGTTGGCATTCATGGTTCCCTCAATGAACCGTAGCTCCCCAGTGCCAGCAGCATTCATGCAGCCCCAGACCATGACACTCCCACCACCATGCTTGACTGTAGGCAAGACACACTTGTCTTTGTACTCCTCACCTGGTTGCCGCCACACACGCTTGACACCATCTGAACCAAAAAGGTTTATCTTGGTCTCATCAGACCACAGGACATGGTTCCAGTTACTCACATCCTTACTCTGCTTGTCTTCAGCTAACTGTTTGCAGGCTTTCTTGTGCATCATCTTTAGAAGAGGCTACCTTCTGGGACAACAGCCATGCAGACCAATTTGATCCAGTGTGCGGCATATGGTCTGAGAACTGACAGGCTGACCCCCCCCACACACACACCCCTTCAACCTCTGCAGCAATGCTGGCAGCACTCATACATCTATTTCCCAAAGACAACCTCTGGATATGAAGCTGAGCATGTGCACTCAACTTCTTTTGTCGACCATGGCGAGGCCTGTTCTGAGTGGAACCTGTCCTGTTAAACCGCTGTATGGTCTTGGCCACCGTGCTGCAGCTCAGTTTCAGGGTCTTGGCAATAATCGTATAGCCTAGGCCATCTTTATGTAGAGCAACAATTCTTTATTTCAGATCCTCAGAGAGTTCTTTGCCATGAGGTGCCATGTTGAACTTCCAGTGACCAGTATGAGAGAGTGAGAGCGATAACACCAAATTTAACACATCTGCTCCCCATTCACACCTGAGACCTTGTAACACTAACGAGTCACATGACACTGGGAGGGTAAATGGCTAATTGAGCCCAATTTGGACATTTTCACTTAGGGGTGTACTCACTTTTTTTGCCAGAGGTATAAACCTTAACGGCTGTGTGTTGAGTTATTTTGAGGGGACAGCAAAAGTATACTGTTATACAAGCTGTACACTCACTACTTTACATTGTAGCAAAGCGTAATTTCTTCAGTGTTCTCACATGAAAAGATATAATAAAATATTTACAAAAATGTGGTGAGGGGTGTACTCACTTTTATGAGATACTGTGTGTGTGTGTGTGTGTGTATATATATATATATATATATATATATATATAGGTCCTGGATGGGTGCTATATAGCCCCGATATTTGGGTTATGGTCTTTTTAAGGGAAGTGTGGCAGTACTCAGGGGGTCACCCAGGACGGGTGAGGAATTCCCGGGAATAGCCTAAAACAGGAGAGGACTGACTCACAGTTCTCTCTGGGTTAATAGAGAAATATTTGGGACCTGGGATTTTGGAGACCCTGAAGTGATATTTGGGTGGGAAGGGGTCTCCACCTCTGACTACGAGGATTCCAGCACACACAGGGTTAAGAACCTCCAGGAAGCAGCTCTTAAAGCGGTAGTATACCGCTTTTTTACACTTTTACCTACAAGTAAGCCTATAATAAGGCTTACCTGCAGGTACAATTAATATCTCCTAAACCGGCACGGTTTAGGAGATATTTGCAGTGCATGCAGCTGCTCACGCGAGCGGCGCTCTGAAGGTCCTGCGTTCCGGGAGCTTGCCGGAAAATCACTCCCGCACGCTCCTCATCGCGGCTCCGGCGAATCACAGCGCCGGACCCGCTGAACCCGGAAGAGACGGAGGGACCGAGGGATCATGGCAGCGCCCGCAGCGATGTCCGGGGGTCCATGTCGCAGCCATGTCCGGGGGTCCGTGTCGGGGCTTCGTTCAAAGGTAAGTAATAGCTCACTATGCCTTTGTCTTGCAGGTTTTTTTTTTTTTGTTTGTTTGTGTTTTTAGGTGTACAACCGCTTTAAAAGACAGGAAGTAGTGATAGGTGTGGTGGTGAGGAGGAGTTGGTGTATGCACCTGTTTGGGGAAGCTGTGAGTTTTGGCTGGAGGCTGCAGAAAACAGGACTTAATAAGGACTGTTAAACCTTGGGGCGAAGATTCATCTACAAACCGCATGTGCTTTACTTTTCCTTCGTGCTGAAGATAAGCGGACTTTATTTTTTGTATTTTTGTGCTGGTGTGCTGCTGGAAGCCTTATTTTGTTTTATGTGCTGAATAAAAGCCTTTTTGTTTAAGTTTAACGGTTTTGCACCCAGTCCTGTGGAGCTACAGTCCCCCCAAACATTACAATATATATAGACACAATCTAGTCATGCAATAATGTCTCTTATTTTGGGTTCAGGGTGGTGCTTAGGGCCTGTGTCATCAGTATTTTGTCTCCTACAAGTCTTTGAGAATGCAAACCTCTCTTGAAGCAGGTTATTGCAGATCAGCAGAAGGTAAAATTCTGAATGATCTCAGAAGCCTTTCAAACTGATGCAATCGACACAAGCCCAAAGCCCATTGACACAATCCCTTACAGTGTCCCTGTGGTACTTACACTGGGTTGTTATTGTCTGGAGAATTTCCAATTCGGACCTCAAGACCTCTCATCCGCTCCAAACAGCAATCGGACCGGCCAGAGACTACAACGACATTCACTTTGTATTTCTGTTTCAGGTCTAACTTCCACCAGGGTGATGGTTCTAAATTAGTGTGGGTACAGAAGCCTTTATACCAGTCGGTTTCGTTCACACCATCAATGGCCTTACTAGCGTAACCAATAGGCTGGAACTGGAAATCAGAACTCTGCGAGGCTTCCCCGCTTCTGGCGATATTTGTGGCTGAAGAAAGAAAAACAAAACACACTCAGTGATTATACATCTTGTACAAAGTATTTCCATTGTTCTAAAGGGGCCTTCACCAAGAAAATAACGGTAAGGTCAAATATTTGCTGAGACAGTTGGGTTGATTTACTAAAGGCAAATATACTGTGCACTGCAACTACATTTACTCTAAATCTGAGGGGAAGCTCTGATGATTTCTATCATCCAGCAATGTGCAAGCAAAAATGCTGTATTTTCCTTGCATGTGATTGGGTCCTCTTTGCAAAGTGAAGCTTTACCTCCAGGGCTTTTTTCTCAGAGAATAGTTGCAGGAACTCCTCCCTTCTGAGTCATCCCTTGACTCCGCACCCTACCCACCTCCAAGCACTGTCCCTTGGTTCCACCTCTTACCCACCTCCCAGTACTGTCCCTTGGTTCCACCTCTTACCCACCTCCAAGCACTGTCCCTTGGTTCCACCTCTTACCCACCTCCCAGTACTGTCCCTTGGTTCCACCTCTTACCCACCTCCAAGCACTGTCCCTTGGTTCCACCTCTTACCCACCTCCCAGTACTGTCCCTTGGTTCCACCTCTTACCCACCTCCAAGCACTGTCCCTTGGTTCTACCTCTTACCCACCTCCAAGCACTGTCCCTTGGTTCCACCTCTTACCCACCTCCAAGCACTGTCCCTTGGTTCCACCTCTTACCCACCTCCAAGCACTGTCCCTTGGTTCCACCTCTTACCCACCTCCAAGCACTGTCCCTTGGTTCCACCTCTTACCCACCTCCAAGCACTGTCCCTTGGTTCCACCTCTTACCCACCTCCAAGCACTGTCCCTTGGTTCCACCTCTTACCCACCTCCAAGCACTGTCCCTTGGTTCCACCTTTTACCCACCTCCAAGCACTGTCCTTTGATTCCACCTCTTACCCACCTCCAAGCACTGTCCCTTGGTTCCACCTCTTACCCACCTCCAAGCACTGTCGCTTGGTTCCACCTCTTACCCACCTCCAAGCACTGTCCCTTGGTTCCACCTCTTACCCACCTCCAAGCACTGTCCTTTGATTCCACCTCTTACCCACCTCCAAGCACTGTTCCTTGGTTCCACCTCTTACCCACCTCCAAGCACTGTCCCTTGGTTCCACCTCTTACCCACCTCCAAGCACTGTCGCTTGGTTCCACCTCTTACCCACCTCCAAGCACTGTCGCTTGGTTCCACCTCTTACCCACCTCCCAGTACTGCCCCTTTTAGAGAATACAGAACCAAGTATCATTTTGTGGTGTATTTTGTATAGAATTTGTTCATAACAAGAAAGGCAATAAAATAGATCTAGCCACAATGGACACCAGTGGTGGCCGCTCATGAGGGGTACAGGGGCACCGCCCCCCTAATCCATGCGCCTGGCCCCTAATCTCCATGCAGGGTGCCAAATGCATGGATTTCAATGTTTTTTTTTTTTCAAGCACATGATTAAAGCCTGAGGATCTAATTAGCTTCAAAAAGGGTAGGCTCTGGGCGAAGAGGACTGCGCTCCAAGCCCACCCAATTGTGTGACATTAGTGAATTGATATTTGCTAATGTCTTTCTGCTTCTCCTCCTGGCCAGTCAGGAAGTGGATTCTGAGACCCGATTGGCCGAGGGGAAAAGCAGCCGCTGGGACTCAGGAGGAGATGCTGGGGCCGAAGCCATGACCTGAATGGGATACGTTCAGGGCTCGTGGAAGGCATGGTGGGTGACAGGCGAATGAAGCGGCAATCGAGTGAGTGATCAATCAATGGGGGGGGGGGGGTGGGGGAAGTAAGGGGACCAGGTTTGTTTGCGGCCGCTCAAACAAAAATTGAGCACCAGCCACCACTAATGGATACCCCAGAGACAATAGATCCACCCAAGCAACAATGGATTCAGCCAGCATCAATAGACCCTCCAGCAGCCAGCAACAATAGGCCCCTCCCTCAACAGTAGATCCCTCCCAGCAACGATTAACCTCCTGCAACATGGGACCCACCCCAGCAACAATAGACCCCCCTATTTTCTCATTCCTTGGATTTATCGGTTTCGTTTTTTTCTTCCTTTCCACTTCCACTCTCCACCTTTTGCAGTTATGCAGCTTTTGGTGGGACAGGAGCCTTGTCGCCACCCCTGTTCCGCCGTCTATGACTTAAATGGTGCGATGTACGAGTGTTTACACATGTACATCCTACCGGAAGTGAAGTAAAGGGGCGGTCCTATGCTCCGGTCCTGCCATCTCCGGATGTGCGCGGCTCTCTTTGGGAGACATATCCGCCCACGCCTCTGGCCAAAATGATGTGGCACGGAGGTCGTGGGGGTGGAGCTCTCAATGGGTGGCCATTTCTCTCCCCCATATATACATAAGGGAGAGATGGAGTGAGTCCTAGGGGACACCTCCACCATCTCCCCGCCGGATAGGCTGTAATTGCTGTGATCAGATCAGCATCCCCAGGAGCTGGAACTCTATGACAGGAAGGTTAGTTACCAATTTGAATATTGGAACACCCCCCGTTTTGTTTGGTTTGAATACTCATGTTTTTCTCCTGCTGTTTACATTTTTAAGGAAACATATGCAATGCTAGTTCTGGTTGGAACAACTCCATTGTTTTTTGCTATTCTGCAAGCCCCCTCTCAGGAGACTCTGTGGTGCCCTTTATCCTTGCTTTTTTAACCACAGTGCACTTTCACCCCCTTCCTATCCAGGCCAATTTTCAGCTTTCAGTGCTGTCACGCTTTGAATGACAATTGCGCGGTCATGCTACACTGTGCCCATATGAAATTTTTATTATTTTTTTCACACAAATAGAGCTTTCTTTCGGTGGCATTTAATCACCTCTGGGTTTTTTATTTTTTACAAGAAAAAAGACAAAAAATTTTGAAAAAAAAAAAAGTTTTTTTATTTTCTGTGAGTAAATTTTGAAAATAAATAAAATTTTCTCCTTCACTGACGGGCACTGACGGGCAGCACTGATGGGCACTGACAGGCGGCACTGATGGACACTGATGGGTGGCACTGATGGACACTGATGGGTGGCACTGATGGACACTGATGGATGGCACTATCAGTTCCCTACACTCAGTGCCCATACTGCTGCCAGTCAGTGCCCATTAGTGCCTAGATGAGCAGGCACTGATGGGCACTAACTGGCAGCACTATAAGCACTGATGGTGGGCACTGATGGCGGGCACTGTGGGCACTAATGGTGGGCAGTTATGGCACTTTATTTCACTCTTGTGTAATCAGGGCACTGGTGATCAGTGCCCTGATTACATTTCCCTGTGTCCCCTATGAGAAGGAGCCGCTGATCGGCTCTCCTCGCCTCACAACGCTGACAGTGTGAGCCGAATAATGGCACTTCCTCATTTACATGTGACCGGCTGTGATTGGACACAGCCGATCACATGGGTAAAGAGTCATGTATGTATGTATGTATGTATGTATGTGTATATATATATATATATATATATATATATATATATATATACAGTATATATACATAAAAAGTACAGAAAAGATGCAGGAAAGGGCACTGGGGGCAAACTAATGTGAGTTTTTATTTTATTTTGAGTAGTATCAGTGTGTTTGGTGTGTTTTACATTTTGAATTTGCCGCCGGTTCCACCCCCCTGCGAACGTCACGTCGCAGGAGACGGAAGCCGGGGCATGGAGACGATCGGGAGGAAGAACCGCTGGGACACATCGCTGGATCCCGGTGACAAGGTAAGTAACCCTGCTTACAGGATCCAGCGATGCTTCTGGCGGTACCCCGAGTGTGGCTCGGGAGTTACCGCTTTTGGCTCTGACATTTATTCCCGAGCCACGCTCGGGAATACCGCTAAGAAGGTTAAATATTCAATGTGTACAATTTCTGTTAAAATATTTTTATACTTGATTGTGCTATGAATTTTGTCTTTTGATGAATATCCTTGTATACTTATTATGCTATGTCTCCTAGCTCCAACGGAATCCCCTGAAGAAGCTGAATAGCGAAACATGTAGCGATTCCTTGGGTATGTTTGCACATTAGAACCTGTTGATCCAGGCACAGGAGATTGACCATATTTTTGGTCCCTAGACCCTGTGAATTGTCAGACCACATATGGGTTCTTTTTGTTTAGGAGTATGTTTTTTCACTGTTGTGCTTATTCTTCTTTTGTGATGTTTTTTATGTAATTTTATACTAATAAATTTTTTTATACATTTACACTACCTAAGATTGTGTGTTTTAGTGAGATTAATCAGTGGTTGCCTATAAAGTCCTACTATCCTTGGGGGTTATTGTTCCTTTCCCCCCCTTATTTTTGTTCATTTGTTTTATGGGATGTGGCACCAATACATTTTGGATCACGTCTCAATTTTTGCATATACCTCCCTAGCAACAACAGACCTTCTTCCTTCCGCAAAAAAAGATCCCCTCCAGGAACAATAGATTCCCCAGCAGCCAGCATCAATAGACCCTCCAGCAGCCAGCAACATTAGAATCCTCCCTCAACAGTAGGCGGTTCCCCATCCGGAGAGGACGATCGTGGATACCTGTTTGGAGCTTACACAAAGCACCTACTCTATGGGTCTATATGGGAGACTCTTAGTCAGAGCTCTCTACCAGTACTGGCTCTGCTGATGACAACCAGGCACATACTATTCCTTGGCTGCTACATTTCCAAGGCTTTTCTACCTACCAACTCTATCAGGCTCCGACAAACCCACGACATCCTCTCCATTACTTACAAATATTGTTGAGACAGTTGTCTCGTTCTATAAAACTGTACAGAGTATTTCATTAATATGCTCCAGATGAAGCTTTGAAAAAGGCGAAACATGTTGAGCAATTGAACATATGCATAAGATCTATTGAATACGGCATCAGCTGGTCTGGCTGGACGGCTATTGTTCCCTCTGCAATCCGTCGGCAAGACTTCCCTGGTGTCAAGTATCCTCATCCTTTAAGGATTTGTATGAATTTTCTCTACCTCTGTATAGAATTGATACTCTAATAACTGCTACATAGTTGTATAAAGTTTCGGGCTTGTTTTCAAGTCATATTTTTATATTCAATACCTCTCTTTTCCTGTTTTTATATGAATTTAAATAAAAAGTTATTTTTTAACCTGAATTGCCAACAAAATCCTTGTCTCCCAATCCTCCATGCTCCCTCAACAGTAGATCCCTCTCAGCAACGATTGATCCCCTGCAACATAAAACCTACCCCAGCAACAATAAATCCCCCCACCAGCAACAATAGACCTCCCCAGTAAAAATAGGCCCCTCCCTCAACAGATCCCTCCCCGTGACAATTAGACCCCTGAAACATAGGACCCACCCCAGCAACAATAGGCCCCCCTGCAAAAATAGATTCCCCCCTGCAACAACAGATTGCCCAGTAGCCAGCATCAATAGACCCTTCAGCAGCCAGCAACAAAGACCCCACCCTCAACAGTAAATCCTTCCTAGAACCAACTGACCCCCCAGCAACTTGAGACTTGCCCCAGCAACAATAGATCCTCCATGAGCAACAGAAGACCTCCCCAGCAACAATAGACCCCCTTCCTCTGCAAAGAAAATCCCATACAACAACAATAGATTCCCCAGCAGCCAGCATCAATAGACCCTTCAGCACATCCCAGCACTTCTTGCCATTACATACATTCAGTTCTGGAGGTGCCGGAACTGCTCTCCCCCCACAATCCCCGCTGAAAAAAAGCCATGTTTGCCTTATTTACTAAGCTCTGGAGCAACTGCACTTGCAATGCACAGTATTTTTGCCTTTAGTAAATCAACCCCATTGTGTAATGTAATCTATTAATTGCCTATAATTGTTATTCTGCAATGTTGATAATATATTAATTAACAATAATAATACAATTATTATTAATACTACTACTACTAATAATAATAATTACATAAAGCTTTATTAAATCTCTATTTAAAAATGACATAGTATAGATCTGCATTTACTCTAATGTTTGCCTTCTGCTTTCTTCCTGTCACCTCCAGTGGCGGCTGGTGCTCAAAATTTTTGGGGGGGGCGCAAACAGAAAAATTTAATAGGCATTGCTTTGCGGCAAAAAACGCTGGAAAAAATTGCGTGACTTTGAGGTCACAAAAGTGTGAAAGGGGCCTTCAGTAATCAAGGTATAGTGTGCCCCCTTCAATGCAGAGTGACCAGCGTGCCCCCTTTCAATACAGAGTGACCACCGTGCCCCCTTTCAATGCAGAGTGACCACCGTGCCCCCTTTCAATGCAGAGTGACCAGTGTGCCCCTTTTAATGCAGAGTGACCAGTGTGCCCCTTTCAATGCAGAGTGACCAGCGTGCCCCCTTTCAATGCAGAGGGACCAGTGTGCCCCCTTTCAATGCAGAGTGACCAGCGTGCCCCCTTTCAATGCAGAGTGACCAGCATGCCCCCTTTCAATGCAGAGTGACCTGCGTGCCCCCTTTCAATGCAGAGTGACCAGCGTGCCCCCTTTCAATGCAGAGTGACCAGCGTGCCCCCTTCAATGCAGAGTGACCAGCGTGCCATGCCCCCTTTCAATGCAGAGTGACCAGCGTGCCCCTTTCAATGCAGAGTGACCAGCATGCCCCTTTCAATGCAGAGTGACCAGCGTGCCCCTCCTAATGCAGAGTGACCAGCATGCCCCTTCTAATGCAGAGTGACCAGCATGCCCCTTCTAATGCAGAGTGACCAGCGTTCCCCTTTCTAAGCAGAGTGACCAGCGTGCCCCCTTTCAATGCAGAGTGACCAGCGTGCCCCTTTCAATGCAGATTGACCAGCATGCCCCTTTCAATGCAGAGTGACCAGCGTGCACCTCCTAATGCAGAGTGACCAGCATGCCCCTTCTAATGCAGAGTGACCAGGGTTCCCATTTCTAAGCAGAGTGACCAGCGTGTCCCCTTTCAATGCAGAGTGACCAGCGTGCCCCCTTTCAATGCAGAGTGACCAGCGTGCCCCCTTTCAATGCAGAGTGACCAGCGTGCCCACTTTCAATGCAGAGTGGCCAGCGTGCCCCCTTTCAATGCAGAGTGACCAGCGTGCCCCCTTTCAATGCAGAGTGACCAGCGTGCCCCCTTTCAATGCGGAGTGACCAGTGTGTCCCCTTTCAATGCAGAGTGACCAGCAAGCCCCCTTTCAATGCAGAGTGACCAGCAAGCCCCCTTTCAATGCAGAGTGACCAGCGTGCCCCCTTCAATGCAGAGTGACCAGCGTGCCCCCTTCAATGCAGAGTGACCAGCGTGCCCCCTTCAATGCAGAGTGACCAGCGTGCCCCCTTTCAATGCAGAAAGACCAGCGTGCCGTGCTCCCTTTAATGCACAGAGACCAGTGCACTTACCTGCAACAGCGGCTTCTCCTCAGTCCCCCACGTCTCCTCGAGTCCTCCTGCCTCCTCCTTGGCCAATGGCATGGGTTCACTTTTCGCCCAATCAGAAAGCGGGTCTTGGACGCGGTTCCTGATTGGCCAGGAGGAGGATCCGTGTGACAATAGCGAATTTTCATTCACTTTTGTCACACAAATCGGTGGGCTAGGGCGCAGTGCTCTGCGCCCCGGGTCCACCCTTTTCTGAAGCCTATTAGAGTCTCTGGCTCTAATCAGGTGATTCAGAAAAAAAAAAACCCCACTGAACTCCATGCGTCTGGCGCTCCGCATGTAGATTAGGCGGCCGGACACATGGAAAGGGGGGGGGGGGCGGCGCCCCTGCGCCCCCAATGCACCAGCCGCCACTGGTCATCTTGCTTTAGTGCGATATTAAATCGATGTTTTTTTTTAAAACATGTTATACTTACCTGCTCTGTTGCAGTGGTTTTGCACAGAGTAGCCCTGATCCTCCTCTTCTCGGGTCCCATGCTGGCGCTCCTGGCTCCTCCCTCCTCCTGGGTGCCCCCAGAGCAGGCACCAAGCAGGTACACTCCTGAACCCCCTCTGTGTGTCCATTCACACATGGAGCCACGGCTCAGCCCCGCCCCCTCTGTCTGCTGATTTTCTCACTGGCTGTGATCGACAACAGCTGGAGTCAATGGTTCCCACTGCTGCCAAAAGCCAATGAGGAGCGCGAGTCCTCGGAGAGGCATGGCTCTCGTGGACATTGCTGGATCAAGAAGGGGCTCAGGTAAGTATTTGGGGGGGCAGCTGATAAGTTGAATATTATATATGAAGATCATATTGTTTGAAAAATATTATAATGTATACTATACTACTACTACCGTGTTTCCCCGAAAATTAGACCGGGTCTTATATTGATTTTGGCTACACACTAGGGCTTATTTTCAGGGGATGTCTTATTTATTTACGGTATGTACAATGATGATCTTAAAGTGATTGTAACCCTAAAATATATAAATAAATATCCTGATCCTTTAAGCATGATAGACAGCACAGTGCTTGTGTTGTGTCATTTAGCCCTCTCTATGTTCTGAAAAAAAAACCTGGAATAAAACAATAAAATGTTAAAAAAAAGTTCTTGTGTCCCCTGCCTTCTCTCCCACTGTCAGCTCAGGAGTCAGCATTGTGACATTCTGTAATGCCAAAAATAAACCTTGGATAAAGTCATTGTAAAATTATGTAATTGATTTTGTAAAAAGATTATGTAATGTGTGATGTGTATCTCCTTTTGTAACTTTATTGTGGAAAATATCTTCTTAACAGCACCGCTGGGCGCTCACGTGACCCTCCGGAGCTCTACTTTCCCTCTCCGAATACTGCAGAGGGAGGGGCTACGATCCCCGCTGATGTCAGCCCCGCTCCAAGCACTGCAGAGGGAGGGACCACTGATGTCAGCTGGGAGGAGAGGAGAAGACCTCCGGCGGGTCACGTGAGCATCCAGCAGCGCTGTAAAACGGAATTTTTGTAAAATCTTACCTGTAAAATTCCTTTCTCTGAGTCCTCCGACAGTCGCCGCCATCTTCATATTCGTCACAATGGGGTATTAGACTTTGCTCCGAAGGAGTAGCTAGGCAACAGAATATGTTAACATTAAAGCTTTTAACATATCCCACCCCCAGGGGGTGGTCCCCTCAGTCAATACCCTCCTCCTTCCTGCATCCATATCTCAGTTTCAGTGGAATAGCAGTAGAGTATACAACCAAACCCCAAAAGAGGGGCGGGGGCGGCGACTGTCGGAGGACTCAGAGAAAGGAATTTTACAGGTAAGATTTTACAAAAATTCCGTTTTCTCTTATGTCCTCCGACAGTCGCCGCCATCTTCATATTCGTCACAATGGGGACGTCCTAAAGCAGTGCAAACATGAGGGGTGGGAAACGCAGCCGCGCCGTAAGGCAACGCAGTCTCCACATCAAAGAAAGGAACCTTACCAAAGGAAGGAAACCAGCTGGGCAACATGAAAAAAACTTGCTCAACAGGAGCAACAACCCAGGAAAAGCAAATAACCCAGGGATAAAACACGTATCCCAAAACAGCCAGGAGTCCAAAACAAGGGACCCTAAGGAACTGCCGCACTAAGAACCTTGCGGCCAAAGGAAGCATCCGCCGATGCCTGAACATCTACTTTATAGAATTTTGTGAAAGTGTGCACGGTCGACCAGGTCGCCGCCTTACACACCTGGGCCACAGAAGCCCCATGACGACAGGCCCAAGATGTACTCAGAGATCTAGTAGAGTGCGCCTTCACAGGCATAGGGGAACTTTTCCCTGCAAAGCATATGCCTGTTCAATGGTCTGTCTGATCCATTTGGCGATGGTAGAAGCCGACGCCGCCATGCCCTTCCGAGGACCTTCCGGAAGAACAAACAAAGAGTCCGTCTTGCGAAAAGACTCAGTCGATTTAAGGTAAACCCTGATCGCCCGAACAACATCCAAGGAGTGCAACCTCACCTCCTTCGGATGCTTAGGCTTTGCGCAAAGCGAAGGCAAAACAATATCCTCATTGAGATGAAATTCCGAAACTCGCTTCGGAAGAAAAGAAGGGTTAGGTCGCAAGACCACCTTATCCAAATGAATAACCAGATACGGAGACTTGCAGAACAAAGCCGCCAGCTCCGACACTCTACGAGCCGAAGTGATCGCCACCAAAAAGGCGACCTTTTTGGACAACATAGACAACGAGATCTCCCTGATCTGTTCAAAAGGAGCACGTTGTAACACGGAGAGAACGAGATTCAAATCCCAAGGAGGCAGAGGTTCCCTCCTAGGAGGGACCAGATGTCGCACCCCCTGAACAAAAGTGCCAACCAAGGGGTTAGAAGCCACAGGACGTTGAAAAAGAACGGCCAGCGCAGACACCTGACCCTTGACCGTAGCCAGCGCCAAACGCTGGTCGACACCCGTTTGAAGGAAGGACAACACTCGAGAAACCGAGTACGTGCGAGGTGAAAACCCCCTGGACTCACACCAGGCAAAATAGGCCTTCCAAGTACGGTAATAGACCTTCCCCGAGGAAGGCTTCCTCGCGTTGATCAAAGTGTGAATGACCTCAGGGGAGAGACCCCTATCCTTCAGGACCTCGGTCTCAACAGCCACGCCGTCAAAGCCAGCGACTGTAAAGCAGGATGGAATATCGGCACTTGAGACAGGAGATCGTCTCGAAGAAGCAGACGCCAGATTCACGAGGTCCGCGTACCAGGACCGGCGAGGCCAGTCCGGTGCCACAAGAATCACCGTGCTGCGTTCCGAGTGCAACCTGCGAAGGAACCTGGACAGCAATTGAATCGGTGGAAACGCATACATCAGTCGGTACTGATGCCATGGGGCCACCAACGCGTCTGACGCGTCTGCCCGAGGGTCGCGCGTCCTTGCCACAAACTTTTTCACCTTGTTGTTCAGACGAGACGCGAACAGGTCCACATCTGGAAGACCCCACTTCGCGCACAACATCTGGAAGACAGCCGGATGGAGAGACCATTCCCCCTGATCCAGGGTCTGGCGACTCAGATAGTCCGCCTGCCAGTTCTCCACCCCCGGAATGTGAACTGCCGTTATCGCCGGGACGTAAGTCTCGGCCCAAGATAGAATGTCGGCTACTTCCCGAGCCGCTCGGGCACTCCTGGTGCCCCCTTGGTGGTTGATGTAGGCCACCGCCGTGGCATAGTCCGTCTGCACCCGAACCGGACAGCCCTGCAGCCGGTCCGTCCAACGACGAAGGCAGAGATTTATCGCCCGCAATTCCAGAATGTTGATCGGAAGGGAGGACTCCCCCTCCGACCAAGTTCCCTGGGCGGACAGAACGCCCAGAACACCACCCCAGCCCGACAGGCTGGCATCCGTGGTGATCACTGTCCACGAGATAGGACGAAAGGACTTGCCCCCTGACACCATCGGGGACTGGAACCACCACAGAAGATCCCTTCTGGTGCGATGGCTCAACGAGATCTGAAGATCCAGAGATTGCGGTCGCCCGTCCCACCTGGACAGGATCTCCGCTTGGAGACCCCGCGTGTGGAACTGGGCAAAGGGGATCGCCTCAAAGGCCGAGACCATCAACCCCAGACATCTCATGCACGTCCGCAGTGACGAGTGTGGAACGTCCCTGAGGGACCTGACTTCCTCCTGAAGAGTCTTGAGTTTGTCGTCCGGCAGGAAGACCTTCGCCTGGACCGAGTCCAGGATCATTCCCAGGTAGTGAAGACGAACCGACGGACCCAGTGTCGATTTTGGAAAATTTATCGTCCAACCAAACTCCTGTAGAGTTTGCATCGTGACGGACAGGTCCTTCTCCAGACCCTGGCTGGTCGCAGACCGAACCAGAATATCGTCCAGATACCCCAGGACAGAGATGCCCTGGGCTCTCAACAAAGCCAGAACCGGTGCAAGCACCTTGGTGAAAACCCGCGGAGCCGAGGCGAGACCAAAAGGTAACGCCACGAATTGGTAATGATCCTCCGCAATGGCGAATCGCAGGTACCTCTGGTGACCCTCGAAAATCGGGATGTGAAGGTACGCATCCTTCAAATCGATGGAGGCCATGAATTCCCCCGGAACCAGGGCAGCCACCACCGACCGCAGGGATTCCATGCAGAACTTGCGAACCCGCACAAAGCGGTTCAGAGCCTTCAAGTCCAGAATTGGACGAACCTTGCCCTCCTTCCTGGGCACGGTGAACAGATTTGAATAAAACCCCCGAAATCTGTCCCGATGAGGCACCGGAACCACCACTCCCTGAGCCCTCAGGTCCCGCACCGCTAGGTGCAGATCCCGCAAACGCTCTGGAGACAGTTGAAGATTTGAGGGAAAGAATCTGCTCTCCGGCCGAGAGAGAAACTCGATCTTGTAGCCAGATCGAACGATCTCCTGAACCCACCGGTCCCGAACGTGGGCCAGCCAGGGTTGAAGAAAAACGAGCAAGCGTCCCCCCACCCCAGAACTGGGTGAGGGCGTCCCTTCAGGCCGCATTGTTATGGGCAGCGGGTCCGGACTGACAGGACTTCTGCTTACCAGACCACGGCTTCTTTTGGGAGCCGTGACCCTTGAACGGTTTGCCCTTGTAGTGCGACCGAAAGGCACGAAAGGACCCCTGAGAAGGCCGAAAATTAGTATGCTTCTTACCAGGAGCCCCCTTAGCCTTGGGGAAATGGGGTAAGAGTGTGCTCTTACCGCCCGTGATCCCCTTTATCAACGTATCCAAGGATTCCCCAAAAAGGCGAGATCCATCATAAGGCAGATTGGCTAGGGTCTTGCACGAAGATTGGTCCACAGACCAACACTTTAACCAAACCAGGCGGCGAGACAACACCGCCACGCTGTGTACACGTGCAGCCAACGGCACTAAATCCAAGTCCGCATCACACAAATACATGACACCTTGATGGATTTGATCCACCATATCCAATGTCGCCGGTGAGGCCGAATCAGCCACTAGAACGCGCCTAAACACCTGCGTCCAACTCGCGACAGCCTGGGCTGCCATAAGAGAGGCAAACAGAGCTTTAAGCATCGAACCCGTAACAGAATAAGTATGATGGGCAAGAGACTCCAGTCTCCTATCCGTGGCATCTCGGAACACCGGAGTATCTTCTGCAGGAAT
Source organism: Pelophylax lessonae (assembly GCF_965119305.1). NCBI lineage: Eukaryota > Metazoa > Chordata > Amphibia > Anura > Ranidae > Pelophylax > Pelophylax lessonae. Next base: position 20,684,097 of record NC_138772.1, read on the forward strand.
CGCAGTGGATTTATTCAAAACTGCGATCGCGTGATCCACCGGGGGTGGCACACACCACCGTTCATCAGTGGTAGGCGTGAAAGGATAACGCAGCCTGAACCTACTTGGCACAGCAAAAGGTTTGCGTAAATTGCGCCATTGTTCCTTAACAGCGCGCTGAAAATCATCAGTGCAGGGAAAGACCTGCGATGTCTTGCGTCTTTTCTGTGTCCCATAAGCCGCCAGGGCAGCAGGAGGACACGGTTCATCCTGCAAACGCAGCGTTTGTTTAATAGAAGCAACCAATTCATCCATGATTGCAAGCTCTTCAGGCGAGCCAGGGGGAGAATTATCAACCCCTTCAACCTCAGCCTCCACCTCGGACCCTACGAGATCCAGGGAGGAACGGGACCCCGATAAGGAGATGCCAGCCATAGCAGCCCCATCACCATCACCCTCTGAATCAGAGGACATTGAAACTCTGGGTCTTTTAGTGGATTGAGCAGCCACAAGCATCTGCACCTGAGCAGGAAGGTTAGCCACCACCTCAGCCAAATCCCCCCCTGGGGGGGAAACAGCAGTCCCCTGGCTACCCACCAAGGTGGCAGGAAATTTGCCTTCCTGAGAATCCATTGCCCCAAAAAAATATGCTGGAGAATAAAGGGTTAACTGCCCCTTTAACAAGCGCGGTGAGCGCAGCCCACCGCACACACACACACTAGCACAAGCAGACCCCCACAGGGATAAAACTGAAAAAACTAAAAAAGAGAGGATTAAACCTGAAGAGACCACTGCTGCTGCTGCCGCCTCGATCGGTGCACCCAGGAAAGAGGAAGTGATGAATCAGGGTGCTCTATTAAAGCCTATGGAAGGCTACAAGAAAATGGCCACCCGCAGTGCAAACATGCGGCCGGGACGAGCGCAGCCAAAATGGCGCCGTTTGGCGCCGAAACCGCCGCTCCCCTACTACTGTGAGGACCGCAGTATACACTACAGCATGTAAAAAACATGGCGGACCGCCGCAGCGATCGCTGTATTGTGCCCAAACATGACAAAACATGCCCCACAGCACACAGCCTGTCACACATCCCACAGTCTGACACAGATAGTGCAGCACAGCCCCCCCCTTGCAGCCCACAGCATGCAGCCAGAGCGATAGGGAACTTAACAGTGTGAACAGAGGCAGGTTACACAGTCCCAGACTGACACCCCCCCAACAGACAGGTCCCCACACAGATACACTTACCTAAATGGTGTGGGGAACCCGCACAGGCGAACAAGCCACTGCACATGTGGCAGGGAGAGTCGCATTCAGGACGCAGAAAAATCGGGGTTAAGAAACCGCACAGCGTCCAGTGAGGTAGCCACCTCACCAAGCATCCCTGCACCGAACAGGGATGGGTCGTTCACTGTGCCAGGAGCGTTACCTGGCTGATCGCTCGATGGCAGGCTGGGAAGCCACTGACCCACAACCTGAGACCAGGGGAATCAGCCCGAGACCCAGCCCGCACAAATCCTCTTCATCAGAAGAACTAACTAATGCTGACAAAAATAACAGCTAAGTAAAGAGAGAGAAAAAACTCAAACAAAAAATCAAAAAAGAAGATAAAGGCTGAGGCAAAATGCCCCAGCATAGAGAAATCCAGCTACTCCTGACAAGCTAGACATTGAAACTGAGATATGGATGCAGGAAGTAGGAGGGTATTGACTGAGGGGACCACCCCCTGTGGGTGGGATATGTTAAAAGCTTTAATGTTAACATATTCTGTTGCCTAGCTACTCCTTCGGAGCAAAGTCTAATACCCCATTGTGACGAATATGAAGATGGCGGCGACTGTCGGAGGACATAAGAGAAATAAGGTATTTTCCACAATAAAGTTACAAAAGGAGACACACTGCACATTATATAATCTTTATACAAAACAAATTACATGTTTTTACAAGGATTTTACTAGGGCTTACTTTCGGGGTAGGGCTTATATTGCAGCCATCCCTGAAAATCATGCTAGGTCTTATTTTCGGGGTAGGGCTTAATTTCAGGGAAACAGGGTACTAATACTGTGTTCAGGATTTCTTCTGTATGCATAAAGGGACATTGTAAACTTATTATAGTAACTTTATTACATAACTTGTAATGCATGTATTTGTCAGATTCCTTGGAATAAGGTAGATGAACTAAAGTAACTTGTGTTCTGGATTTCCTTGTATTAAGGCAGCTGGACTAAAAGTATGGAGGTTTTTGGACTTTAAAAGTTAGTTCTGAGAAATTTCTTAGTGTGGTATAATGTCTAGTTTGACATAGAAAGAACTATTCCCGGAATCTTTGATTAATTAAGGGATTTTTTTGATCAAATTTCATGTCAAATTTGATTAAAACTGTCCATTTGTCCTTATAATTATTTATATTTATGGGTTCTGTGTAACCTTAAAGACTTGGCTCAAACAATGAGTGATGAGGACATGTTGACATCTGTGCATGATCATGATCATTGTTAAAGGTCAGTTAGGAAATGTCCACTGTCCCTGATATGTGGCCATAGTTTAGATAGCCAAAAATATGTGTATAAAAATTGCTGTTACCAAACATGAGATTACCACACTGCATCTTGTTTGTGGTCCGATGACATTGTATATTCTGAATAAACCATATAAAAATAAAGAAAGCTGAACTGGCGTTGAAGTCCTTCATTGAAAGACTAAACTTAAAGCGGAGTTCCGGCCACAAAATCGACATAATCGATTTTGGGCCATCCGCTTGCTTTTGGTCACCTGAAAAACAAATGGATAGTTACAAATTTTACCTTACCTTACCTTGTTATTGAAGAAAAATATACTCACCTTTCTTCCACTTCCTCCCTCTGCGGCCGCGGCCCGCGCCGTCACTTCCTCTTTGCATTGATTCCTGGGAGCTGAACGTCATCGCTCCCAGGAATCAATGCGCCTGCACCGGCCCCGCTTGTCACTTCCGGTGCGGGCGCCTCATTCCCTGCTAAACAGCTTCTGGGCATGCCCAGAAGCTGTGGAAGGATGATGCGCCCGCACCAGAAGTGATGAGTGGGGCCAGTGCAGGTGCATTCTGGGAGAAGAGGACACGGAAGAGGACACAGAAGAGGACGCGCTGGCTTCAGCTGCCCACATCCGAGATGGCAGCACTGGAGAAGAAATTTTCAAGCTAAGTATTTCTTCTAAAAGGTAAGTGCGACCCGGGACAGTACAGAGGCTATCATTGTGGAATGTACTAGCCCTGACTGTCTCGGGGGTATTTTTAGCTAAATTTCACCCCCGCGGCCGGAACTCTGCTTTAACACTGCTGCACACAGAAGGCTTTTGACCTTCATGCATAGAAAGCATGAAAGTAAAAACCTTGTGCCTTTTCAACCACTTTAACATCCATATACAATTTCCCTATCCTCCACTACCACCTTTAGGTTGGCTCAGTTCCCCTCCAGGGTCCTTGGAGCCACCCTTATGAGTATGTTCCAACCAAAGGAATTCCACCTAGACGTGCCGCTGTTCTATCAGATGTAAAATTCAAGGCTTGCGTGGGTGTAAGAAGATGTCTGCTTCTGCTTTGTGTTCTGTCACATTAGGAAACCTAAGTTGTTCTAGTCCGTACGTCACTTCCGGTTGCAAAATCTTATAGGTAGCAGTATTCTGATAGAACACCGCTACTTCACACACAGGCAACTCGAAGCTCCAAGAAGGAAAAAAGCCCTGTCTGAAAGTATGTGAGAGACTGAAAGGTATCCAGGAAAGAAGACATGGACACGATTCCTTGCACAGAGAAGAGATATAAACTGCATGAAGGCATGGGTGAATTTCCAATAAATTTAGCTTAGAATACCACATCTTCTACCAGATTATACACAGCAAGATGCCTCATCAATAGCAATACAGTCAGTGCTGTATTTTGGCCTAGGCCAACAAGGCCCAGGCCTAGGGCGGCACTTTGCAGGGGGGCAGCAAAAAAGTCACCCCCCTCCACCTGAGACACTATTGGCCACTGGTTGCTAGAGCCACCTCTCTCACCCCCTCTCTCTCTCACTCACCCCCTCTCACCCACCCCTCTCTCTCTCCCTCTCTTTCACATCCCTCTCTCTCTCTCATCCCCCCTTTCTCTCTCTCCCCCTCTCTCACCCCTCCTCTCTCTCTTCCTTTCTCTCATTCCCCCTCTCTCATCTCTCCTCTCTCTCATGCCCCCTCTCTCACACCCCTCTCTCTCATCCCCCTCTCTCACACTCGCTCTCATCCTCCCTCTCTCTCTCTCTCATCCTCCCTCTCTCTCACCCCCTCTCTCTCTCTCTCTCTCTCTCACCCCCCTCTCTCTTTCACCCCCTCTCTCTCTCACCCCCCCTCTCTCTTTCATCCCCCCTCTCACCCACCCCCTCTCTCTCCCTCACCCACCCCCCTCTCTCTCCCTCACCCACCCCCTCTCTCTCCCTCACCCACCCCCTCTCTCTCCCTCTCACCCCCCCCCCCCTCTCGTGAGATCTCAGGGGTTCATGCTGGGACTTGTAGTCCTTCAATTTTGGCGGGAGTCACATCTGTTGAAAAAGGAGTGGGGCAAATTTACATAGAAGGGGGGCGCCCAAATTTAGTCTTGCCTAGGGCAGCACAAAACCAAAATACACCACTGAATACAGTGGCTCAAAAGTGAGAAAAAGGAGGATGGGGAGGTTGAGAGGGAAGTGGATACAGAAGAAAGAAGAGCCCCGAAGCAGCAAAGTATCCTCAAGCTATTACATTTCTACCACCAAACCATTAAAAGCAAAAACAACACCAGACCTGATATACAGTCAGGTCCATAAATATTGGGACATCAACACAATTCTAATCTTTTTGGCTCTATACACCACCACAATGGATTTGAAATGAAACAAACAAGATGTGCTTTAACTGCAGACTTTCAGCTTTAATTTGAGGGTATTTGCATCCAAATCAGGTGAACGGTGTAGGAATTACAACAGTTTGTATATGTGCCTCCCACTTTTTAAGGGACCAAAAGTAATGGGACAATTGGCTGCTCAGCTGTTCCATGGCCAGGTTTGTGTTATTCGCTGATTATCCAATTTAAAAGGAGCAGATAAAAGGTCCAGAGTTAATTTCAAGTGTGCTATTTGCATTTGGAATCTGTTGCTGTCAACTCTCAATATGAGATCCAAAGAGCTGTCACTATCAGTGAAGCAAGCCATCATTAGGCTGAAAAAACAAAACAAACCCATCAGAGAGATAGCAAAAATATTAGATGTGGCCAAATCAACTGTTTGGAACATCCTTAAAAAGAAAGAACGCACCGGTGAGCTCAGCAACACTAAAAGCCCCGGAAGACCACAGAAAACAACTGTGGTGGATGACCGAGGAATTCTTTCCCTGGTGAAGAAAACACCCTTCACAACAGTTGGCCAGATCAAGAACACTCTCCAGGAGGTAGGTGTATGTGTGTCAAAGTCAACAATCAAGAGAAGACTTCACCAGAGTGAATACAGAGGGTTCACCACAAGATGTAAACCATTGGTGAGCCTCAAAAACAGGAAGGCCAGATTAGAGTTTGCCAAACAACATCTAAAAAAGCCTTTGCAGTTCTGGAACAACATCCTATGGACAGATGAGACCAAGATCAACTTGTACCAGAGTGATGGGAAGAGAAGAGTAAGGAGAAGGAAAGGAACTGCTCATGATCCAAAGCATACCACCTCATCAGTGAAGCATGGTGGTGGTAGTGTCAAGGTGTGGGCATGTATGGCTGCCAATGGAACTGGTTCTCTTGTATGTATTAATGATGTGACTGCTGACAAAAGCAGCAGGATGAATTCTGAAGTGCTTCGGGCAATATTATCTGCTCATATTCAGCCAAATGCTTCAGAACTCATTGGATGGCGCTTCACAGTGCAGATGGACAATGACCCGAAGCATACTGCGAAAGCAACCAAAGAGTTTTTTAAGGGAAAGAAGTGGAATGTTATGCAATGGTCAAGTCAGTCACCTGACCTGAATCCGATTGAGCATGCATTTCACTTGCTGAAGACAAAACTGAAGGGAAAATGCCCCAAGAACAAGCAGGAACTGAAGACAGTTGCAGTAGAGGCCTGGCAGAGCATCACCAGGGATGAAACCCAGCGTCTGGTGATGTCTATGCGTTCCAGACTTCAGTGTTATCGTCTGCAAAGGATTTGCAACCAAGTATTAAAAAGTGAAAGTTTGATTTATGATTGTTAATCTGTCCCATTACTTTTGGTCCCTTAAAAAGTGTGAGGCACATATACAAACTGTTGTATTCCTACAACTTTCACCTGATTTGGATGTAAATACCCTCAAATTAAAGTTGAAAGTCTGCAGTTAAAGCGTATCTTGGTTTCATTTCAAATCCATTGTGGTGGTGTATAGAGCCAAAAAGATTAGAATTGAGTCGATGTCCCAATATTTATGGACCTGACTGTATCTGTGATATAAATACGGTTTTACAGCATACTTCTTAATGGGGTTCCAATCATTGCCACCCAATTCTAATTTCATGGATTTAAAATGGTGGCAAAGGGAGGGTATACTTGTTTTCATCGTAGGAAAAATATGGACCATGAAAATGAATATACCTTGTCGTTTTTTTATATGTTGGTTTTTTTGCAGCATATCTTTTTCTGTAGGAGCTTATAGGCAGGTGCAGTCTATTTGCTCTACTGTAGGTGGAGCTAATCCACAGCGGCAATGCAAGTGGAGGAGGAAGTTCAGAGGAACCTAGTTCCTCTATGGTCTCCTCAGTCACAGAGAGGCAGCATCCATATGGATGCTGGTGTCCCATGTGACATTTGCGGACATCTTGGGTCAGTAAGAGTGAAATCAAGATCATGACTCCATGGGTTGGCGCGCATTTTGCATGTGGCTAGAGTAGGGACAGGTCACCCATCTGTCAGGGACAGTGATTCACATCAGGAAGAGGTTCCAGACGACTAGGGAAAGTGCAGGGACACGCCATCCTTTCTGGAAGCCTCCCCACCTGGGTACGGACCAGCCAGGCCACATTCCGCCCCTCGAGACAGGTTCTGTTGGCAGACCTTCTGCTACTATCTTTCGTTGTTTCACCCTGTAAGTGGTCCCATTTTGGTTTCCTTCTCACTGGACGTGTGTATTTGTCAGAGAATGAATCCCAGTAAGAACACTAGTTTGCGCAGAAATGCACACAGATGTCGTGTGCGGGTGCTTGAGCAAATGCACATGCGCCCCCCCGTGTTCCTGTGCTCTTGTGTATGCTATTATTAAATTCCCTGTTACCAACCTGGCTTGCCTTTTGACCTGTCCTGTCTCCATCACTGGTTCTGACCCCTGGCTTGTTCTACTGACTCTGCTGCTGCCTGATCACCTGAGTTTGACCCCGGCTTGTCCCTGATTCCACTTCTGCTTCTGGGTTGCCCTGTGCATGACTACTGGCCTGGCTCCTGACCTTGCTTCCTGTCTCACCCTGCGGTCAATTATATCCTGTCCTGCAGTTCATCCTGCTCATCTGGTCTTCATCTGGTGAACATCATCTCAGCTCTTCAGGCAATCCCAGCTGGCAACTCGTGCTTCTTTGGGCATAGCATCTCCTGTCATCACCTTCAGGGGTTCTCTGCACTCCACAAGGGGAGCCCTCTCAGCACTCCGACTTCCAACCAGGTACATGACAGTATTGCTGAACATCAATTTCAATACAGTTCTATTTTCTGCATCTAGAATCTAAGTGTTTGCTGATTTTACATTTTTGTATGGCTGTTTTTTACTAAGAATGAGAGACCGGAAGAGGCTGTATAAAACTTTGAAATTGGTCTAGTTTTTAGGCGAGTGTTGTTGATACCTTTATTGCATATCTCTTCAAAATACCTGGAGGAGTTCTTTTGATTACCTAACTGCTGCCATTAGAGTGTATTCCAACCCTCCTCCTCATCTAGTCTACCAAAATAATTTTTATTTTCTTTTTTACCTTTATATTTTTCTTACCTCCAGGTGGACCGCTGCAGCAACAAGCCAGACCCAACAACCCGAGCAAAACCAAAGCCACCAGAGTCTTCATTCTGGAGGAGACATCAGAACAAAGTCAGTTATAATATGTTATAAGATGCTTCTCTTCCTCAATATCTCTTCTCTCTCTGGTACTTAGAAATACCTTGACTAGTATTAAAATAAATCCTCTTTTGATCATATCTGCAATTTCATATAAATGATACAACTGAAAGTAAAGTATTAAAAAAAATATATATATATTTTAGTTTGTGACAAAGTGGCTGAAGCTCAGAGGAGACCCCATCTTTGGGTCATAGAGGTTACAAGTGGTTATGAGAAGACTTTGGTAATTTAATACACACTTAATGCAGTCCCTGTCAGTGACAGCTTGTCAATAGGGGGCGCAGGGGCGCCGCCCCCCAAGGCTAGTCATCCGTACACCAAAAAAAAAATGTTCCTTTAAGTGCACGCGGGGCGCCGGACCAGTGTTAATTTCGTCGACTAAAACCGACTAAAACGTTTTCGTCGACTAACACAATTCAGATGACTAAAATACGACTAAAACTAAAATGGCATTTTAGTCTTAAGACTAAAATACGACTAAAACTATAATGGCATTTTAGTCAAAAGACTATAACTAAAACTAAATCGAAATTTGCTGCCAAAAATTAACACTGGTGCATGCTCAAAGCATAAATAATAACATATTAGATTTTTCACTCCAGGACCAGCAGTAGTATATAATGAGTTTGGGAATTGTAGAGAAATGCTTAAATAATGCATTACAAATTACAAATTGAACTACACCCATTCAATTATAGATGACTAAAATGAGTTTTAGTCGACTAAAATGTAGGGCGTTTTAGTCGACTAAAATATACTGGAGTTTTAGTCGACTAAATACGACTAAAACTAAAACACTTGCAGAAGACTAAAATAGGACTAAAACTAAAATGCCATTTTAGTCCTAAGACTAAGACTAAAACTAAATTGAAATTTGCTGCCAAAATTAACACTGCGCCGGACACACTGCTGTCTATGGAGAGGGGTGGGGGTTTTGGCATCATGTGCTTTTTTATGGGAAGCTGATTGGCATCCTTTAGAATGTCCTTGGGGCGCAGAGCGATGCGCCCCGAACACTCCCACTGTATCATTGCCGTCCTGTGATTGGTCCAACGTCATAGGGCGGTGCTTGGGCATCACTGTCTTCTTCCTTTGTCTGCCTGACCCTCCATGCGGACGGATGTTCTCTTGCTGCTCTGCTACTGCTGCTGCACAGGACTACAGACAGCGCTACAATAAGCCAGCAGGAGCCAGGAGGACAGCTTTGAGAGTGACTGATAGCGGGAGGGAGCCCAGTGACTTCAACTACTCTGCTGCTGCTGCCTGAACACAAAAGGTGAGTGGAAGCAACCCCCCATCACCACAGTGGCGGATCCAGAGAGGGTGGGGCATTGGAACAATTGAATCTGAAGGTTCTTTTTTAATGTTAGAGGGGGGGGGCTCTGTGGGGACCCTGATGTAAGGGGGGGCTCTGTAGGGACTCTGATGTGAGGGAGGAGGGGATGCTGTGGGGACCCTGATGTGAGGGAGGAGGGGGGCTCTGTGGGGACCCTGATGTGAGGGAGGAGGGGGACTTTGTGGGGACCCTGATGTGAGGGAGGAGGGCTCTGGGGACCCTGACATTTTTTTTTACTGTGTTTTTTGCCGCAAAGCAATGCCTACATTTTTTCTGTTTGCGCCCCCCCCCAAAAAAATTTTGAGCACCAGCCGCCACTGGTCCCTGTTGCAATATATGTAAACAATGATAGATATACATAAATTGTGACCTTTATTGTTTGGAACTGTATACCTAGGGTTTTTTTTTTTTTTTACAGCCTATACCTTTGCACTGTATCTAGCACTTTCATTATTCACGTGTCCTCTTGAAGATTAACCCCTCCTTCATGACCAGGGCATTTTCTGCTATATGGCGCTGTGTTATTTTAACTGGTTTAAGTGCCCAGTATGCAAGTGGTTAACGTCAAAGTACCAACCTAAATACACGGTGGGTGGTCCGTAAGTGGTTAAACCATACGCTTTCCCCGCAGTTCCCACACCCACAATCGCGCTGTGTGCTGAGATGCGTGGGGTGGCATTCGCAATGAATGGCAGCCCCGCGCGTCTCACAATAGCAGATTCCCGCACGCGCAACCGGAACGCACGGTCCGTGCTAGTGTGAACCGAGCTTAGTAAGTGGCATGGCAAGTTTTTTTAAAAATTTTAATTTTTTTAAACAACATTTTGGAAAAGGAAGAAATTAAAATCCGTTTTTTTTACAACATTTTTTTTTTACATACTGTCACCAGTGCCGTACAGCGTCATCATATATGACTGGTGTGCTGGCAATCAGGGATACTGACTGGTGACAGTATGTTAAAAAAAAAAAGTTATAACATTTTTATTCAATTTTTTAAAACATTTTTTAATAATATTTCTTTTTTTTTTTTTTTTTACTATTTTACATAATTTCATCACAGTAGTTCAGTGTCACCATAGTGACACTGTACTGCTCTGAGATTGGGGGATCAGGATTTTTTTTTTTTTGCACTTTGATTGCTGTTACAATGATGATAACTGTAACAGCAATGTTTTGAACGGTCATGAATAGGTTACACTAATAACAGCTGTAATTACTACTGATCTGTGGTTGGCTACAGCTAATCACATGGAAAAACGTGCTGTGATTGGCTCAGGTACCATGAGATAGCTGTGGGCCAATCACAGCATCACCATACTTGGCACAACTGTTCACATTCATAACAGTTATATTGGTCTTACCAGTTACATTGGTTAACTGGACAATGTAGCTATGTATAAAATAGTCATGTCTGAAATAATTTTTAACCACTTCAGCTACGGAAGGTTTACTCCCCTTCATGACCAAGCCATTTTTTTCCATACTGCACTGCGTTATTTTAACTGACAATTGTGCGGTCGTGAGACGATGTACACAAATAAAATTGATGTCCTTTTTCCCCACAAATAGAGCTTTCTTTTGGTGATATTTTATCACCTCTGCGTTTTTTATTTTTTTGCTCTATAAACAAAAAAAAAAGGCCAACAGTTTGAAAAAAACAAAAATTTTTTTTACTTTCTGCTATAAAACATTCCCAATAAAAGAAAATAAAAAAAAAATCTAATTTTTTCATCAATTTAGGCCAAGATTTATTCTGCTACAAGTTTTTGGTAAAAAAAAAAAAAAAAAATCCCAAAAAAGCATATTTCTCTGTCGTTCTTTGACAGACGCAGCTCAATATAATTCTTGACAATTGGGTTATGCTGCCCCCTACAGGAGTAGAACACTAGGCTGGAAAAAGCTTTACCACGCCTATGGGGCCGTCCCTGTAGGCATACACCCACACACTCTGCTATAGCCTTCAGTTTTGTTTCTGCCTAGTTTAGGAGTAGGACCTAGTTCCCTGTTGAGACTTCAGTCTTAGCGTTTTTTTTGGAAACCTTTTTGTAAGACTTTACTTTTTAGTTAGTTTTGTTCCTGAGAGAAATACAAGCAACAGCTGTCTGGGTTTCAGACTGGATATGCTAGATCCTTAGGCCCCGTTCACATTGCAGCGACGCTACTTCCCGGGGCGACCTCCGAGGTCGCGGCGCGCTGCTCGCCCTGCGACCTTGGAGTGGCCGGCACGGACTTCATAACATTGAAGTCTATGCAGGTCGCTCCGGGTCGCCCCAAAGAAGCTCCAGACCCTTTTTCTAAGTCGGAGCAACTTGTGTCGCTCCTATTAGAACGGGTCCGCAGCTTCTCTATGGAAGGCGACCTACGGCGACCTGTCAGGCGACCAGGTCGCCTCAGTGTGAACGGGGGCTTAAGGTCTCCTAGCCCGGCCAGCGAGCGTGCGTAGGTTATGATTCAGCACTAGGCATCGCCACGACAGAGCCCCAATGGAAACACCTCGCCGGGACGCATACGACCTGGGTCGCCCTGAATCGCAGCATACCCCCTGGCCGTCAGCACCCCCACCCTGGGTGGAGAGGTAGTCTGTTCAGAGTGGTGCTCACCTGATGCCATTGGTATGGTGAGTAAGTGTCCCCCCATTTCTCTAGCAGTCTCGGGGTGGACGAGGGCCCCTTCCTGGGAAAGTCAGACCCTCGGGTATCCCTTTGTTCCCCTGGCCTCTGGGTGTTATCAGGCCCCCTTTAGGCTCCCCCCCCCCACAAGCAGGTTTCCTACCTCAGGGGGTGGATGTATTGCAGCCACTGCAGCGATTCTGCTAGGGGGAGGTTTATCAAACCTGTTCACTGTGCCAGGATGGGCGGCAAAGTGCATCCTATCCTGGATCTCAAAGCTCTGAACCACTTTGTGCGGGTACAGAAGTTTTGAATGGACTCTATTCGCACGGTGGGGGCATCCCTACATCAGGGAGACCTGTTGGCCTCTATCAATATCAAGGACGCATATCTACACATCCCTAGCTACGCTGGACACCAGCGTTTTCTTCGCTTTGCTGTGAGAGAGGAGCACTTTCAATTTGTAGCGTTACCCTTTGGTCTCGCCTCTGCTCCCAGAGTCTTCACAAAGTGTTGGCTCCGATATTGACACTTCTACGTCAGAGGGGGATTGCGGTCCTGGGGTACCTGGATGATCTTCTGTTAAGAGCAGATTCTCATTCAGCTCTGTTAGAGGATTTGGTAATCACTGTAAGGACTCTGCAAGGGTTCAGTTGGACTATCAATTTCACACAATCAGCCCTGGTACCTTCCTCAAGTCTGGTCTACCTGTGTCTGACTCTGGACTCTGCGTCGGCTTTTCTTCTCCTGGACAAGCTGCAGAAGTTGCAGGGGGCGATTAGTTTGTTGCTGTCCAACGATCTGTCTTCTCTGCGGACTTGCATGAGAGCCCTAGGCCTGATGGTGTCGACCTTCGAGGCAGTCCCATTTGCTCAGTGTGCATCAGCTAATTGCACATGCGACCTCCTTAAAGCGGAGTTCCGGGCACAGAAATGATTTTTCAATAAACATACCCCAGGGACAGTCAGGGCTAGTACATTCCACAATGGCTAGCCTCTGATCTGTCCCTGTTCGCACTTACCTTTTAGAAGAAATACTTACTTATAAAATTTCTTCCACAGCGTTTCCATCTCTCTTGTGGGCAGCTGAAGCCGGCGCGGTCCTCTTCGGCGTCTTCTTCCACGTCTTCTTCTCCCAGAATGCGCCTACACCGGCCCCTCTCGTCACTTCCGGTGCGGCGCCGCATTCCTCCACAGCTTCTGGGCATGCCCAGAAGCTGTTTAGCAGGGGAATGCGGCCTCGCCCGGAAGTGACGAGCGGGGCCGGTGCCGTCGCATTGATTCCTGGGAGCGATGACGTTCAGCTCCCAGGAATCAGTGCAAGCCAGGAAGTGACGGCGGAGCCGCGGCGCTGAGGGAGGAAGTGAAGACTAGGTGAGTATATTCGATCTTCAATTACAAGGTGAGTTTTTAAAAAAAAAAAAACCTAACTATCCAATTCCTTTTCAGGTGAAGGGGAACAAGCGGACAAAAAATATCGATTTTGTGCCCGGAACTCCGCTTTAAGTCGAGACAAGTCGAAAAGGTTGGGTTCATCAATACTGGACACTATATTTCCACTGGAGACTCTCAAATTATCTCAAATTTACCGCCCCATCCAATCATCCCTACTGTCTGCTTCAATGGCATCTCTACACACCTCTTGGGACAAGGCTCTGTCTTGTACTGGATCCAAACCATACCTATTAAAGGGCTTCAACTCGACCAACATTTTTATATGTAATGATTTTTGGAGGGAACAGCAACTCAAGATTCTCCATCACACATACTCACCTTTCTCTTCCTCACCATCTCACACCCCGTTCCAGAGCTGTTCTTGGTGTCCGGCACACTGCCCCACTCTCCTCCATAGACTGTGGACTTGCAATCAGATTTCGTCTTTCTGGGATCGAGTGGAACTCCTGGTCTCTACAGTCACGGGGCTCCAGCCTACAAAACATCCTTTCCCCCTAATCTTTGGCCTTCTGGATGACCATCCCCCACCTCATGGCATAACTCGCAACAAACTGCAAACTTCCATCTTAACGCGCCACAAGGCATGGATTGCAACATGCTACATGATCGCTAGGAGGATTATCCTCAGGAAATGGACTTTCTCTTCCCCACCAACCATAAGTGAACTCAGATTGGACATGGACACACTGCTTCGTAAGGAACACCTGGACCTAACTGTTTTCCAGTCCAGTCCTCATCGCTTCCGGATGAACTGGAAGTCATATGTTAACAAGTTTCACCATAATTTACATGAGGACCATCACCTTGGCTGGAACACTTTTGTGATCTAGAGACCCCCCCCCCTTGCTCAACATCCCCCCCTTACTATTCTGCCTCAATAGGCACCGGTTACCATCCATAAGTTTTCAATTGTCTTTCATGACTGGAGGTTCGCTCGGACTTCGCCCAGGTTGCAACCTTTGCTTCCCCTTTGCTTTCCCTTTTCCCTGCTCCTCTCCTGGTCTTTAACCACTTTAGCTCTTTGTGGTCGGGATCAGTAGTTCGATATCAGTTTTTGCAGATGACACAAAATTGGCCAGAGCAATAACTGCACAGCATGAAGCAGATATCCTACAGAATGACCTGGACAAAATTACAGAGTGGGCAACGACATGGCAAATGAGGTTTAACGTGGAGAAGTGTAAGGTTTTGCACTTGGGGACTAAAAACATAAAAGCACAATACACGTTAGGAGGGGAACCCTTGGGGGAATCAAAAATGGAGAAAGATCTGGGAGTCTTGGTTGATGATAGATTAGGCAACAGCATGCAATGTCAAGCGGCAGCTGCCAAAGCCAGCAGAATATTAGCATTCATAAAGAAAGGGATGTATTCCAGAGATAAGTCTATAATCCTTCCACTTTATAAAACTCTGGTCCGACCGCATCTGGAGTATTCTGTCCAGTTCTGGTCGCCAGTCCTCAGGAGGGATGTGTTGGAGCTGGAGAGAGTCCAGAGAAGGGCAACTAAACTAATTAGGGGATTGGAGGACCTTGACTATGAAGAGCGTCTACAATCGCTCGATTTATTCTCCCTGGAGAAGAGACGTCTGAGGGGGGACATGATAGCAATTTATAAATATCTTAATGGGGATCCCAGCTTAGAAAAAAAGCTGTTCATTCGAAGGGATTGCATGAGGACTCGAGGGCATACAATGCGATTAGAGGAGAAGCGTTTTAACCTCAGGCAACGTGGGGGGTTCTTTACTGTTAGGGCTACAAGATTGTGGAATTCTCTACCACAAGAGGTGGTTTCTGTGGGAAGTATGGTGGCTTTCAAAAGACTCTTAGACTTACATCTCAAGGATCAGAACATTCAGGGGTATGTGAGATGATTACAGCCACACACACCTACACAGGTTGAACTGGATGGACTATTGTCTTTATTCAACCTCACCTACTATGTAACTATGTAACTATGTAGCTCCACTCACATTGCTGCTACTGCAGCAATGTGGCTCGTTATCGTCCAGCGACGTAGACCTACGTCGCTGGACTCCGCTCTTCCGCGGCTCTTCCCCGATCGTCAGGGAATCTAGTGTGGAGATCCGCCCGCTTGTGTAAACAGAGCGGGCGGATCTCCTAAGTGACAGGCAGGGACAGATAGCAGGGTTCAGCATAGTTGAACATGCGATCTGTCCCTGACTCACTCAGTCACCCCCCCCCCCACACGTTAGTAAGCACCAGGCATACATTAACCCCTCCCTCTGCAATAAAATTAACCCCTTACCTGCCAGTGTCATTTTTACAGTAACAGTATATATATATAGCACTGATTACTGTAGTAATGTCACTGGTACCCCCAAAAGTGTCAAAAATGTCAGTCAAGGGTCCGATCTGTCCGCCGCAATGTCGCAGTCCCGAAAAAAAAATCGCAGATCGCCGCCATTACGCGTTAAAAAAAAAACACCAAAAATGACAGAAATCTTTCCCTTAGTTAGTAAACGCAATAACTTTTGCGCAAACCAATCAAAATACGCTTATTGTGATTTTTTTTACCAAACATAGGTAGCAGAAAACAAATTGGCCAAAAATGTAAAAAAATTTAGATTTTTACATTTTTTGGGGGGGGAATTTCATATAAAAAAATGTGAAAAATATTGTTATTTTTTTTCAAAATAAACGCTATTTTTTTGTTTATAGCGCAAAAAGTAAAAATCGCACAGGTGATCAAATACCACCAAAAGAAAGCTCTGTTTGTGGGAAAAAAAGGACGTAAATTTTGTTTGGGTACGGCGTCGCACGACCGCGCAATTGTCAGTTAAAGTCGCACAGCGCCGAATCGCAACAAGTGGCCTGGACGTAAGACAGCAAAATCCTCCGGTGGTAAAGTGGTTAGGTTAGGCTCACTTGCTGTTTGAGTTATTTTGCTTGCCTCACCTCTTTGGGCCGCCCTGACCATTTTACAGTTGTACTTATATGTTATTTGATTATTTATTTTGTTGTATTCTGGTATTACTGTATGTTTACCTAAAAACACAATAAAGTTTCATTAAAAAAAAAAAAAGACCAATCCCCCTGCAGCGCGGCTGGAGGGAAGAAAGAGGAGTAGAAGCTGGAAGTCCTGCAGGGGGATTGGTGTCAGTAATAAGACAGTACAGCCGGACCTCCTGCTCAGCAGGGGCCTGGGCCCCCCTTTTGAACTGATTGGGCCTGGGCCCAGTAGAGAAGGGCTGGCTGTACTACCTTATCAGCAGTCCTGACTGACAGGAATGTATTGGAAATCTTCCAGTTGGGATACTCTGATTCTGGTGACATCTGACAGGGGACTGCCCCTATTTTGGAAAAATATCATCTCCCCTGTTTCATCTACAGGTAAAAAGTGAAAGGAAATCTTCTGAATGGGCACAGATAGCAAAAAAAAAAAATGAAAAAGTGAACGGAGCTTTATTTATTCCCTACTTTATCCTTATTGAGAAAAAAGGTTGGTATTGGATACACTTTAATTTCTCTAATGAATTTTTGCCCTGTGTGTTTTGCACCCTAAGCAGTTGCTACTATAATGCCTCGTTTCCACTGAGTGGTACGGTACGGTTCGGTTCAGTACGGTACGGTTCGGTACGGTACACATTGCGTTTCCACTGCCAATAGTACCCTTTCATGATAGGCGTGGTGTAGCAGGAAAGCTGTGATAGAGAATTCTCTGTCAACCAATCAAAGTTCTGCAGAGTGTAGCTCCACCCAGTTGGTACGGTACTAATGTGCTTGGTACCCCAACGAAAGGGTACCAAAAAAGTGGTACAGTACGGTTCGGAATTAGGGTACCATTCATAATGGAAACTGAATAAATAGCGTACTGTACCGAACCGTACCAGAAAGCTCAGTGGAAACGAGCCATTAGAGTCCTGCAGCTTTGGAAGATTTATCAATCTCTTATGTGTATTTATACAGCTATTTGCTTTTCATTTTACCTCCCATACCACATTCCCATCACACCACAGGATGGGAACCTGGCAAGAATTCTTGTTATGAAGTTTCCCATTGCCGGATTATCTTGGGGAGAGGTGAGGTGGGGGGTATTTTGAAATTCTTTCTTGGGAAACAGATAAGGAAACTGTAACATTAGATAACAAATTGGATATTACAGATCTGTTCCTAATTGATCCAGGTGGACAAATTCTAAGAACCTGTATAGGTAGGGAGATCTGAATTAACACCTACACTATATTGTGAAAAGTATTGGGATGCCTGCCTTTACACGCACATGAAATTTAATGGCATCCCAGTCTTAGTCTGTAGGGTTCAATATTGAGTTGGTCCACCCTTTGCAGCTATAACAGTTTCAACTCTTCTGGGATGGCTGTCCCCAAGGTTTAGGAGTGTGTCTATGGGAATGTTTGACCATTCTTCCAGAAGCGCATTTGTGAGGTCAGGCACTGATGTTGGAGAAGAAGGCCTAGCTAGCAGTCTCTGCTCTCATTCATCCCAATCTGTTATATCTGGTTGAGGCCAGGACTCTGTGCAGGCCAGTCAAGTTCCTCCACCCCAAACTCACTCATCCAGGTCTTTATGGACCTTGCTTTGTGCAGTGATGAGCAGTCATGTTGGATCAGGAAGGGGACATCTCCAAACTGTTCCCACAAAGTTGGAAGCATGAAATTGTCCACAATGTCTTGGTATGCTGACGCCTTATGAGTTCCCTTCACTAGAACTAAGGGGCAAAGCCCAACCCCTGAAAAACAACCCCACACCATAACCTCCCCTCCACCAAATTATTTTGACTAGTGGTGCACAAAGGCAAAAGGTCCCCGCTCCCCCCCCCCCCCCACCTACACTATAATGCTCCCACGCTGCCCACCCAGCTCTGCTCATCCTCTGTATTAATGGCACTTTTCCACTGCAAGTACCGGCTCGTACCGGCTCATACCGGCTCGGCTCTACTCGGCCCTGCTTGGCCCGGTTTGCTTTTCCACTGCTGGTACCGCATGGTATAGTGTCGGAACGGTTCGGGAAGGTACGGTATAGGTTTGCTTTTCCACTAAAGTAGTACTAAGTTAAGTGGGTGGGATAACAACGGGGTGGGTGGGATTCTCTGACCAATCAGTGGCTAGTAGTGACTGCATGCAAAGGATTGTGGGATATGGTACCAGTTTGGTACCTGTTGGAACCACAATCGAGTAGGTACTGTTTTTTCAGAGCCATACCGTACCGTACCGTTCGGTTCCATGCAGTGGAAAAGCAAACCTATACCGTACCGTACCGAACCGTTCCGACCCTATACCATGCGGTACCAGCAGTGGAAAAGCACAAAAGCGTGCCGAACCGGTACGGTTCCATGCAGTGGAAAAGCGCCTTTAGTCCTCTCTGTGTGGTCCCTGCTCACCTTCTGCTATAGCACTCCTATGTTGCATACCATGGGTGCCATCTGCTAGTTGCTCCGGTCTGGACCCTGCTCACCTTCCTGCTGCTCCACGCTGCACATTGGATGTGACGTCTGCACCAGACACTTCCAGAATATATACACTTGAACTGGAAGGGACTGTTGGTGACGTTATTCCAGTTTGCTTGTTGGTTTCCCAGTGCATCCTGGAATAACTCATACCTGTATTACCTCCAAAACAAAGCAAAACTAAAGCTGAATAAAAGACTCTCAAAAGCTGCTGGTGCTGTAGGTGAGCTTTGTCATAGACTTCTATGGAGGCTTTGGAGATGCGTTGAAGAACCAAGAAGGTGACACGGGGTATAATTTTTTAAGTGAAGCGAAACAAAGCAAACACAACATGTGAACAGGGCTGTAAGCAACCCATATTTAGTGACAGGAGCTTTGATTAGTATCCAGAGGGCTTAAAAAAAGTGTGTCCAATGCCACATTTTAAAGCAAGTGTAAACAAGTTCTTAGAGTGCAAAGATGAGAGCACGCAAACTCATATGTACGCATGTACCACAGTGCACACATGGACATGCAGGAGCATCCCCAATACAGATTCTGGTGCCAAATTGCCTATTTAAATCTGATACCTGCGTAATATCATTACTGGATGGTCTTCAGTTTATACTCTTATATCCAGGTTCTTGATAGCTTGCTTGATCCTCTTACTGACCCAGCTACATCTGACTCCTCTCTGGCAGACATGGGAGTAAGTCACACATGTGCAAGTCACAAGCAAGTCTCAAGTCTTAACCTTCAAGTCTCAAGAAAGTCCCAAGTTACTGTGGTGAAAAGCAAGTCAAGTCAAGTCCCTGCTAGAAGTCAAGTCAAGTCAAGTCATTTATTTTGGTCAAGTCACAAATCAAGTCAAAATACTGATCTACCCCAATTTTCACCTTTAAATCAGTTAAAAGTCAGTGGTCAGGAAGGGTTTTGTTTTATTTTCAACATTAACAAAGCTGCTTAGTGCTTTTTTTCTTGGTATATTAAAGAAACACTTTGAATGCCCAAACAGCTCAAAATCCTTCGTCCGGTCATGTTTCAACACCACAGTCACTAAAAGACATGTTAATGTGGAGTTCCACCCATTTTAATATGTTTAGATGTACGAAATCCCCTTTAAAAATGCTTTTACCAATGGAAACAATTTTTTTTTTATTGCAAGGAAATACCTTTTTTTCTTCTTTATTCATCTGCACTTCCCGGTCTAGGTGATTACGTCACTAACGATTCGCAAGGGCTGCCCTTGCGTATCGCCTAGTGACAAAATCTCTCATTATTACACCGGCACCAGCTGTACCCAGAGATGTATTGCTTGGAGTCTGCGCTCCGCCCCGCCTCCTCTCAGTGAGCTCTACGGGATGTATTGCTTTGAGTCTCCTCTCAGTGAGCGCGGACTGAAAGCAATACATTCTGTAGAGCTCACTGAGAGGAGGTGGGGCGGAGCGCAGACTCCAAGCAATACATCTCCGAGTACAGCTGGTGCCAGTGTGATAATGTGAAATTTCGTCACTAGGCGATTACATCCCAGCAGCCCTTGCGAATCGCCTAGTGAAATAATCGCTTATAGGCGGCCGGACCCGGAAATGCTGATGAATAAAGAAGAAAAAAAGGTATTTCCTTGCAAAAAAAAATATTTTACATTGGTAAAAGCATTTTTAAAGGGGATTACGTACATCTAAACTTATTAAAATGGGTGGAACTCCGCTTTAAGCATTTGTATTGTTAAGCAGCCAGTGTCCTAAAAATCAGAACACACTGAGGTGTTTTAAGTGACTGTGGTGTCAGAAACATAACAGGCACATTCATTTTGCTTTAACACATCTTGAGAAAATGCAAATATTTAATAACTTAAAAAAGTAAAGTAATTTTGAGTCATATGTCTCAAGTCAAAGTCAAGTCGAGTCTTTTATTAACTTTAGTCAAGCAAGTCTTAAGTCCTAAAACTGGTGACTTAAGTCTGACTTAAGTCAAGTCATGTGACTCAAGTCCCCCACCTCTGCTCTCTGATTCCCCTTGACTTCTCATGTCTGCTGCTCACCCATGTTACTGACTTCAGCGTGGATTTTTGAATAAGATTCTCTCTTCTGATTTTGTACTTCACTGCCGACACATTACCAACCCTTGTCTGTCTCTGATCTGGACACTGTGATTCTGTACCTATCTGCCTAGCTGTTACTGAACTCAGCTTGTAAATTGTCTCCTTGCATCTGCTCCTCACAGGCCTCAGAACTTCCAAGCACAAGTTCACTAATACAAATTCCTGGCACCTGCACCCTTCTACTGCCCTAGCAGTCCCTGTCTACACTACTGTGGGGTTTGTACGGGAATTGTGCAAGAGGCCTCCCTCATCTCAAACATCTCTGATAGGTATGTGACAAGACAGTCATGTGTAGCATTTGGACTTGCTGTGATCGGGATAATGCACTGGTGTCAGATATCCTAACCCCAATCCAACCACCAGAACCAGCTGGTCCATATAAAAAAAAGCATCAGGCCTGCAAGGTTATCCTATTTGTATAGTTGTCTTAAGGCACTGATGTTGATGTAAGTGTGGGCAGGGCTTTTTTTCAGTGGGAACGCGGGGGAACTCAGTTCCGGCACCTCCAGAACTGACTGTATGTAATAGTAAGGGGTGCTGGGGTGTGCTGCAGGGTCTATTGATGCTTGCTGTGAGGGGATCTACTCTAACTGGAGGGGATATATTTTAGCAAGGGAGTCTATTGTTGCTGGTGGGGGATCTGTTGTTGCTAGGGATGGGTTCTATGTTGCTGGGGGGTCAGTTTTTGCTGGGAGAGATCTACTGTTGAGGGAGGGGTCGATTGATGCTAGCTGTAGGGAGATCTGTTGTTGCTGCCGGAGTATATTGTTCCTGGGGGGGGGGGGGGGTTGTGGTCCATTGTTAGGAGGATCTATTGTTGGTGGCTGCAGGGGATCTATTTTACTACGTTTCTTGTTATCACTCCCAAATTATATACAAATTACTTAGCACCACAAAATGATATTTGGTTCTGTATTGTCTAAAAGGGCAGTATTGGGAGGTGGGTAGGGGATGGAACCAAGGAATTGTGGTAGGGGGTGGAACCAAGGAATGGTGCTCGGAGGTGGGTAGGGGGTGGAACCAAGGAATGGTGTTCGGAGGTGGGACCAAGGAATGGTGCTCGGAGCGGGTAGGGCCAGAGAAAAGGAGTACCTCTGAAAGAGGGGAGTTTCTGCACTTATTGTCAGAGAAAAAAAGCCCTGGGTGTGGGTAATCTGGTTCCTAGGCAGGGAGCTTCTAAACCTCAGAGGATCTCCACAGTTTCCTTGTTTTGTAGTGTAACATAACAAAAATGTACACCGCTGAAAGGTCCAGATACAATAAAAGAAAGGGAAAAAATCAGTTTGGCTGCCAAATCCATTTCCATTTATTGTGTTTTCAACTCAAGCCCTGTTAAGGGAGGTGGTTTTGGACCCCCAAAACAAATGGGATATTCTTTTCAATGTCCCCCTGACCTTCACTGGAATCGAGTCATGTACAGACTTTTTAGTAGCAGTATGACACCTTGATTTACATTTTTGTTACATTACATATAACCTACAGGTCACTTAACCACTTGCCATCTGAGTACCGTAGTACTACTGCTGCAAAGTGGCTCATTATCGTCTGATGACGTAGTACTACGTCGTCAGACACACCCCTTTCTCGGCGGCGCGCACGCGCCGCCGGAGGCTCGCTCCCACTGTATTCAGTCACAGTGGGAGTCGGGCCAGGGGAGGAGCAGCGGCGATCGCCGCTGCTCTTCCCCGATCGTCGGGGGTCTAGTGTGGAGATCCGCCTGCTTGTGTAAACACAAGCGGGCGAATCTCCCAAGTGACAGGCAGGGTCTGATTGCAGGGTTCAGCATAGCTGAACCCTGGATCTGTCCTTGTGTCACATAGTCACCTCCCCCCACACACGTCAGTAAGCACCAGGCATACATTAACCCCTCCCTCTCCAATAAAATTAACCCCTTCCCTGCCAGTGTCATTTTTACAGTAACAGTGCATATTTATAGCACTGATTACTGTAGTAATGTCACTGGTACCCCCAAAAGTGTCAAAAATGTCAGTCAAGGGTCCGATCTGTCCGCCGCAATGTCGCAGTCCCGCAAAAAAAATCGCAGATCGCCGTCATTACGCGTTAAAAAAAAACACCAAAAATGACAGAAATCTTTCCCTTTGTTAGTAAACGCAATAACTTTTGCGCAAACCAATCAAAATACGCTTATTGTGAATTTTTTTACCAAACATAGGTAGCAGAAAACAAATTGGCCAAAAATTAAAAAAAATTTTTTTGGGGGGAATTTCATATAAAAAAATGTGAAAATATTGTTTTTTCAAAATTTACGCATTTTTTTGTTTATAGCGCAAAAAGTAAAAATCGCACAGGTGATCAAATACCACCAAAAGAAAGCTCTGTTGGTGGGGAAAAAAGGACGTAAATTTAGTTTGGGTATGGTGTTGCACGACCGCGCAATTGTCAGTTAAAGTCGCACAGCGCCGAATTGCAAAAAGTGGCCCAGACGTAAGACAGCAAAATCCTCCGGTAGTAAAGTGGTTAAGAGACAAGAACCCTTCTCACAGCAGGTGAGGTGATATAACACCTCCAAAAGGTGAATGGCCAAGGGTTAGAGCAAGGGTGTTGTCAAACAAAATTTTATTGCGGCCGCATCGGCATTATAATTTCCCTCAAAGGGCCTGTTGTATCTGTAAGACTATATCAATGTATCTACTCTCTACCCCCACCATCAGAAGTCAGAGTCCACCACCACCCCTTACATTACAGAGAACCCCTCTTACCTTGTGCAGCTGCCAGAAAGAAACTAGGGGTGGAGCTGGGAACCAGAAAGGTCTGGAAGAGGGCCAGAGGAGGTCCGGAGTCAGTTGCCAGAATCTTGCTGAATGCTGGAACCAGGGAGGTGGAGACGAAGGGGGTGCTGTGGCTGCACAGAGAGGTACAGGATCTGAGGATCTGGCAGAGTTCTGTCCTCTCTGCTGTCGAATGCTGAGAAAAGGTGGGATAGAGACTAGGGTGGTGTCACAACTGCAGGAGAGGTGTGAGGGCCACATGAAATGGCCTGGAGGGCAGGATTCGGCCCATGGGCCTTGTTTGATACATCAGGGTTAGAATTCCACATCCATACCTCTATAAATTGAGTAGCATAAAAAATTACCATTGTAATTTGTCATGAGAGATATGGATTTTTGGTGTACTCCCCACCAACAGAACCAGTACAGCTCAACCCAGTACAGTACTCCCACAATACAGATCCCCCCTTCACCATTACAGCTTCCCCAGAACAGATCACTACCCTCACCAGTACAGCTTCCCAAGTACAGATCCCCCAACCAGTATAGATACTAGGGATCGACCGATTATCGGCAAAGCCGATATATCGAGGGCCGATATGCACTTTCCCTGATATATCGGAATCTGCCTTTTGATTTACCGATATTGCTGATATTTCGGGTAAGTGCATGTACCGGGGTGATGCCTGCAGCTAGAGGCATCAGCCCCGTACCAGTGTCCAAATCCGATGGTCAGCTGTCTTGTAATGACAACTGATGCGGCTGAGAAGCCGCTCGGCTGTCATTCCAAGGAGTGGGAGTGGACGTTCCCCCCCCCCTCCCGCCACCTTCTGCGGCTCTCCCGGGTCTCCTGTCCCTCCAGGAGACTCGGGCATCCTACCTTCACCACCGCCGTCTGACCGGGTCTCCATCTGCACCGCCGCCGTCTGACTGAGTCTCCATTTCTTTATATTCGGCGCCGCCGAGTACCCAGAAGTGATGTCATGTCATGACATCACTTCCGGGTACTGGTGGCGCCGAATTAAAAATCTTACAGCATTCAAAACAGCCAAACGTGGCGTTTTTGAATGCTTTAAGTGCAGAGGAGGGGTCCACCACAGTACCTGTGGACATTTAAAAAAAAATTTTAATGTCTGAAAATATTGGCAGATATCGGCCGATACCGATATACGATGACCAAAATATCGGTATCGGTATTAGCGGTAAAAAAACGATATCGGTCGATCACTGATACCCCCAAACATATTTCCCCACCTCACTGGCACAGTTCCCCCATACAGATCCCTCCACCAGTACACATTTTTCCCCCAGGAGTAATTCCTATATTACCTGGATCAACTACTCTTGGTGTTCTTATGCTTTAATTCCCTTTTGCATTTTGCACTTGTGTTTTGTGTATATTTTTAGTTACTCTAAATGGTTCTACAGCTGTCTCTGTATCAAAAGTCAATGAAAGTAAGTCTAAGGCCCAGAACATAAGACCGAATCCCCAACTGTGCCTTCAGATTAAGAAGAACTAACACTTTAATTAGCCCTCAGTATTGTCATACTTAGTCATTAATATTACCTGCTCCTTTGAGTCCAGATATAAACCTTTTAACCACTTGACATTCTTACTTAAATTCTTGGATTGGCAAAATGTCACACCTTCCTAAAATGCTCTATTACTTTAGAGCAGTGGCCTGGCCCTGGGGCCGCATGCGGCCCACTGCTTGCCCTTATTTAGCTCTTGAGGGATTATTCCTGCCACTTAAACCAACAATGGGTCATAATTCCTTCCACTAACACCAATGATGGGGCATAATTTATTCCACTGACAACAAAAATGGGCACTATTCCTCCAGATGACACCATATATTTCTACCCCTAATACCAAGGCCATGCATTGTTTACTCCCACTGAACATATTCCGGCCCCCCTAAAGTCTGAAGGACAGTAAACCCCCTGTCATCTGGGGGGGGGGGGGTGTATGGTGATGGAGGGGTGTGTGAAGCTGGGGGGGGTGTATGGTGATGGGGGGTAGTATTTCATCTTCCTACCACCCCACCCCACCACCTGACATCTTCATCCCACCCCCTGTCATCTTTCCACCATCCCACCCCCTGTCATCTTCATCCTCCATCAGCTTCCCCCCATTCCACCCCCTGTCATCTTCCTACCACCCTTTGCCAGTACCTATCCATGGCCACATTCTCTGGATTGAACAAATAAAGATCCTAAAATCTACAATATCTCACAAAAGTAAGTACACCCCTCACATTTTTGTGAATATTTTATTCTATCTTTTCATGTGACAACACTGAAGAAATGACACTTTGCTACAATGTAAAGTAGTGAGTGTACAGCTTGTATAACAGTGTAAATTTGCTGTCCCCTCAAAATAACTCAACACACAGCCATTAATGTCTAAACCGCTGGCAACAAAAGTGAGTACACCCCTAAGTGAAAATGTCCCAATTGGGCCCAAAGTGTCAATATTTTGTGTGACCCCCATTATTTTCCAGCACTGCCTTAACCCTCTTGTCCAAAATTGGGCCCAATTAGCCATTTTCCCTCCCCGGTGTCATGTGACTTGTTAGTGGTACACGATCTCCTGTGTGAATGGGGAGCAGGTGTGTTAAATTTGGTGTTATCGCTCTCACTCTCTCATACTGGTCACTGGAAGTTGAACATGGCACCTCATGGCGAAGAACTCTCTAAGGATCTGAAAAAAAGAATTGTTGCTCTACATGAAAATGGCCTAGGCTATAAGAAGATTGCCAAGACCCTGAAACTGAGCTGCAGCATGGTGGCCAAGACCATACAGCGATTTAACAGGACAGGTTCCACTCAGAACAGGTTTTGCCATGGTTGACCAAAGAAGTTGAGTGCACATGCTCAACCATGTCCTGTGGTCTGATGAGACCAAGATAAACTTATTTGGTTCAGATGGTGTCAAGCGTTTGTGGAGGCAACCAGATGAGGAGTACAAAGACAAGTGTGTCTTGCCTTCAGTCAAGCATGGTGGCGGAAGTTTCATAGTCTGTGGCTTCATGAGTGCTGCCAACAGTGGGGAGCTACAGTTCATTGAAGAAACCATGAATGCCAACATGTACTGTGACATTCTGAAGCAGAGCATGATCCCCTCCCTTCGGAGACTGGGCCGCAGGACAGTATTCTAACATGATAACGACCCCAAACACACCTCCAAGACGACCACTGCCTTGCTAAAGAAGCTGAGGGTAAAGGTAATGGATGGCCAAGCATGTCTCCAGACCTAAACCCTATTGAGCATCTGTGGTGCATCCTCAAACGGAAGGTGGAGGAGCGCAAGGTCTCTGCTGTTGTAAACACAGCAGACCATTGTTCTCACTGTAATGAACACAGAGCGCCTGTGATCTTCCTATATAGGATCACAGGTCCCTGTGTTCATTTCACCATACAGTTAGAAAACACCCCCCTAGGCTCACACTTAACCCTTTGACCGCCCCTGGGTTTACCCCTTCCCTGCCAGTGTCATTAATACAGTAACAGTGGATATTTTTAGCACTAATTACTGTAGTAATGTCACTGGTCCCCCCAAAAGTGTCAAAAATGTCAGTTAGGGGTCCGATCTGTCCGCTGCAATGTTGCTGTCCCGCTAAAAATTGCAGATTGCTGCCATTACTTGTAAAAAAATAAAAATGACATAAATATTTCCCCAAGTTTGTAGACGCAATAACTTTTGCGC
This sequence comes from Pelophylax lessonae, assembly GCF_965119305.1. Classification (NCBI taxonomy): domain Eukaryota; kingdom Metazoa; phylum Chordata; class Amphibia; order Anura; family Ranidae; genus Pelophylax; species Pelophylax lessonae. The sequence goes on from NC_138772.1 coordinate 20,711,513, forward strand.
AAACCAATCAAAATACGCTTATTTTTTTTTTTTTTTACCAAAAATATGTAGCAGAATACAAATTAGCCTAAAAGGATTTAAAAAATGTATTTTTAATTTTTTTTTTTTTTTTGGGAATGTTATATAGCAGGAAGTGAAAAATAGTGTTTCCTTTTTTTTTTCAAAATTGTCGCTCTTTTTTTGTTTATTACGCAAAAAAAAAGAAATCGCAGAGGTGATCAAATACCATCAAAAGAAATCTCTATTTGTGGGGAAAAAAAGGACATCAATTTTATTTAGGTACAGGGTGTGCAATTCTCCGTTAAAGTAATGCAGTGCCATATTGGAAAAAATGGTTTGGTCATTAAGGGGGCAAATCTTTCAGCTCCAGAAGTGGTAATTTCTCTGTGCTTTGCACCCTAAGCAGTCCCCCCTCCCAATGTACATATGAAGGGTCTTACCTGTATAGAGTCCTGAAGAGTCTGAAATTTTCACAGCCTTCCCTCTGTATTTATATGGCTGCTTCATAATTCCTCCCAGACCACATTCCCTCCTCACCGAGGGTGGGGAACCTGGTAATAGTTGTCACTACAATGTCACCCAATGCCTAATTGCCCCAGGGGGAGGGGGGGGGCTGTAAAAAATCTGAGGAATTTTACTTATTTTAGGGTATTTAAAGTTCACATTGTAAACCAGTTTAACTGATATTTCAGTAAATTATAGCAAAGGTCTTATACGTGTGCACAGTGCCGGGACAAGGTCATCTGATGCCTAGGACGAAGATGGCAAACTGCGGGTATAAAGAAAGAGTCAGAGTCATTTCAAAACAAGATCATACTTAACCAACAATACAAATTCAATTAGGTTTAATTCAATAGAAACAGCGTTCACTCACACATTTTAAATATATGTATTTTATTAGAGGTACTTGAAGTGCTTTGAAGTAACAATGGAGCTTTGCTTCTCCACTGACAGGACAGAGCTCTGCCTTGTTTACATCGTCAGAGGTCTGTCCTGCGTGTCTTCCCAATGATCAGTGGGTGCCGGTGGTCATCCATTGGCACGCTGATTGGCATCTGCTGTGTATTAGCACAGCCGGGTCGCCCGTGGTGCGCACGTGTGTCCCCTACATGGGAGTGCTGGATTACGTACCTAGTATGTGATCCAGTGCAGCTGAGTCGCCGTAAATGTGATACGGTTGGCAAGCAGATAATAATGACCACAAGCATCAGTCCCAGTTTCTGCAAATATATCCCCCCCAGGGTGGATGCCAGTTTAGAAAATAACAACTCTCAGCAGAAATGGAAGCCTCCATAATAATTAAACATATTGGACTAGGTGGGACTTTAAATGAGACCCAAGCTGGTGTTGCCCGGCGTCTCCATCCCTATAACAAAACAAGGGGATGGAGGTGTAATGCTTTTCAGCTGGTCTTTTCCAGTTTGCACCATGGTTATAACCTAATTATTTGAGTCTTTGAGACAACAGCCAGTCGTGGATGAGGCTGGGTTGGGGGAGGTTGGGCTGTCTCCCTCCCACCTGTTCCCCCATCCACCCATTAGCGGCCATGTGCCTCCAGTGTGAGGACACTAAATTAAGAGTGTAGGACTGCAGATTTAACAGGGTGCAGTGAAGTGGCTCTGCAGCTTTCACATGCGTTTGCAAATGTGTGTCAACTAAGCCCCTGTTCTTTGTACCAAGAGACAGGTTTTATTTGGTTGGTGACAGACTGGAGGGTGAGTACATCAGACTGGGGGCTGGCTGACTTTCATGCACCTCTTACAATCCTTCAACCTCATTTTGCCTCCATAATAATAACCGCCAACATCAGTGCCAATTTAGGAAATAACTATCCACAGCATTTGTGTCTGCAGCAGAAATTTTAACCCCCAGCATCAGTTCCAGTTTCTACTATTTCATCCCCAGCATTGGTGCCAGTTTCTAATATTTGATCCCCAGCATTGGTGCCAGTTTAAGAAACAGCAGCCAATTTACAAAATAATAACCCACAGCATTTGCATCAGTTTCTGCAACAATAACCCCATAACCCCATAGTGCTATCTTAGGTAATAACACCCAGCATTGATGGCAGTGTATGTGATCCCAATGTGAACTGGCTGCAGTGGTTAACTGTTTGGGGGGGGGGGGGGGGATGAAAAAACCAAATGTTTGTTCATCATGTGAACACAGCAAATAGGGAGTTCACATGATGAATAAACATTTGGTTAGGCTGTACTAAACTGCACTAAGATGGCCGCCGTGTCTGACTCTCAGTGGGTGTACAAAAATGGCAGCAGCCCAGCCTATAAAAGGACCGAGAGTAGCGCTAGATGGCACGTTCCAGATGACGTCGTATGACGAAACGCGTAGGACGTGGTTTTGTTACGTCAATACGTCACTTCCGGTAACGGTGGTTTGAGCCGTTGGAACCTGGAAGCATCGCGGCGAACACCTTATACTGATAGTGAACTCCCTAAATGTGAGTGGATGCTACTTGCTCTAAACACAACTACCATATACTACGCAATGGAGGCTTCTTTTATGTTCTAGTGACCAGGGAACGGCTGAGTCATCTGCCTTACGTGTGCGGTAAGCAGCGGTGCTATCTGTGGAGATCCACAAGCGCCACATCCATTATCTAAAAAGCATATTATCACTCCAGTGGTTTATTGCTATATTGGCAGTCAGCACTTTATATACATATGTGATATATGATATGGTACACTAAACACAGCCCATGCATTGTTTATTGAAGTTTTTAACCAGCACATAGCACTTTGTATTTAAAGGGGCACATGCACTGTATGCACCATATGCACTTTACCAAATACGGATGTTTTTATGCAGATTATCTTTTTACTAATGCGCACAAAATACACTTTTTTTATTGAATATTTTAAGTGATAGCGCCATTCCCAACATTGTGCACTTTTTTCTGGAAGATTTTACCCCCTTCAAGTGAGGCCTGCAGGAGAGAATAGACGAAAGGGCTGCATGACTAAGGGAGGCACAGGGGAACAGGGTCAAGAAAGAGTCAGCTGGATCAGTGTAGTGAGAAGGGGAGTAGACATTACCTGATTAGAGGCAGAGGCTGTATGGACAGGGTCCAGATGTGAAGGGGTCTGTGGAGGCAGGTCCATCCAGTCAATCCACGGAAGTTCAGGAGAAGAGGTGACTTAGGGTGCTTCTCCCCGCAGGTAGAGAAAGACAGGATGAGCGATATGGAGGCCCTGTTAGATCAGTTCAAGGCCGCAGCAGAAGCTCGGGGCCCTCAATGGCTGCAGCAGCAGCTTTCAGACATTCTGGAGGGGTCTGCTTCAAAACAGGCTAGGAGGGTTTGCCCTCCTGACCGCCTGAGCCCTTCGTCTGCCCCCCAGGTCCAGCATCCACGTGGGAGCCCCATCAGGGACCCCCCAGGGTCGGCTGCGGGACTGACTGCCGCTAGCCATAGCAGGGCCCTTGGGAGGAATCCTCTTCACCGATGGGACCCATGGGGGGGAGGGAATCATTCTATTACTCCCCCTCCTCCCCCTCTCTGCATCTCCCAAAGCATGCGGCTGTCCCCCCTGCTAAAGTGCCAAGCAGGGGGTTCACTCGGCATGGGAACCGTACAGGAGCAGATAGGGGAGTGTTACCTGGCCCCGCCGTTTCCTCCAAAATGCCTTCCGCAGTGGATCCCTGCCATCCAGGGAGAGAACCGCTCATCACCCCCTCCCGCAGCGAGGATCCAGAGCCAACAGCTCTCTCTGTGGCTTTGGTGCAGAGAGAAGCTTGGCAGGGGGGACCAGAAGGGATGCGAGCAGCAGGAGGGATCCGCCATCCTCTGCTGGTTCTCCAGCTCCGCTGCCGTGTTCTGCCAGAGGACATCGGCTGGTACAACAGGCTGGTGGCTCCGCCCCTTAAAGGGACAGCGTACCTCCGCTGCAGATGGGGATTCTAAGGGGTCCCGCAGCTCCTCCTCATCACACGCCACGGTGAGTGCTGAAGAGACGGCTTCTGGGAGCCCTGGGCCAGAGTCACCGGAACATTGGGCACAAGAGGCGACGATGCAACAGGAATCTTCCGGCGAATCGGGGGAAGTCTTCAGTGAAGAGGATGATGGCCAGTCGTTGGGGAGGCGCCCTGCCTTGTGGAGCCAGCTGGGGCCTGGACGTGTGGCTGGTCATGGTTCAATGTGGCTGCAGCCTGTTAAGTCACGTTCTCTACCTATTTTTGACTTTCTGGCTGCCGGGGTTAGTTTAGAGAAAGGGGGTCCCTTTTTGGGGTGTTAGGAAAGCGGGATGGTTGGGTGCCTTTAGGCCAACAGGTCCTGTTGGGCTATGTCGGGGGAACCCCGGGTAGTGCGCCGGCGTTGGCTGAATTTTTTGCAGGTTTTCGAGAGTAAATGGCCCGTTGTGATCCGGTCTTCTTCCCTAGTTAAGAGACGGACTGGTGCGTGGGCCCCTGCTGCTTCCACAGTAGATGAGGGGGGGGCTTAGTGGTTTCTTCTCCGCCAGCCTTCAGCGATGCTGATTATTACGGGGAGGAGGGCCACGGTAGAGCCAAGTGCGGAGGGGTGCAGGGAGGCAGCCATTGGGACTACCACGGATGCATCCACGGTTAACAGCGCTGAGTCTGCATTGCAGACAGAGGCAGCTGGGGGTTTGGAAACCCGCAAGGCGAGAGAGTCCGAGGAGGATAGGGTGCGGTTAGCGGATGCGGCCAAGTGTGAAATTTATGTGTGCTTTGAGTGCCTATTGGGGGTCCATCTTAAGCAGGAGGTTAAGGAAAAAATTTGGAAGGGGGAATATGTTGAAATATTTTCCTTATTGCCCCTGGAAAAATGTAATACAGAGAAGGGGAAGGCGGACGAGAGCAAAAAAGAGGAAGAGGAGAAGCGTCGTTGGCGGCTTATACCACACACTTTTTATAATTGGCTCCAGGCTTTTGCTATCCTGGCAAGCGTCATTGGCGAAAAGGCACCGGAGAATTGTTCTCCTCTTTTCTGCTATCTGGACACTATTTGGGAAGCGTATAGAGTTTATGGGGGTACTGCTTGGCTTCACTATAATGAGCAGTTCCGCCAACACAAGGCCTTGCGCCCGGGTTAGCACTGGGTTCATAAGGACACTGAGCTTTGGATAAAGCTCATGGCGCAATTGAGGGCTTCGGGCCAGCCCTTTCTTGGAGGGGCCGGCAGTTCAGGGTCTGTTGGACAGTTGGTCGCCCATAAAAAAGGACTATGCTGGCAGTTTAACGAGGGGACATGCCGTTTTGGCACAACCTGTCACTGTGCTCTGGTTGCAGGGATCTCACAGTTATGCCAAATGTTTCAGGAGGGGGAAGTCCCAGCCCGGTGAGTCTACTTCAAAAAGGGAGGACACCGGATAAGCCTTCCTTCGATGTTGCCGTATCTAGGTAGATATCCACGGAGGGAGGCAGCAGTTTTCTTGGCTGATGGTTTTGCCCAGGGCTTTCGTATTTCCTGCTCTTTGCTGGTGACTCAATCTGCCTAGGAATTTGAAATCGACACTTCAGTATCCTCACATTGTTTTTGCAAAATTTGCTAAGGAGGTAGAACTTGGGAGAATGGCTGGACCATTTTTCCATCCTCCCATTCAGTTTTTGCATGTGTCTCTTGGGGGTGGTACCCAAAAAATGTGGGCTGTGCACCATTTGTCGTATCTGAAGGGAGCTACGGTAAATGATGCCATTTCACCTGACCACTGTGTCTTATACCTCCTTCGATGCAGTGGTTAGTTGGGTGCAGCGCTATGGGTGGGGATCCCTGTTGGCGAAGACAGATGTTGAATCTGCCTTTCGTTTACTGCTGGTCCATCCGGAGAGCCAACATTTGCTGGGTTGTTTTTTGGGGGGGTAGTTTTTTCTGGATCAATGTCTCCCGATGGGATGTTCCATTTCCTGCATGTATTTTGAGGTCTTTAGCACATTCGTAGAATGGGTGGTGCGGAAGGAAACACAGTTCCGATCGGTGATTCATTATCTAGATGATTTTCTTTGTATTGCCCCCTCAGATTCCTCAGTTTGTTCTATGTTGCTACACACTTTGGAATCTATTGCAAAGCAGTTTGGGATCCCTCTGGCACTAGAAAAAATGGAGGGTCCTGCCACGGCCATAAAATTCCTGGGTATTGTGATTGACACGCAAATGATGGAATTTCGATTGCCACTTGACAAATTGGAGGATTTGCGTCAGATGGTGGGGCAGGCAGATCGGCAAAAAAGGTTAGGCTTAAACAATTGCAGTCTTTATTGGGTAAGCTTAAATTTTGCCTGCCGCATTATGCCTATGGGGCGTATTTTCTGTCATCGCCTCAGTGCCGCTACCTCAGGGCAACACTGCTGCATCACCGATCTGGGGGTTTGGGATGAGTTTCTTGCCACCTATAATGGCAGATCTTTATGGACGGCTTCGGTTGTGTCCCCTTCTGACGTGGCTCCTTACACTGATCCTGTGGGCAGTTCTGGGTTTGGGCCTTTTTGCCAGGGGGCATGGTGCGCAGCTGCATGGCCCAAAGAATGGCGTGTGGCAGGGTTCTTGGTGTTATTGGAACTGTTTCCGATTTTGGTAGCCGTGAAAATCTGGAACTTCAGGTTTCGCGATAGGCAGATTTGTTTTCATTACCAGCAGAGGGTGGCGGATCCCTCCTGCTGCTCGCATCCCTTCTGATAACCTGGGGGTGGTGAAAGTTGTATCCAGTCCGTCTGCCTCTTCACCGCCGGTGGTGTACTTATTGCTTCACCTTGTTTTGCGTTGTTTAAGTTTGAATTGTTTTGTGCAAACTGTTCATGTTCCCAGGTGTGTTGAATTCCATCGCCGATTCTTTGTCTCGTTTTCAGTGGGACAGGTTCCAAAGGCTGGCACCGGATGCGGAGCAGCACGGGTATCCTTGTCCCGAACAGCTGTGGAAACTGGCCTTGGAGTAGCTAGAGAGCTCTGTGAGTGAGGTTACATAGGCAGCATATTTTTTGGTTTGGGGTAAGTGGTCCGCATTGGTAGGTTCAGTTGGGGGATGTTTTTCCACTCAGGATTGATTGTACTTGTGTTTAAATATTAGGCAAACCTCCTGTTGTTAATTCAATTAGCTACATGGCCAGCCAGGCCATCTCTTTTCATTCTAACATGGCTCATTGCCCCAGGCTTTGCACATCAATGTTCCTAGTAGTCAAGTCTTTGTGTCTATTTCAAACCTGTTTCCTGTTTGGTGTCACCGTGCAACTGTACCAGCTCTTATAAATTTCTGTTTGCATGGGTACTCACTTCGAGCTGTTTTGTGTGTCTTTGTGTATCCATCTATACAAGACAGCTTGAATTTTACTCCCTACTGTTTAGTGTTTAGCCATGTAAGGGATTCTCATGTGTCTATTGGCCTTTAGTTTTAGGTAGCTGCCTGCTTGGGTGAGTAAGAGGGGTGCAATCTGGGAACTGGCTGCAAGTTAACCTATCTCCACCTTTGGAGAAGACAAGGCAGTTCCTTAGACTTTGCACCTCAGCCCTTCCAAGTGCCCTCACAATTGTTGCATGTGTGGATATGCTGTGTTCTCCCCAGATAGTGCCATTAGGTAACCTTCCTGTCTTAAAATGACCTGCCTTCCTGTGAGCCCTAAACCCCAGTGCTGCAAGTGGTTCTTCTTACTAACATTTATTTTGCTGCCTGCCTGGAAGACCAGAAACCCAGTGCTGCACTATACTCCTGCCATTCTTGTAAATCCTGTATTCTGTGCTCTCCAAGTTTCTTGTCTCTGTACCTACATGTTCCTGGTCTACTGTAAGGTTGTTGATCCCAGCCATATGTGATAGGCCCCATTTGAGACAGCCTACTGTTCATGATAAATGTTTCATTTAATTCAGGATAATGTACACAGTTTAGTGTGGATGGTGGTTGAATAACACATTATATGAAATGAGAATGATTTCTCCTTGTATTAAGAACGTTTTTGTTTTCTTTTCTTCTAGGTCTTATTACCTCTATAATAAAGATTTACTTCAGCAGAAAAAAAAAAAAAAACTCAATGGCTTTATGGGCTTTTTTGTTAATGATCGAATGTTGGACTGACGCCATCTTCAAAAAAATATCCTCCTTCATTCCTGCGCTTTATGATATCACCACAAAAGGCTTTTTAATATCTGAAGAACTTTGATACCTATCATGCCAGCTGTCTAGAAAAGTTAAAGCTCAGTTTGCTATGATTGCAAAAAGATCTGCACACCTACCGGAAATTTCTTGTCATGTGGACTGCGATGGCCCTGAAGAGAAGAATATTATGTATGAACATTGTATGAGTTCTTAGGTGTTGCAGTGAAGTTCTTATGGAGGACTAGCTGTCAAAGGAGGAGTCAACAAAGGACTTCGCGTTCATACACTGTTAGACCAACAAATAATTTTTTTTAGACCTTTTTGATTTTTAGGTTTGTTTTGTCACATTTGTTTGTTTTTTTTATATTTTGTATATTTTATCCTTGACAAAGCAAAATGAGATTTTTCTACAGAAGTACATGGGATACATAACTCAGGAGAAATATGAACTAAAAAAATAAATATTTAAACTAAGATTAGGCAGTTGGAGAGATATGTCAGGGAATTTAGAAGGAATTGAGAGGAATTGTAATTTTATCTGCCTTTTTTCAAAATACATTTTATGTTAGGTTTTGTATGTGTTATGAGACCTAGTTTGTTCATTCTTCCTCATATCAGCACCTCCAGGATCCACATCTGGGTAAGCCATACGTGGCTTTAACAGTTACCAAAAGTAACTGTGATGTGAGATCACCACACAGGGACAGCAAAGCGGAAACCGCTACACTGTCAATGATCACCGGCCCAACTGTTCACTACAACTAGTGTGTGGATTGCTTGAGATAGCAGTGATATGCTTCCAGAACTCCAATGTAGGAAGGGACAGTTTTGTTTGTGGGAATATATTGCCAACAGGAGGAATATTGATGAGGAAAAGGGAAGCAGCAATTTTATTTATCAAACATTTATTTATGATTATCAAACATGGATTTATAATTAAGCAGATATATTGGATGTATATGTTGTGAGAAGTCATATTGTATAACAGATGTTGTATTCAAAAGCCATTTATGGGACTTCCGGTTCCGGCGCCAGATGTGAGGGAGCAGGAAGTAGCGGCTCCGGACACATCGTTATAAAAAACCTGCTAATCCGCCCGATCGGTGAGTCTGCGGCACCCCCCGCAGCCACTACCAATTAGGGGAACACCTCATGGACAAGTATCTGGTCCACGGACCTCCCGCAGCTCCTCCGCCCGACTGCACGGACTGTTCATCTGCCGCCTCACAGACAGGCAAGATGGCGGAGGGCGCGGCCTTACATCCCAGCAAGCATCCACCCAGACCTAGCTATGCCGCACTTGTAGCCACCCCCGCAGCTACTAGCGCGGTGTCACCTGAACATTACAGTGGCATTGCTCAAGCTGTCGCAGCCCTGCTATCCCCAACGATCACAGAAGCTGTTGATAAAGCTATGGCTGCAGGCATTGCTCAGATCAGGAAGGATCTGAGTGAACATGCATTCCGCCTCACTGAGCTTGATAGTAGTGTGACTGACATAGAGGAAGAAACACAGGCATCTTTCCATTCTGAGAAACAATTCAAACAGACGCAACAATATCTCTTGGACAAAGTGGATGATCTAGAAAATCGTTCACGCAGAAATAACCTGCGCATAATAGGTCTCCCGGAATCATTTGGTGCGGATTCCCTGATGGAACTGTGTTCTCAGCGAGTACCTCAGGCCTTGGGACTCACAGCCCCCTGCATTGCTGAACGGGCACACCGAGTGGGACCCCCCTCTAATGAAAGGCGCCCTCCACGCCCAGTGATAGTGAAATACCTGAAGTTTGCTGACAGGAATAATTTGATAAAATCCTATCGCAATTCCAAAGCTCTGCAAATTGACGGCCATAAATTACTGCTGTTCGCGGATTACTCACAGGAGGTCTCCCGCCGCCGTAAGGCCCTACAACCAATCTGTAACGCCCTCTATCAGCAGGGTATAAAGTTCACTCTGGCTTATCCTGCGACTTTGCGATTCACAGATTCGACAGGCCTCTCCAAGTCTTTCACCCACACGGATGACGCCTGGAATTACCTTAATTCCCACCTGAGACTGCCGATGGACACCTCCGCACCACCTGCACAGTCTTCTGCCAGGTACCAACAACCCAGAGATCAACTGCGACTCACTGATCTTTCCGGGAAATATAATCCTGTGTGACCTACGTTAAAGTTGGCGAACCCCATCTCTGTTCCTTGGTTCGTTTTCTGTTTTACTTTGCTCCATCAACGTGCTAAGGATTGTCAATGGGAGCCCCTGAAGCCACTGCTTAGTTGCATTTTCACCCACCTGTAACATTCTTAGCGGTTTTACTACCCCTCTACCTATCTACAGGTGGGGTCGAACATCCTAGATGGCATGCCCATGTCTCGTTCTCACCCCCTACCTTACATTGATGGATTGGTTCGTATATCTAGGCTCTTGTTAGATTAAATGAAATGTTTTGCCTGACTATTTTCTTTTACCCACCTCCTCACAGGGTGCTACCGCGGATAGTCTGCTCCTTTACAGCTGGTTGTGGTCACTCTGCTGTTGTTGGAGATGTCTGGGCTGGACCTCATCTACACTCTCATCTACCTGTGGATGGGGCTGCGGACTCGCCGCTTGGGCCAGATCGTCGACCTTCCCCGGTAGCGCTGCTGTAGGCGATAGTCACATGTGGGAAGAAGCGAAGTTCAGGCTTCCATGGACACGTAAGTGTCTTTTCACTTCTCTGTATTGTTTGATTTCTGTTGTACAAGCTCTGCCAATTTTCCATCCACCTATCCCTACTCCCTTACACCATCGCTCAATTTTTTTATGCACCTTTCCAAATACAATGCTCTGCAGTTTTACTCACTCCACAGTACGCAACTTTAACTCTACAACATCCGCATCATTTTACTTGTTTAACACACACCTATGGTTAGGATAATTTCATGGAATGTTAAGGGCCTACGATCCCCCCATAAGCGAATGGCGATCCTTCGCCATCTGAAACGACTTCGTGCAGAAATTGCAGTCCTTCAAGAGACTCATCTCTCTGAACAGTACTTTAAACGTATGCAGAAACTCTGGGTAGGCCAGGTTTGGGGTTCGCAGTTAAGGGGAAGGCAGGTGTTCTTGTCCTCATCCACAAGCGCTTCACCGGCACTGTCCTTTCCTCTCACACAGATACGGAGGGTAGATTCATTGCTATCACTTTGTACTCTGGTTCGAAGGAATGGGTTCTGGCAACTACGTATACCCCCAATTCCCCATCAAAACAATACTTTCAAGGCATTGCCTCCCAATTGGCACGTTCCCTTCATGTCCCTTTAATCCTCGCAGGTGATATGAACACAGTCATGGATGAAAGGGAAGACAGGGCACGTCCGACATCTCACCGCCCGTTGGATAGAACTCCCCACCCCAGCCACCTGGCCGCTTTTGCAGAACATGTCCAACTTACGGATATATGGCGCCTCCTGCACCCTACAGGACGTGACTTCACTTTCACTCTAAATGCCCCAATTTCTTTGGAGGAAATGAAATCCACCATAGCAAAATTGCCATCAGGTAAAGCGCCCGGCCCCGGCGGCTTCACCTCTGACTTTTACAAAGCGTCGATAGACACCATAGCGCCGACCCTTCAATCACTGTATCAACATGTTCTGGAGGGCCATCCCTATTTCCCTACGGGCCTCCAGGCACACGTCAAATTAATACCTAAACCCGGTAAGGATCCAACCGAACCAGGATCCTATCGGCCCATCTCACTTCTAAATCTAGACAGTAAAATACTATCCAAAATCATAGCCAATAGGCTTGCCCCTATCATGCCCACCTTGATCCATCCTGCCCAAGCCGGCTTCACCTCTGGCAGGTCAGCAACAGCCAATATCAGAAAGGTTCTAGCAGCCCTGGAAGCGTCCCAAGCTCACCCCTTGTCCGACATGGCCATTATCTCTCTAGACGCTGAGAAGGCCTTTGATAGGGTGGACATTGATTGGCTCCATTTGGTCATACAACGTTTCGGGTTCCGGGGTCCCTTTGTCCACCTTATCAAAGCCATGTACACAAACCCATCTGTGTTGTGGCCAACGGTCATGTTTCTGCACCGTTCTCCCTACGCCGGGGAACCAGACAGGGATGCCCACTGTCCCCACTGTTGTTCAACTTGGCTCTAGAACCCCTTGCCAGCTACATTCTTCACCATCCTGATCTCCATGGTATCCGTATAGGCGACTCTGATTTACGCATAGCCCTATTTGCTGATGACATACTCATATTTACATCTGACCCTGTCAGGGACTCCAAATTAGTCTATGAAATATTTAATGACTTCCGCCTCTGTTCCGGTCTAAAGATAAACTTTTCCAAAAGCGAACTCCTCCCTCTCCGTCACGCCACACATAATCCCTGGCCTTCCACACCTCTCTTTTCTATAGCTAAGTCCTCTATCACGTACTTGGGCATCAAAATTGGCCGCACCCCTTCATCTATATACCACCTGAATATCCCACCTACTATTTCTAAAATAATATCTTCGTTAGACACATGGATGGGCCTCCCCCTCTCCCTCTTCGGCAGATGTCATCTGTATAAGATGGTGGGCTTCCCCAAATTGCTGTATCCTCTCCAGACGATTCCTCTTCTGGTGAGGCATGTGGATATGTAAAAGTTAACTAGAGCTGTATCCAACTTCATATGGCAAGGCAAAAGGCCCCGCATTGCCCTCCAGAAACTGTATCTGCCGAGGAGGGAGGGTGGCACTCCCCAATGCTCGAGTACAACCTCGCATGTGTGTTCAGAGTAGGGCTGGATTGGATTGGCAAAGCTTCCAGATATTCTAATCTCCTACTAGAATCCCACCAGTCCTCACCTTATGACCTGGCTGCCATATTACATTGTAAACACAGTGCCCTACCACCCGCACTGAAGAACAATGTCCTAATTAGCCAAAGACTTCCCTAATCCTGACGCCCACTCACTTATTTTGTCAGGCTACCTGGCCACTCACAAAGCCATCACCAATGAATTTTGGAGGGAGCAACAGTTCAAGATTATGCACCGCAGCTATGTCCCATTCTCCAGAAACTCCCATCCTACTCATTCGACTGGTTGTCCACTCTGCAATGCCAACAAACCTACTCTCGCGCACAGACTCTGGTCATGCCCACGTATCCCCGCCTATTGGACCTCAGTGGAAGCCTATGTTACTACCAAAACGGGTCTGACACCCCTGAAAGATCCTTACGCACTCCTCTTTGGACATCTGGACTCTTCTATCATCAACCTGCCTAAGAGCCAAGGCTCCATCATCAAAACGCATAAAACATGGCTCTTAACCTGCTATATGATAGCCAGAAGAACTATCCTGGCCAAATGGATACGTGACTTGCCTCCAACCCTAACCGAAGTGATCTCGGGCCTGCAACAACTACAAGCCAAGGAAGCCCTCGAGCTTACAACTACCTCGTCTCCCAATCTTGTCAAGTTCAATCGCAAGTGGAATTCTTTCTTGCGCATATTGCCGCCTGCATGTTCATCATAGATGACCAGTAGCTCCCACGTATGCCAAAGATCCTCTACGGTTTGAATTACCGCTTGCTTGAATACTTCAATACTCTGGTCACCATCTCTTTTAATGTTTATATCTACACCGCCGCATTTGGCACTTGCTGATATATCCATCTTCTAATCAGCTGGTATCCCTATTACCTTGCGCTTCTCCAGATTGGGACTCCCCATCCACATGAGTTGTCTCGAGAGGTCTAGGCAATAGTTTGGGTCCTTTCTCCTAACCATTTGTCCGATTTTATGTACCTAGTATGCTGCGTTATAATTTACTGCTGGTTAATGCGTTGACTTGCTATCATGAGATGGTGTTCCTCTCTTCTCTTCTCCTCTCTTCTCATCCTCTCTCTGCTCTTCTTTCCTTCCCCTCTCTGCCTCCACCTCCCACCTCTCTTCTCCCACTCAGCCCCCCCCCTCTTTACCTGCACACTCTATCCCCCCCCCCCCACCCCTACTATTTCACTGCTAGATGCAATGCATATTTATAGTCTGTTGCCTCCCATCAGGTCCACATATCGAGGCTACAAGCCCAAATCTATTGGCACTTTTCCACTGCAAGTACCGGCTCGTACCGGCTCGGCTCTACTCGGCCCTGCTTGGCCCAGTTTGCTTTTTCACTGCTGGTACCGCATGGTACGGTGTTGGAACGGTTCGGTACGGTACGGTATAGGTTTGCTTTTCCACTAAAGTAGTACTAAAGTTAAGTGGGTGGGATAACAAAGGGGTGGGTGGGATTCTCTGACCAATCAGTGGCTAGTAGTGACTGCATGCAAAGGATTGTGGGATATGGTACCAGTTTGGTACCTGTTGGAACCACAATCGAGTAGGTACTGACTTTTTCAGAGCCGTACCATACCGTACCGTTCGGTTCCATGCAGTGGAAAAGCAAACCTATACCGTACCGTACCGAACCGTTCCGACACTATACCATGCGGTACCAGCAGTGGAAAAGCACAAGAGCGTGCCGAACCGTTACGTTCCATGCAGTGGAAAAGCGCCATAAGAGACCTGTACGGGACGCCTACTTGGTTTATTACTTTGGATTATTACTTGATTTTTGATTTATATGATACTGTTTATTGTATATTCTGCATTGCATTGTTTGTGTAAATTCTGTTCATTTCTTGAAAAAACCTCAATAAAATATGTTTTAAAAAAAAAAAAAAGCCATTTATAGCTCAAGTTGTTAAGATTGCTATCTCGACCTTTGAAGACCTGTTTAGCCAACAAGCTTTTGAAGTGACACGTCTGTTAAATGTCCTTCTGCATATCAAAGAACGTCATCAAAGACTCAGATGTGACTTTAAAGAAACTAGATAGCTAGGTTCCGTTCCACCTACTTTAGAATGTTTAAATTGTATTAAGGGCCCTAGCCAGTTAGAGCAAATGATTTCATACTTAAGAATGTAATGTGATTGACTTGCTCTCCAAACATGTCTTTCTACCTACATGTTTGTCTAAATAAATATCATTTTCAATCTGGCTTCAACAATCAAAATGTTACTGAAACCCATGAGTTCTTTAGTTTCCCATGAGTTCTGGGGTTTCCCCTACAGTAGTATTAAGGACCCAGGTTGACAAATCCTTTAGTCATGAGTCCAATCCATTTTAGAACTGCTCTACTGGTAATTGCGCGGTCATGCAATGCTGTACACAAATAAATGTATGTATATATTTTTTTACTACACAAATAGAGTTTTTTTTAAATGGTTGTTGCAAAACACTGCATTTTTATTGTGTATTACAGTATCTCACAAAAGTGAGTACAACCCTCACATTTTTGTAAATATTTTATTATCTTTTCATGTGACAACACTGAAGAAATTACACTTTGCTACAATGTAAAGTAGTGAGTGTACAGCTTGTATAACAGTGTAAATTTGCTGTCCCCTCCAAATAACTCAACACACAGCCATTAATGTCTAAACCGCTGGCAACAAAAGTGAGTACCCCCCTAAGTGAAAATGTCCAAATTGGGCCAAATTGGCCATTTTCCCTCCCCGGTGTCATGTGACTCGTTAGTGTTAGAAGGTCTCAGGTGTGAATGGGGAGCAGGTGTGTTAAATTTGGTGTTATCGTTCTCACTCTCTCATACTGGTCACTGGAAGTTCAACATGGCACCTCATGGCAAAGAACTCTCTGAGGAAGGATTTGAAAAAAAGAATTGTTGTTCTACATAAAGATGGCCTAGGGCAGGGGTGTCAAACTCAATTTAATCGCGGGCCTCATCAGAAATATGGTTGCCCTCAAAGGGCTGCTTGTATCTGGGTCACGATACATACAGAGTGCAAGGTTCAGGAGTGTGTTAACTACAGAGTGCAGAGTTCATGGGTGTACTATGTATAGAGTTCAGGGGTGCCCGCTATGTACAGAATGCAGAGTTTAGGGATGCCCTAAGTACACAGTGCAGGGTTCAGGGGTGTGCTACGTACATAAAGATGGCCTAGGGCAGGGGTGTCAAACTCAATTTAATCGCGGGCCTCATCAGAAATATGGTTGCCCTCAAAGGGCCGCTTGTATCTGGGTCAGGATACATACAGAGTGCAAGGTTCGGGAGTGTGTTACCTATAGAGTGCAGAGTTCATGGGTGTACTATGTATAGAGTTCAGGGGTGCCCGCTATGTACAGAATGCAGAGTTAAGGGGTGCCCTATGTACAGAGTGCAGAGTTCAGGAGTGGGCAACATCTCTCCCTCCAACCTCCTCCCATCCCTAAACCGCTGCACACATCTGCCACCAACACCCCCCCCCCCCCCCAATCTTTCTCACATCTATACTTGTTAGCATACAAGGTTTGTATTTAATCAGCAACAACCACTGTATGTCATTGCTGTGTGCCTATTACATTGTATGACCACTAGATGGCAGTGTTACATTTATGAGTTCATGTTTTGTCTATGCCTCAAAAGAGTAATAAAAAGTATAGTTTCTGCTCCGAAAGAAAAGCAGTGTTCAGTGAAACAACAGACTGTCTGCCTGTACTTTGTTTAGCTCCAAAAGGTTATATCTAACAGGTTACGGGCCCAGGACATGTTACAGAAGCCCAGGATATAATACAGATTACCCCTGGATATAGCCAGATACAGTGAGCTAAAGCAAGTGAGTACAGGAGACAGCAACAGAAAGACAAACAGCAGAAATGGCTGCTGCCATCCCCTCAGCAAAGTTCTCCATTGCAAATCTGACAAATCAGAACTACCAATCTTGGAAATTCAAGATGAAAATGCTGCTTATAAGAGAAGGTACGTGGAAATGTATAAATGAATCAAGACCTGCACAGCCCACAGAGGAGTGGTTAGACAGAGATCAGAAAGCACAGAGCACAATCTCCCTGTGCATAGATGATGATCAAATCATACATATATGTAACTGTCAGACTGCTAAAGACATGTGGGAAGAGTTACAGAAAGCACATGAAAGAGTTAATCTCAGCAATAAACTGTATTTAATCAGAAAGCTCTATGAAACTAAGCTACAGAAAGACCAGGACATGCAGGACTATATAAGACAGACCTTAGAGATGGTGGAGAGACTGAGAGGGATTGGAGAAGAGATAAAAGATTTCCATGTTGCAGCGCTGTTATTAAGTGGACTTCCTGAAAGTTATGAGACACTTGTCACAGCACTAGATGCACGTCCAGATGATGATCTGACACTGGAATATGTTAAAGGCAAGCTTGTGGATGAATACAAGCGCAAAACTGAAAGCATGAGTAATGTGAGTGTGTGTTCAGAGACAGCTTTAAAGACAAAATTCAAAAATAAACACAGTAACGTGCAGCTAGAAAAGCGGGAATGCTTTGTGTGCAAGAAACCAGGACACCTAAAAGCAGATTGTAGAATCTGGAAAGCTAGAATGCAAAAACAAAGTGCATTGCAACAAGCTAAGAATGTCATAGAAACAAAGGAGTATGCATTCGGATCCAAAAATGGTGTCACCTCTGTGCAAGCATGGTGTTTGGACTCAGGTGCTACAAGTCACATGACAAATGACCGAAGTTTCTTCACTCAGCTTGATGAAAGCAAAACAGAAGGGATAACTACAGCTAATGGACAATTTATGAAATCAGTGGGAATAGGAGATGGCTTTCTATACTGTCCTATCTCTCCAGATATCACTAAAAAGATCCATATGAGGAATGTTCTGTATGTGCCAGATCTTGAAAGCAACCTTTTGTCAGTAAAGAAACTCACTAACCAAGGCAATGTAGTCACATTTCAGGGTGACAGTTGTATCATAACAAAAGGGGATTGCTTGCTTGCAAAGGCTAAAATCATAGATGAACTGTATCAGCTGAACTGCAGTGAAATGGTTAAAATAGCCAAAGAGGATAAACATTCAAACTGCATCCACACTTGGCACAGACGATTGGGGCACAGAAATTCTGATACAATAAAGAAAATAGTTGAGAATAACTATGCAAGTGGTATTAAGATTAATCCATGTGATCACATAATGATTTGTACCAGCTGTATTAAAGAAAAAATGGCAAGGACACCTTTTCCCAAGCAGACCAACAGCAAATCCCAAAAACCTCTGGACTTAATACATTCAGATCTTTGTGGTCCAATGAAAACTATGACTCCAGGAAAGAAAAAATACTTCCTGACCTTCATTGATGATTACTCCAGGTATACCACAGTATTTCTACTTCACAATAAAGATGAAGTGCCAGAGAAATTAGAAGAGTATCTCGCTCAAGTAAATAATATTTTTGGCGGAATGCCCAGAGTACTACGAACAGATAATGGCTCAGAATATACAAGTGGTAAAACACAAGCCATTCTCAGGAAGCATGGAATTATGTTCCAGACAACAGTTCCATATAACCCAGAGCAAAATGGAGTTGCAGAGAGAATGAACCGCACACTGTGTGAAAGTGGGAGGAGCATGCTATTTGATGCTGATATGCCAACTACATACTGGGGAGAAGCTATCACAACTGCATGTTATCTTCAAAATCGTTTGCCGGGAAAAGCAACAACAAAAACTCCATATGAACTGTGGAACAAAAGGAAACCAGATTTAAGACACATCAGAATTTTTGGAAGTAAAGCCTATGTACACATTCCAAAAGAAAAACGTACAAAATGGGATGCATGTGCAAAAGAAGGTGTGCTTGTGGGGTACAGTGAATCTCAAAAAGGATACAGGATTTTACATCAAGACACGAACAAAGTAACAGTCAGCAGAAGTGTGATTATTGATGAAAGTTCTGTGTGCTCAAAGTTTGAACAACAGACTCAAACTTTTCAAACTGAGAAAGAATCAACATCAGTCACTCAAGAAAATAAGGAAAGTGATACAGAAATAGAAATAACTGCAGAAGAATCAAAACCTGAAACTGAACCAGAAATACCTTCAGTCAGAAAATCAACCAGAATCAATAAAGGTGTTCCAGCTGAACGTTTATCTTACATAGCTCGCAGAGCTGTTCAAACTGAACCAGGTTCATGGAAAGAGATGCAGAAACTGCCAATGCATGAGAAACAAGTATGGTATAAAGCCGCTGATGAAGAAATGACATCACTCAAAGATCTCCAGACATGGACACTTTCAGAGCTACCTCAAGGTAAACATGCCATAGGATGTAAATGGGTTTTTAAAACCAAATGTAACTCTGAAGGGAAAGTCTGTCGGTACAAGGCAAGGCTGGTTGCTAAAGGTTACTCACAGAAGTTCGGTGAGGACTATGATGCTACTTTTGCTCCAGTTGCTAAACAAAGTACTTTCAGAACACTAATGACAGTGGCTGCCATGCGTACAATGATTGTGAAACATCACGATATTAAGACAGCTTTTCTTAATGGTGATATTGAAGAAGAAATTTACATGTCACAGCCAGAAGGATATTTGAAAAAGGGACAAGAGCATCTTGTCTGCAAGTTGAATAAATCTCTTTATGGCCTTAAACAATCAGCTTGAGCATGGAACCTGAAGATTAATCAAGTTCTACTAAATGAAGGATTTACAAGAAGCAAAGCTGATCCGTGCCTATATGCTAAACAAGTAGACACTGAGTGGATATATCTGCTAATTTATGTAGATGACCTGATCATTGCTCACAAAAACGACAATGAAATTGCAAAGTTAACAGGAGTACTCAACAAGCACTTTGAAACTAAAGACCTAGGTGAAGTGACATATTATCTTGGAATTGACATCCAGCGTGAGAAAGATGGAAGTTTCCTGTTGAATCAGAGTGCAAAAATTGAATCTATTCTTCAGCAATTCAACATGACAGAGGCGAAAGGAGCAAGTACACCTATGGATACAGTCTATCCAAAGTTAGAAGGAGAAGATGATCTTCTCACATCCAATGAACAATACAGACAAGCAGTGGGGGCACTTCTCTACATTGCAACCACTACACGTCCAGACATTGCAGCCAGCATGTCTCTTCTTTGCAGGCGAGTTGATAAACCTCGTCAAAGAGACTGGAATGCGATCAAAAGAGTTATGAGATATCTGAAACAGACAAAAGACTTAAATTTGAAACTATCAGCAAGTGGTGGTTTAAACCTCGTGGGATATGTGGACTCCGATTGGGCAGGTGATCACAGCACACGCAAATCCACAAGTGGTTACTTATTAAAATTGGGAGACAGTCCTATATCATGGTCCAGCAAGAAACAGATGTCAGTGGCATTGTCCTCTACAGAAGCTGAATACATATCTGCAGCTTATGCCAGTCAAGAAGTTGTGTGGTTACAGCAATTACTCAAGGATCTTGGAGAAGCAACATCAGAACCTACCGTCTTATTTGAGGACAATCAGGCTTGCATTAAGCTTGCAACAAGTGAGAAAATTAATGGAAGAACCAAGCACATCGATGTCAGACATCATTACATTCATGACTTAGTTGATCAGAAAGTGATTGTACTTGTGTATTGTGAGTCGGAAAAAATGATTGCTGATGCTTTGACAAAGCCACTAGCTAGAACCAGATTTGTGGATCTTAGATCAGAAATGGGATTGACATAGATAGTAGTTGTTGAGTGGGGGTGTTAGCATACAAGGTTTGTATTTAATCAGCAACAACCACTGTATGTCATTGCTGTGTGCCTATTACATTGTATGACCACTAGATGGCAGTGTTACATTTATGAGTTCATGTTTTGTCTATGCCTCAAAAGAGTAATAAAAAGTATAGTTCCTGCTCCGAAAGAAAGCAGCGTTCAGTGAATCAACAGACTGTCTGCCTGTACTTTGTTTAGCTCCAAAAGGTTATATCTAACAATACTCTATCCCACCTTCCTACTAAGCCCAGCCTCGGTACCTCCCCGTTTAGGCGGCTCCCTCCCTGCATATTGGGCTATAGTTAGTACCACCCTATGTAGGCAGATCTGTGTGGTTCAGCTCCAGTGCCAGTATTCAGTTTTGCCCTATATGTGTTATTTCGCTATCAAAATCATCAGCTCAACAGTAACCGCACTTAAATTTAGGACGTACAAGGCTTTTACAACACTCCCTCTCTTTATTGCCACTATTGGATAAAGCAATTTCCCAAAAGTCTGGCCTCAGGATGCAGCGCACTGGATGGAAAAGAAACACAGCCACCAGAGCTGTTAGGAACCTCCTCCACTGACAGCTCTGCCGGACTGGCCGAACATGCGCTAAGGTCACAAAGGTGGCACCGCTGAAGGGACTGAGAAGGAGAGAGAGCAGGAAATGTTTACCTTTGTTTTATAGGAGACTGACTAGCCACGCATGCACTCAGCTCACACAAAGCTGGCGCCGCATGCGGGACTGAAGGGAATAGAGCCGAAAATGTTTACTCTTGTTGCCTTGGTGACCTGGCGTGATAGCAGAAAGAACAGTGATGGAAACACTAGATGGTGGCCGGTGGCCGCTGCATGGGCCACATGACAAGGCCTGGCAGGCCAGGTTTGGTCCGAGAGCCTTGTGTTTGACACCTGTGGCCTAGGGTATAAGAAGATTGCCAAGACCCTGAAACTGAGCTGCAGCACGGTGGCCAAGACCATACAGCAGTTTAACAGGACAGGTTCCACTCAGAACAGGCCTCTAAATGGTCGACCAAAGAAGCTGTGTGCACATGCTCAGCATCATATCTAGAGGTTGTCTATGGAAAATAGACGTATGAGTGCTGCCAGCATTGCTGCAGAGGTTAAAGGGGTGGGGGGGTGGGGTCAGCCTGTCAGTGCTCAGACCATACGCTGCACACTGCATCAAATTGGTCTGCATGGCTGTTGTCCCAGAAGGAAGCCTCTTCTAAAGATGATGCAGAAGAAAGCCTGCAAACAGTTTGCTGAAGACAAGCAGACTAGGGACATGGATTACTGGAACCATGTCCTGTGGTCTGATGAGACCAAGATAAACTTTTTTGGTTCAGATGGTGTCAAGCAGGTGTGGCGGCAACCAGGTGAGGAGTACAAAGACAAGTGTGTCTTGCCTACAGTCAAGCATGGTGGTGGGAGTGTCATGATCTGGGGCTGCATGAGTGCTGCCGGCACTGGGGAGCTACAGTTCATTGAGGGAACCATGAATGCCAACATGTACTGTGACATACTGAAGCAGCGCATGACCCCCTCCCTTTGGAGACTGGGCCACAGGGCAGTATTCCAACATGATAACGACCCCAAACACACCTGCAAGACGCGCCCACTGCCTTGCTAAACAAGTTGAGGGTAAAGGTGATGGACTGGCCAAGCATGTCTCCAGACCTAAACCCTATTGAGCATCTGTGGGGCATCTTCAAACAGAAGGTGGAGGAGCGCAAGGTCTCTAACATCCACCAGCTCCGTGATGTCATCATGGAGGAGTGGAAGAGGACTCCAGTGGCAACCTGTGAAGCTCTGGTGAACTCCATGCCCAAGAGGGTTGAGGCAGTGCTGGAAAATAAGCCCCCGTTCACACTGGGGGGCTTATTGGTCGCCTGACAGGTCGCCGTAGGTCGCCTTCCATAGAGAAGCTATGGCCCCGTTCTAATAGGAGCGACACAAGTCGCTCCGACTTAGAAAAAGGGTCCGGAGCTTCTTTGGGGCGACCCGGAGCGACCTGCATAGACTTTAATGTTATGAAGTCCGTGCCGGCCGCTCCGAGGTCGCGGTGCGAGCAGCGCGCCGCGACCTATGAGGTCGCCCCGGCAAGTAGCGTCGCCCCAGTGTGAACGGGGCCTAATGGTGGCCACACAAAATATTGACACTTTGGGCCCAATTTGGACATTTTCACTTAGGGGTGTACTCACTTTTGTTGCCAGCGGTTTAGACATTAATGGCTGTGTGTTGAGTTATTTTGAGGGGACAACAAATTTACACTGTTATACAAGCTGTACACTCACTACTTTACATTGTAGCAAAGTGTAATTTCTTTAGTGTTGTCACATGAAAAGATAGAATAAAATATTTACAAAAATGTGAGGGGTGTACTCACTTTTGTGAGATACTGTATATAAACAAAAAAAGACTAAGCATTTAAAAAAAAAAAAGATATTTTTTAAAAACATATCCAATAAAAAAAAATAAATAAAATTTCTTCATAAATTTAGGCCAAAATGTATTCTGCTACATGTCTTTGTTAAAAAAAAAAAAAAAATGAATGTATGCAGCACTACTCCATGGGAGCTGCTAGTTACGGGTTCCCCTGGGTTACCCATAGCAACAACTTGACAATTGACATTTTCAAAGTGCTTGGCACAGTCAGAAAACAATCTAGGGGTTTTGTTTTTTGTGGATTTATTTGAGAACGTGGATAGGAGAAGGGATGAGTGGGATACTCCAACTGAATAAACAATGCACAATTGCTGGGACTGCTGAATATAACTGAGTGCGGCAAGGCCGCTGCTTCACCTTGACAATGCAGTGAACTGAAGAAGTTTTAGATGAGCTGTACTGTATTACAGATCACTCTTCAGGGCCCTACTTGGTACCCCCTATTCTTCAGGGTTCTCTAATCCGGCACCCCCTTTACTGTAGCACTCTGTGTGGGCTGACCCCTTGATCCTCTGACCTCACTGGAGTGGTCCCCCTTCCTGGGCAGACCCTTTGGCAAGTCCCCTGGTACTTACGGACACTGTTTTTCCCAAAAGACTCTGCCAGCAGCTTCAGTGGATTCTCTGCAGCTCAGCTCCACACCTGGTTCACTAGACCGACTGCCTATGACCACTTTCCTCCTACAACAGGAGGAGAGACAGCCGTCAGCCTCCTCCTGGGACTCTGCATCCCGCCAAAGATGCCCTGTCACATGTCCCCCCAGCTTTTTTGAGCAATCCCAGGATGCAAAGAGAGATACCCGTGTTGGATGCTTCAACAGGTGCCACATCCCAAGTATACACTAAAGAGAAAAATTCCCCTATTGGTGGGACTTTGAAGGCACTCAAATATGGATATACACAATGTTTTAAAATATTATAAATGTTATTTATAATATTTTAAAACATTGTGTATATCCATATTTGAGTGCCTTCAAAGTCCCACCAATCGGGGAATTTTTCTCTTTAATCCCAGGATGCATTGCAAGAATGCCCTCCCACAAAAGCCAATGTGTCACTAGCTGGGTTTCCTCCACTGTCCAACAAACTCCCTCATTGAATGCAGTGGGGACACTCCCTCAGACCCAGTAAATCACACCTGGAAACATGCAACAGGCAACCTAATAGATCAGGCTCCCCTGATAAGCAGAAGGAGCATAAAATGCTTTTTCCTAGCACCCACCTAGGAGGGTGCTACATGTATATTAAGTAGTTTGTGTGAAAGCTATAGTGTCTACTAAACAATGGAAAATATACTGAATTTTTTTATATACTGGGGTGGGGTTTGATCAGCAACTCATAGTGGGACTGTGATAGTGAAACTGACTGCCACTGACAACACCAGTGACACTAACACAGTGATCAGTGCTAATAATATCACTGTACTAATGGCACTGGTTGTGAAGGGGTTAACGCGTAATGGCGGCAATCTGCGATTTTTTTTGTGGGACTGCGACATTGCGGCGGACAGATCGGACCCCTGACTGCCATTTTTGACACTTTTGGGGGTACCAGTGACATTTCTACAGTAATCAGTGCTATAAATATGCACTGTTACTGTAAAATTACACTGGCAGTGAAGGGGTTAACTTTTTTTGAGAGGGAGGGGTTATGTGTGTCCCTAGGGGCGTGATTCTAACTGTGATTGGCTGTGGTTTGGGCTGTAGGAACACTGATCAACGGTCCTACATAGTAGCACCGTATGATCACTGTTTCTACACAGGGGAGAATGACAGGCGGCTTGTTTACACAAGCCGCCTGCCTTTCTCCCTCTGCAGCGGCGATCGCAGAGTGACCGGCGGACATCAGGTCTGCCGGTCACACTCGCGGGGGGGGGGGGGGGGTCCGTGACCACGCGGGAGCGGGAGCGCGCCTCCGGGGGCGCGCGCTCGCTCCCTAGACCCTCACAGGCTAGCGACGTCGCTTTGCCTGTGAGGGGCTGACTGCCGACGAAATAGTCATTAGGCAGTCGGCAAGTGGTTAATGGTTACTAAAATGAGGCCCCTTTCACGTAGGGAGTCCGTCGCCGGACTTAATTTTTCTCAGCGGGGGATCAATCCGCCAATCCCCCGCTGAGCAGGCGGAGGGCAGCTCTGTCTCCGCGCTGTGTACAGAGACGGAGCTGTCAGGTCCCGCTGATCTCTATGGGGGAATCGGATGAGAACGGACTTCCGCTACCCTCACTTGGTACCCATGTGTACCATGACAGCTGGGTCTTCCCCAGCCCCACCCAATAATCTGTCCACCCGATCCGCGATGTGCCGAACCCGAGCGCCCGGCAAACAACAGACTATTCGGCGCACACGGTCTTTGCGACAGATTACACTGTCTGTCCTTCTAATAATTGAGTCCCCTACCACCAGCACCTGTCTTTCCTTTCCCTTAATCCCGGCCTGACTGGAGGAGTTCTTCCCCTGGCAGCTAGGGGCGTCGCTCTGCTCCAGCAATGCTGGTCCCTGACTGGTTTCCCCAACATCACACAAGGGGGCGTATCTATTGGGGTGCTCCAGCCCAGGATCAGCCTCCTTGCCTTGTCCCCTTCTACCCCTCCTAACTGTCACCCCTCTACTCTGCTCTGATGCCTGCACCTCCAATACTCTGTGCAGACCCCTGCTTGCACCTGGCTGGTACGATCCTGGCTCTCCTCCGGTATGGACAGTGTTGCCAGCTGCTTCCCTAGATTCAAGACCTGAGCTTCCAGGGAAGCAACTTGCTTACATTTTGCGCATTTGTATTCGCCCTCGATCGCATGACCGAGGAACGCATACATATCACAAGATGTACACCGAGTCGCATCTCCACACCCGCCGGGCATTGTACCTACTAATCTAATCTAATGGGGATTCAGCGATTTAAGTCTATCCTATGTGGCTATTTCCTGGCTTCCTAACTCTACCTTCTCACCGTCTGGTACTCCGCTACCCTCACTTGACACTCAGTTACACAACACTCACAATCTCACAGCCCAGTCAGTCGCACAACACTCCCAGGCGCACCACCCGGTCAGTCGCACAACACTCACAGTCGCACAGCCCGGTCAGTCGCACCACACTCACAGTCGCACAGCCCAGTCAGACGCACAACACTCACAGTCGCACAGCCCGGTCAGTCGCACAACACTCTCAGTTGCCCAACACTCTCACTCGCACAGCCCGGTCAGTCGCACAACACTCTCAGTCGCACAGCCCGGTCAGTCGCACAACACTCACAGTCACACAACACTCACAGATACACAGCCCGGTCAGTCGCACAACACTCACAGACACACAGCCCGGTCAGTCGCACAGGTAGTAATAGGTACTCCCAGACACTCAGGTAGTAATAGGTACTCCCAGACACTCAGGTAGTAATAGGTACTCCCAACACTCAGGTAGTAATAGGTACTCCCAACACTCAGGTAGTAATAGGCACTCCCAGAGTAATTACACTGGCAGGGAAGGGAGTTAATCCAGGGGCGATCAAAGGGTGAAATGTGAGCCTAGGGGGTGTTTTCTAACTGTGTGGGGGGAGGGACCTGTGACATCAACACAGAGACCTGTGTTCCTAAATAGAAGGATCACAGGCGCTCTGTATTGATTCCTGAGAGAACAACTGTCTGCTTTGTTTACATCGGCCGTCTGTCTTTCTCCCTCTCCAGCGGGAGATCGTGAGTGACCGGCGGCTATCGGAGCCATCGGTCACTCGCGCTAGCTTCCCAGGGAAAGAGCGGGGGTGGGAGCGTGCCGATGGCGATGTGTGCTCGCCCCCCACAGGCGGCTGAGCGAGTGACGTACCCCTACGTCACTTCGCCCAGCACCGGCTGCCTGCCGCAGTATATCTGCAGTGGGCGGTTGTTATGTGGTTAAAATAAATTAAAAAAAAAGAATCTTTACAATCAGTTTAATGCAGAAAATGCAATACTGAAAACCATCCTTCAAGTGATACTAAAGTCTCAGTTTTTTTTTTCTTTAAAAATTCCACTGCACTGGAATTCCCAAACTAAGCCCTCAACAAAGGAGTGGTTCGACAAAGTCAAATTATTTTATGAAATGGAAGAGATTGTGGCAATTAAGAAAGAAAACGACTCCGCCTTCCATAAAACTTGGACACCCTGGACAGAATTTGTCCTGTCTGATGCGTTCACCAATCTCATTACTCACTAATTTTGGGTTAGATAATGCTACTTAGCTGTACCATCTAGCGACATCGACATGCCTAATGATTCATAAATGTCTCACAATCCTACATCTCCCCAACTCCTCTCCCTCTCTACCCTTATCCATTTCTTCCTCAACTCTTCCCTCCTTTCTATTTCTTCATTGTGTGTCTACTAGCCATAGGTGTGGGCCTTGGCCTGCCCTACCCCTGTTCATGTACTCAATATTACTTCATACGTGCGGGTTTCGTATTACAGTCACTACATACTACTTTGTTTGGATCCTTGATGAAACCGATGTACGCCATGACATTTTCATACCTTGCTCTTAATATGTTATGATATGTTTTACACTGTTGCTAATGTTTGCATGATTAATATCAATAAAGCTTCTTATTGAAAAAAAAAAAAAAAAATACCAAACATGTTATACTGGTTTGCTCTGTGTAAATGGTTTTGCACAGAGCAGCCCTGATCCTTCTCTTTCTCGGGTCCCTCTTTGGTGCTCCTGGCCCCTCCATCCTCCTAAGTGCCCCCACAGCAAGGAGGGGGGCACCCAAGTTGAGTCACAGCTCCTTGTATCCATTCAGGCACGGACCTGCAGTTCTGCCCCACCCCCTCTCTCTCCTCATTGGCTCACTGACTTTGAATGACAGCAGTGGGAGCCAATTTCGCCGCGCTGCCATCCCAGCCAATGAGGAGGGGCGTCCCGGGCGGCCCAGACTGTTCTGCAACATCTCTGGATCTTAAGCCTCGTACACACGCAAAGATTATCGGCCGACCGATCGGCCGACTTTTGTCCAGTGTTGTTGTGCTGGTTGAAATGTTCTCTAGACTGCACACGAATTTTCTAGGCCAACAAAAATCTACTTCAGAAGTGATGTCATGTGATGGTTTACTTTCCGTGTGTTTTTTCTTCTCTGAGCATGCCCAGTCTTGCTCATCAGATTTTTGTCTGCCGAAATCTGTACTGACTGACGGAAAATCGGCCGTTGTGTTGACGACCAACAAAAAATTTATAGCCTGCACATCAGATTTTTTTCGGCCGAAAAGTCGGAGTCGGTTGTCGAAAGCATCATACTAACAAGCCAAAAATCGACCGATCGGACGTTGGCCGAAAATTCACGGCCAACTATCGATGCGTGTGTACGGGGGCATAAATGGGGCTCAGGTAAGTATTAGGGGGGCTGCTGCACACAGAGGGCTTTTTATCCTAATGCATAGAATGCACCTTCTGCCTTTACCATCACTGTAAAGTATTTTGGCATCGATGATATTGTATGTACCTGGATGTAACACGGGTGGAAGGAGCATGCCCAGAGGATGGTAATTATCGGCATTTTTCTTATTCGTCTGAAATTGTGAGTGGAGCGCCCCAGGGCTGCATCCTGGAACCAATTCTGTATAACTTGTTTGGCTTGTTCATAAATGATATACTGTAGAGGTTGGAATAAATAGAATTTTAAAAGAATCGCAGTATTTGCTGATGACGCAAAGCTAAATAGGGCCACTTCACAACAGGATACAGCAACATTAAAAGAAGACCTAGTTCACCACTTGCCTGCTGGGCACTTTCACCCCCTTCCTGCCCAGACCAATTTTCAGCCTATGGCGCTGTCGCACTTTGAATGACAATTAACACGGTCATGCTACACTGTACCCAAATGACATTTTTATCATATTTGTCACACAAATAGAGCTTTCTTTTGGTGGTATTTAATAACCAATGGGTTTTTTTATGTTTTGCTAAACCAATCAAACAGACCGAAAATATGGAGGGAAAAAAAATATTTTTCTTTGTTTCTGCTATAAAATTTTGCAAATATGTAATTTTTCTTCGTTGATGTGCGCTGACGAAGCTTCACTAATGGCCACTGATGAGGCTGCACTGGTGGGCACTGGTGAGGCTTCACTGATGAGGCTGCACTGATAAGGTGCACTAAAGGGCACTGATCAGGAGGCACTGATGGGCACCGATAAGGTGCACTAATGGGCACTGATGAGGCAGCACGGATGGGCACTGATGAGGTGCACTAATGGGCACTGATGTGGAGGCACTGATGAACACCGATATGATGCACTAATGAGGTAGCAATGATAAGCACTGATAAGCTGCACTGATGGGCACTGATGAGGAGGCACTAATAAGGCAGCATTGATGGGCACTGATAAGGCAGCATTGATGGGCACTGATAGGCGGCACTGATATAATGCACTGATTGGCACTGATAGGACTGCACTGATAATGCTGTCACAGGATAGCCAGCTATCGGCTTTCCTTTCCTGATAACCAGCATTTGTTTGCATGGGATCAGCTGTGATTGGACGCAGCTGATCACATAGTAAAGGGCTGCTCTGATTGTGATCTCTGTGTAATTTGGATCACAGAGTGTGCCCAATGTGGCACGCAGGGTGATGGGTTCTGGGAGAACGTCAATAGGCATCTCCATAAAGCTGGTCAGCAGAGAAAAGCATGGAGAGCTCTGGAATTTCCTGCTAGAGGGCTGCGCTGACTTTGGAATTGATCAGTGGTGGCCCATCTATTGGGGGAGCAGGGATGCCACCCCCCCAAACCATGTGTCCGGCCCCCTAATCTACATGCAGGGCGCCAGACGCATGGATTCCAATGGGGGATTTATTTTAAGCATGTGATTAGAGCCAGAGGCTCTAATAGGCTTCAAAAAAGGGTGGGCTTGGGGCGCAGAGCACTGCACCCTGAGCCCACCCAGTTGTGTGACCATAGCGGATGAATATTCACTATTGCCGCACTGATTCTCCTCCCTGTCAATCAAGTAGCGGGTCCTGAGACCTGTTTCCCGATTGGCCAAAAGTAGAAGGTATCCCATTGGCCGAGAAGGAGAGAGGAGATGGCCACCGAGAGGGAACATGGAGACTGAGGGGGAAGCCGCTGCCAAACCCGCTGCCTGTCAGTCCCGCGGAGCAAGGTAAGTAAACTGGCACGGGGGGATATGGTGGTGCGGGCTGGAGTGATTGGGAGGGTCCGTCTGCCAGGGTCCATTCTAGAGAACTTCATGCTTCCCTCTGCTGATCAGCTTTATGGAGATGCTGATTTCATATTCCAGCAGGACTTGGCACCGCCCACACTGCAGATGAGCTGAAGGCCGCTATCAAAGCAACCTGGGCTTCCATAACACCTCAGCAGTGCCACAGGCTGATCGCCTCAATGCCATGCCACATAGATGCAGTAATTCATGCAAAAGGAGCCCCGACCAAGTATTGAGTGCATTCTATACTGTACATGGACAGACTTTTAACTAAGCCAACATTTCTGTATTAAAAATCCTTTTTTATTATTGGTCTTATGAAATATTCCAATTTTCGGAGATACTGAATTTTGGGGTGTCACTCGCTGTAAGCCATAATCATCAAAATTAAAAGAAAGAAATCCTTGAAATATATCACTCTGCGTGTAACACATCTATATAAAATATATGAGCTTCACTTTTTTGAATTGAACTACTGAAATAAAATACTTTTTGATGGTATTCTAATTGTATGAGATGCACCTGTATATATGTATATATATTATAACATGACTATATTATTATATTATACATTCTAAAAATCATTCAATTTAAAAAAAACAAAAAAAAAATATTCTTACGCAACATATTTTATAGGCTACTTACTATTGATGATAATACCAGACCCCCAATAAATGATGTAACATAACAAGTTCCCTAGAAATAATCAGGGCTCGAGTCCTGCAGGAACGCATGGGAACGGCGTTCCTGTACTTTTTCAACAGCAGAAGCGCCGTTCCTGTTAGCAGCCATGTCCTGCTGCTCCCCAACAGAATCCCGGCGCCACTTTCTGCACTGGGATGGCGAGTCAGCAAGCCCAGATTCCCGGGTTCCCGACCCGCCATCCCCGAGCACAGTGTAAGGGAACTGAACTGGCACTAGAGGAAGCGGAGCCGATGCTTCCTGTATAGCGCCGGCTCCATTCACAGGTGGAGTGATCGACAAAAGAAAGAATGGTGGCACACTGCAACAGGTTCCAATGATGAAGACTTCTTTATTGGTCAGTGCCAGACAAAAATAACAGGAACAGTTGACGCGTTTCACACAAACAATTTGTGCTTAATCAATCCGTTATGATTAAGCACAAATTGTTTGTGTGAAACACGTCAACTGTTCCTGTTATTTTTGTCTGGCACTGACCAATAAAGAAGTCTTCATCATTGGAACCTGTTGCAGTGTGCCACCATTCTTTCTTTTGTCGGTTAGATCTCTGGTGGCTAACTAGTGATGTCGTGAACCTAAAATTCGCCGTTCGCGAACGGCGAACGCGAACATCGGCAAATGTTCGCGAACCGGCGAACCGGGCGAACCGCCATAGACTTCAATAGGCAGGCGAATTTTAAAACACACAGGGACTCTTTCTGGCCACAATAGTGATGGAAAAGTTGTTTCAAGGGGACTAACACCTGGACTGTGGCATGCCGGAGA
Organism: Pelophylax lessonae; assembly: GCF_965119305.1. Lineage (NCBI taxonomy): Eukaryota > Metazoa > Chordata > Amphibia > Anura > Ranidae > Pelophylax > Pelophylax lessonae. Next base: position 20,743,211 of record NC_138772.1, read on the forward strand.
GGGATCACGCAAAAAAAAGTTCTTAAAAATTATAATTTTTTGATAGAGAGCCAATTATTGGAAAAATTAAAAAAAAATAAAAATAAAAAATTTCTTTGGATTTAGCATCTGGGGGGTCTAAAAAGTGTACCTGTGAAGTTTCAGCTCTGTAGCATGTCCAGAACCCCTAAAAAACAGCATTTGTCTTATATTTTCAGGAATATGGCTTCTCTGCGGCTGGCTTTTTCTCTTGCAGGCATTTATCGGGCATTTTTTTAGGCAGGCATGTCATTTTTTGTATTTAGTGTCTGGGGGGTCTAAAAAGTGTACCTGTCAAGTTTCAGCTCTGTAGCATGTCCAGAACCCCTAAAAAACAGCATTTTTCTTATATTTTCAGGAATACGGCTTCTCTGCGGCTGGCTTTTTCTCTTGCAGGCATTTAGCGGGCATTTTTTTAGGCAGGCATGTCATTTTTTGTATTTAGTGTCTGGGGGGTCTAAAAAGTGTACCTGTCAAGTTTCAGCTCTGTAGCATGTCCAGAACCCCTAAAAAACAGCATTTTTCTTATATTTTCAGGAATACGGCTTCTCTGCGGCTGGCTTTTTTTCTTGCAGGCATTTAGCGGGCATTTTTTTAGGCAGGCATGTCATTTTTTGTATTTAGTGTCTGGGGGGTCTAAAAAGTGTACCTGTCAAGTTTCAGCTCTGTAGCATGTCCAGAACCCCTAAAAAACAGCATTTTTCTTATATTTTCAGGAATACGGCTTCTCTGCGGCTGGCTTTTTTTCTTGCAGGCATTTAGCGGGCATTTTTTTAGGCAAGCATGTCATTTTTTGTATTCAGTGTCTGGGGGGTCTAAAAAGTGTACCTGTGAAGTTTCAGCTCTGTAGCATGTCCAGAACCCCTAAAAAACAGCATTTTTCTTATATTTTCAGGAATACGGCTTCTCTGCGGCTGGCTTTTTCTCTTGCAGGCATTTAGCGGGCATTTTTTTAGGCAGGCATGTCATTTTTTGTATTTAGTGTCTGGGGGGTCTAAAAAGTGTACCTGTCAAGTTTCAGCTCTGTAGCATGTCCAGAACCCCTAAAAAACAGCATTTTTCTTATATTTTCAGGAATACGGCTTCTCTGCGGCTGGCTTTTTCTCTTGCAGGCATATATATCAGTGGTGGGTGGGCAGTGGCACAGTACACTCTCTGTGGACCTGACAGCAGTCACTGGCACCCAGGCAACTGCAATCTAAAAAATATATATATATTTTTTTTACTTTGCAAGCTGCTGTGCCACTTTATATATCAGTGGTGGGTGGGCAGTGGCACAGTACACTCTCTGTGGACCTGACAGCAGTCACTGGCACCCAGGCAACTGCAATCTAAAAAATATATATATATTTTTTTTACTTTGCAAGCTGCTGTGCCACTTTATATATCAGTGGTGGGTGGGCAGTGGCACAGTACACTCTCTGTGGACCTGACAGCAGTCACTGGCACCCAGGCAACTGCAATTTAAAAAATATATATATATTTTTTTACTTTGCAAGCTGCTGTGCCACTTTATATATCAGTGGTGGGTGGGCAGTGGCACAGTACACTCTCTGTGGACCTGACAGCAGTCACTGGCACCCAGGCAACTGCAATTTTAAAAAAATATATTTTATTTTACTTTGCAAGCTGCTGTGCCACCTTATATATCAGTGGTGGGTGGGCAGTGGCACAGTACACTCTCTGTGGACCTGACAGCAGTCACTGGCACCCAGGCAACTGCAATTAAAAAATATATATATTTTTTTTTACTTTGCAAGCTGCTGTGCCACCTTATATATCAGTGGTGGGTGGGCACACAGTGGCACTGCAGTGGGCACAGTACACTCTGTGGACCTGACAGTAACTGGCAGCCCAGGCAACTGCAATAATAAAAAATATTTTTTTTTTTCAATTTATTGCAACAAGATGCTGTGCCACCTTATATATATCAGTGGTGGGCAGTGCACTGCAGTGGGTACAGTGCACTCTGTGGACCTGACACAGCACTCACTGCAATTATGACAGAGGAAAAAAAAATATTTTTTAAAATGCAAGGTACTGTGCCTGTGCCACCCGAAATGAGTGTGGTGTGCACACAGTACAGTCTGTGGTAGGTCTGTGGCCTCTCACACACAGCGGGCAGGCAACTGCAGTGTACAATAGATATATATAGATATATATATATAAAGAAAAAACTCTATTACCTTACCAGCCCTTAAAAGGGCTTTTGGGGACACTATATATATATATATATATATATATGTATATATATAAATAAAAAAAATCCTCAATTACCAGCCCTTAAAAGGGCTTTTGGGGACACTAGATAGATATAGATATATATATATATGAAGAAACAACTCAATTACCAGCCCTTAAAAGGGCTTTTGGGGACACTAGATAGATATAGATATATATATATATATATAAGAAGAAACAACTCAATTACCAGCCCTTAAAAGGGCTTTTGGGGACGCTAGGTATATATATATATATATATATATAAAAAAAAAAAAAACCACAAATACCAGCCCTTAGAAGGGCTTTTTGGGGTGCTGATATTACAGCAGTAGTGGACCAAGAACACTGCAAGACCAGGAACACTGACTAACTGTCCCTAGCTTAACAGCAGCAGCAGCAGCAGCAGCTCTCTCCCTACTCTCACTAACACACTGCTTCAGAATGATCTAAGATGGATGCTGCCCTTGCTTATTTATAGGAGGTGGGAGGGTGTGGGAGGGAGGTATGCTGATTGGCTGGAAATGTGTCTGCTGACTGTAAAGTTCAGGGTCAAAGTTTGCCTCAATGATGTCTTATGGGGGGCGGACCGAACATCGCATATGTTCGCCGGCAGCGGCGAACGCGAACATGCTAAGTTCGCCGGGAACTGTTCGCCGGCGAACAGTTCTATACATCTCTATGGCTAACCTAGGTGTGCACCTGCGGAGGTTAATCAACTACTAATTGCCTGAGCGGTATATCGTTTTTGTCCCTTTTATCCAATCGATCTGATCGGGTCCGCCTGTTTTTCAGATGGACGTATTTTGACTCTCCATTCACCTCTATAGAGTAGCAGATGTAAACGGACTTGTGTCAGTTTACAACTGCCTATCTCCAATCCGATCCACTTAAAAAAACAGAATGGGATCTGTCCCCTCCTGTCTGGGCTGATCGGATCAGAGGGCCCATAAAGTAGAGCAGGCTGTGTCCGCATCTGCTCTGCATATGCTGAGTGAACACGGACCTGTTATCTGCCCGCCCTGCTCATTGTGGCCTGCGACCAGTGGCGGCCGGCCAATAGGGGGCGCAGGGGCGCCGCCTCCCCCCCAAAAAGAAAAAGAAAAAAAAAAGATTTAAAAAAAAAATAATAATTTTTTGCCCACTAGGGGCGCCCGCCTCATTGGTGCCTATGGGGGGGGTTTCCACCCGCAGAGGCACCGATTGGCGGCCTTCTGGGGCGTAACTGTGGCGCAGAGCACTGCGCTACACCACCCCCCTTTTGTGATGTCTTGGATCATGATTGGTCCAGACTCCAGCCTGGACCAATCATGATTCAGGACATCCATGCTGACCTCGTTGGGGGCGGTGCCGGTGCGTGCATTAGTCACTCACCGTCACCGCCCGGTCACCTTCCCGCCGCCGCAGAAGAGGAGTCGTGAGGAGGGCAGAAGCCGCCGCCGGGAGCCGAGCAGAAGAGGACGGATGTCGGAGTCGCGAGGAGGGGAGAAGCCACTGCCGGGAGCCGAGCCGCCGCCAGGAAAGTGTCTCAGGGGAAGTGCTGACTCGTTATCCGTGGTAGATTGTGCTGTCGGCAGTGGCTAGCCTGTGATTAGCAAGAGATTGGGAGGAAATATGCCGCCTCCCGCATGAATGTTTGTAAAGGATTTTTACACTAAAATCCCTCTTCTCTGCACCCCAACTGTGTCTATTGGACACAATTGGATCGTGGTTAAGGCAAGGCTCTATTTACTTCCCGGGGCATGGTGGCACATGATATCCCCTGTGAACCACAACATGGCAGTGTGTTTGGGGCTGTCCTGCAGCCATTGCCAAGTTTTGACCAGTGGCTGAGACAAGCTAAAAATTTGCTCCAACCCCCTGTTTTTTGCATCAGTGCCCATGTGAAAGGGACCTCATAGGAAGAAGAGTGGTCTAATAATTGTATTTAATGATTTTAGAAGATGTTTTTCAAGCAATCTTATTGTTAATTAGACCAGACTTGTCCTTTAAATAAAATGCATTTTCATGAATATTTCTAAAACATTACTGAAGATTATTCTGTGTATGTAGAAAAAAAAAAAGGAAACTAGTCTATGTTTTTTGTATTTAGGCCATCTAGTGGTGAAAATGGAGAATGCAGACAAACCATTTTTGTATTTGCTGTAATACATTGACAACATTTCCTCAGGCTGTTCTTCCTTCATTCTTCTTTATAATGTAAGCTGCCAATAAATAACAGAGCACCACTAAATGTGGAAAACGTGATCCGATTGTCTTCATATGTCATTTGACATATCCTGGCCTCTGCTTACCCCAGAAGAAACATTAGCTATTAAGCAATTATTTGTTATTATTTTCTCCTTAGGTCTTTCAGACAGTGTAGTCTGAAGGACAGCCGTAAACATATGGTGATCTCTGTTTTTGGCCAGATTGGGCAGCCCCATCAGTATACAAGCAGTTATAGTGGCAGTTGCAAGGTATAGTTAAGGAAACGTTTCACTGAGCACGTGAAGTACAGAAAAAACAGGATACCGCTCAGGTGTAGTATGTAATGGTTTACTCACAGGTGCTGGCCCCGGCTCGCTACTGCAGTGACATAGAAATGAGAAGAAACTGGTTGCTCCCCGCTGTTGTAATCCAATAAAACGTCCTTTATTCTTCAAACATAGGACAATAGCGCAGGATAGGTTACAGTTGACATGTTTCACACATTGGAGTGCTTAGTCGTAAGTTGAAGGGGGCATGTAGGCTGGTCACTGCATTTATTCCACTCCTATCCTTCTTTTATTGATTAAGTATTTTTATTCTTATGCGATTTTACATCATTTTACAATATTAGTTACATCCCTATATCGGACTCCCTTCTATTCTATTACCAGATTGGCAGCGCATAGATCCCCCCTTTATTTTTCCAATATATAAACAAGTTCCCTCCTCCTGGTGATGAAATCTCGCTGGGGCTTCATCGGATCATTGGCTTTTACCATGAATTTGGGTGAGAGTGGCCGGTTTCCACTCCCCTGGCAGCAGTCATTTGTGGAAACAGTTTGGCGTGGCAGGTTATCCAAGTCTATCTATAGACACGTTTATCAAGTTTATCTATCACCATGTAGATGAGCCTGTATATTTTTATTTACATGTGAGGGGTTAATATGGATTCTTTAATAAATGTCTTATCCATACTGCACTTAGAGGCAATTTTCCTTTTTCTTATCTCCCTGACCAATAATGTTTTGGTTGGGGGGGGGGGGGGGGTTCAGCCAGCCACTTAACATCAATTTTGTGGGTGGTAATACAGCTATCCACTGACCACTAATGTTTAGGGGGTTCACACAGCCAGGTATTGACCACTAATGTTGGGAGGTTCACACAACCAGTCACTGACCACCAATGTTGAGGGCTTCATACAGCCAGCCAATGACCGCTAATGTTGAGGAGTTCACACAGCAAGCCAGTAACCACTAATGTTGGGGGTTCCCACAGCCAGCCACTGACCCCTAATGTTGGGGATTCATACAGCCAGTCACTGACCACTAATGTTGGGGATTCATACAGCCAGCCACTGACCACTAATGTTGGGGGGTTTGCACAGCCAGCCACTAACCACACATTTTGGGGGGTTCACACAGCTAGCCACTGACCACTAATGTTGGGGGGTTCACACAGCCAGCCACTGACCACTAATGTTGGGGATTCATACAGCCAGCCACTGACCACTAATGTTGGGGGGTTTGCACAGCCAGCCACTAACCACACATTTTGGGGGGTTCACACAGCTAGCCACTGACCACTAATGTTGGGGGGTTCACACAGCTAGCCACTGATCATTAATGTTGGGGGGGTCACACAGCCAGCTACTAACCACTAATGTTTGGGGGGTTCATACAGCCAGCCACTAACCACTATTATTGGGGGGTTCATACAGCCAGCCACTTACCACTAATGTTGGGGGGTTCACACAGCTAGCCACTGACCACTAATGTTGGGGGGGGGGTCATACAGCCAGTCACTAACCACTAATGTTGGGGGGTTCATACAACCAACCACTGACCACAATTCTGGGGGTTTGGCAGAGCCAGCTACTGACCACTAATGTTGGGGGTTCATATGGTAAGCCAGTAACTACTAATGTTGGGGGGTTCACACAACCAGCCATTGACCACTAATGTTGGGGGGGGGGACTGATTAGACTTTATTGGTACAGAAGACTCCATGCTTACAATTAAAATTCATACAATGTTCACAGATATGGAAAACAGAAACAGTGGTCACACACTCAGGTTGAACTGGATGGACTGGTGTCTTTATTCAACCTTATAACTATGTAGCTGTGTATACTTTGATCTCTTTGACACTTGGCTTGGTCCAGCTCAAGATGATCATGGAAAGATTGTTACGGTGACTTGCTGGCACCAAAACATGCTGACGTGTTCACTTGCTGGCACAGTCACTAACTTGCACGTCACTTGCTGGCAACAAAACTTGGTCACTGGCTGCCACCAACTCTTGCTGGCACTGACACTTTGCTGACACAAAAAACTTTGCCACTGGCTGCTCCTGCCTGGCACTGTCACTACTGTTGGCTGGCTTTATGCTTTTGCAGATGATGAAGCGAATAGTGTTACCACCCGCATAGCTCCCAACTGTCCCTGATTTCCAGGGACTGTCCCGGATTTGAAACAAAGTCCCTCTGTCCCTCTTTCCTCCTCATTTGTTCCTCATTTTGGTCTGATCTATATAGTTGTATAAAAATATATTAAATAATATTTTTATCTTTTAAAAATTGTTTCCCAGTGCTAAACCTTTCATCCAATTTCTAAATTGCTGAATTTGTAAATTTCAAAAACCAATATATAGGAATAGTAGTGGTTAAAAAAAACACTTGTGGGTTTAACTAATCATTTATTTTTTCTTGTTTAATTCTCCTTTAACTTTAGGTTCACATCTATGCGGTTGCTGCAGTTTTCAGATACGTTTAGCGGTGCATTTTGGGTTTTTAAACCTGCTTTTTTTTATGCTCTTTTGTATGTAGTTTTCATGCATTTTGTATTTTTTGTGTTTTTTTTTTCCTCTTTAACCACTTGCCGACTGCCTAAAGACGATTTACGTCGGCAGTCAGCCCCTCACAGGCAAAGTGATGTAGATCTACGTTGCTAGCCTGTGAGGGTCTAGGGAGCGAGCGCGCGCACCCGGAGGCGCGCTCGCGCGTGGTCACAGACCCCCGATGTCCGCAGAGTGACCCGATGTCCGCCGATCGCCGCTGCAGAGGGAGAAAGTCAGGCGGCTAATGTAAACAAGCCGCCTGTCATTCTCCCCTGTGTAGAAACAATGATCACACGGTTCTACTATGTAGGACCGTTGATCATTGTTCCTACAGCCCAAGCCACAGCCAATCACAGTTAGAATCATGCCCCTAGGGACACACACAGCCCCTCCCTCTCAAAAAAAAGTTAACCCCTTCACTGCCAGTGTCATTTTACAGTAACAGTGCATATGTATAGCACTGATTACTGTAGAAATGTCACTGGTAACCCCAAAAGTGTCAAAAATGTCAGTCAAGGGTCCGATCTGTCCGCCGCAATGTCGCAGTACCGTAAAAAAAATCGCAGATCACCGCCATTACGCGTTAAAAAAAAACAACAAAAATGACAAAAATCTTTCTCTTTGTTAGTAAACGCGATAACTTTTGGGCAAACCAATCAAAATACGCTTTTTGTGATTTTTTTTACCAAACATATGTAGCAGAAAACAAATTGACCGAAAATGTTAAAACATTTTGATTTTTACATTTTTTTTGGGGGGAATTTCATATTAAAAAATGTGAAAAATATTGCTATTTTTGCAAAATTGACACTCTTTTTTTGTTTATACCGCATGATCAAAAAATCGCACAGGTGATCAAATACCACCAAAAGAAAGCTCTGTTTGTGGGAAAAAAAGGACGTCAAATTAGTTTAGGTACAGCGTTGCACGACCGCGCAATTGTCCGTTAAAGTCATGCAGTGCCGAATCGCAAAATACCCCCTGGTCAGGAAGGGGGTAAAATCTTCCGGGGCTTAAGTGGTTAACTAATCATTTATTTTTTCTTGTTTAATTCTCCTTTAAGTTTAGGTTCACATCTATGCGGGTGCTGCAGTTTTCAGACACATTTAGCGGTGTGTTTTGGGTTTTTAAACCTGCTTATTTTATGCTTTTTTGTATGTAGTTTTCATGCATTTTGCATTTTTTGTGTTTTTTTTTTCCTCTTTAAAAACACTGTATATAGCCTGTTGCTAAAGAATGGGCTGGGAAGTCAGCCGCCACATCCTTAACAACTGATGAGTCATCAGCTGTCAGCGGGCTTCCCCACTGACAGCTGAATGTAAAAAAAAGAATTGCCAGTGTAGTGATGTGATAATTTCTTTGCCCATCTTTCAAGTGTGTATTCCTGTTATGCAGTGTTTGTTTTGCCCTTTGTCAATATGGCTGCTGTGCTTTCTTTGTCTCCCTGCAAGAAGAATGAGGTCATCAAAAAGTGCAGAGCAAGGATTGCTGGGTAAGACTGGAGATAAGAGAGACATGAGGACACACAGGAATTTCATGCTTAGAGAACAGAGACTGTAAGTGCTGTAACATCCCCTCACTGAGACACACAGAGACACTGCTAATGATTTAATGTTCCTGAGGAGAATATCTTATGTTGTATGGTTCTCTGAATGTTATTTCTTCAATACATGGACATTTAAACACTCTGCTGTGTGGATTACTGTCTATATGGATATGTTTTCTCAATTGGGATTTCACTTGCTAATCACAAGCCCTGATTGAGTGGAGGCACTGGCGCTTACTATAAATCCTGTCCTGATCACACAGATTATATATACTCTGCTCCTAAATACTACACAGGTGGCGTCATCATACCCCAGTAGCCGCCAAGAGTGATCAAAATAGCGCTACATTTGGAGGCACTGCTGAGATAGAAATCTTGGATCAGGACATTAAGGAACGACCATGTCATTGTTATCTACAGAAGCTGTGAGGCAGTGGGCCCTGGAAGAGGGACTGCCACCTAAAAGGACATTTGCTATTTCATATGTACCTATCCGTGTGAGCGTCCACAAACTGCAGGAGGCGCTAAAAGCAAATGAAACCTTGCGGTATGCCGCTCCTGTGGATAAAAGAGAGGAAGATGAGAGTTATGAACTGTATACCCATTATCTCTGTCTCAGTGAGGTGGATTTAAATCCAGTTAAAGGGCCCTTTTGTATATATCCGAAAGGGGCTGAAGAAATTGGTTGTGCTGTAGTATTTCCAGTAAGTTCACCTCCAGTAAGGCGGAAGTTACCAGCACTGCCTGATAAGTGTGAACCATTGAATACAACTGCTTCATCAGGAGAAACTGTAATGTTGTCTGCTGCAGCTGTTAAGCAGGAAACAGATATTGAGCATCTGCTGCTAAAAGTCACTGAAGTCATTGCCCAGAATTTACATGCTGATTCTTATCGCAAATTAACCACTTGCCGACCGCCGCAAGTAGATATACTGCGGTGGTCAGCCCCGGCCAGGCAGAGTGACGTATATATACGTCACTAGCCTGTGACCGGCTTGTGAGCCAATAGCGGGCGAGCGCGCGCCCGCCCCAGCTCGTTCACTGAGGAGTCCGCGCGTGTGACCGGCGGACCTGATGTCCGCCGGTCACACTGCGATCTTCGGTAGAGAGGGAGAAAGGCAGACGGCTGATGTAAACAAGCCGCCTGTCATTCTCCCCTGTGTAAAAATGGAGATCAGACGGTTCTACTATGTAGGACCGTTGATCTCTGTTTTTACACTAGTAGCCACAGCCAATCACAGTTAGAAACACTTAACCCCTCCCTCTCCAATACAGTTAATCCCTTCCCTGCCAGTGTCATTTTTACAGTAACAGTGCATATGTATAGCACTGATTACTGCAGTAATGTCACTGGTAACCCCAAAAGTGTCAAAAATGTCAGTCAAGGGTCCGATCTGTCCGCCGCAATGTCGCAGTACCGCAAAAAAAATCGCAGATCGCCGCAATTACTCGTTAAAAAAAAAAAACACCAAAAATGACAAAAATCTTTCCCTTTGTTAGGAAACGCGATAACTTTTGCGCAAACCAATCAAAATACGCTTTTTGCGATTTTTTTTACCAAACATATGTAGCATAAAACAAATTGGCCGAAAATGTTAAAAAATTTTGATTTTTACATTTTTTTTTTGGGGAATTTCATATAAAAAAATGTGAAAAATATTATTTTTACAAAATTGACGCTCTTTTTTTGTTTATAGCGCATGATCAAAAAATCGCACAGGTGATCAAATACCACCAAAAGAAAGCTCTGTTTGTGGGGAAAAAAAGGATGCCAAATTCGTTTAGGTACAGCGTCGCACGACCGCGCAATTGTCGGTTAAAGTCACGCAGTAAAAAATAGCAAAAAAAACCCTGGTCAGGAAGGGGGTAAAATCTTCCGGGGCTTAAGTGGTTAAAGGCTTTTTCAGGAGTGCTACCTGTCCCTGTTGGTGAAGAAAGCTTTGAGGTGTGGAGAGATTTTGCACAGCAAGTGATAGAGGAATGGACCTGCTCAGAGGAAAAGAAAAAACAGCGCATCATGGAAAGTTTAAGACCGCCAGCATCCATTATCATCAGAGTTTACAAGGAGACTCATGTGAGTACCAGTGCTCAAGAATATATTGATATTTTGACAGATGCTTATGGACGGCACCGTGACCCTGATCAGATGCTTGCTGATTTTAAACAGACAAAGCATAAAGAGGGAGAGGATGTTTCTGTGTTTGTGAGGAGGCTAGAAGTACTACTGGGGAGATTGCTCACTGACAAGGTCATCTCTCCTACAGCTGTTGACAGATTAAGGACTGCTCAAATAATAAAGGGGCTACTGCCATACCACCCAATATCACCGGTTCTAAGAGTTGTTTTGAGAGAGAGGAACTTTACTTTCACTGAAACTATGACTGAAGTAAAGAGACAGGAGTCTGATATTCTTTTTAGTACCCCTTCCAAGAGCAAAGTTAAACAGAATGCTGGGGTGGAGCCCACAAAGGAGACTATTGCTAAGAACAAAGAAGTGGGTAGACTCCCACAGCCTAGAGCTCTATCTGCTGATAAAACCTCCAGTGATAAGCCTCTCTTCCACATTAAATGTTTCCGCTGTGGACAAGCAGGCCACACAGTTCGTCAGTGTCCACTGCTTGCTGACAGTTCTGAAATTCACAGTAAAGCTGGACATATGTACCAAAGAAAACAGGGAAGATCAAGAAAACAAACGTTTACCAAGCTACCTGGGGTAGGCCGCAGATGTACTTTCAATTTGTTTGTTAATGATATACCCACTACTGCCCTGTTTGATACTGGTTCTCAGCTGACGATCATATACAGGCCCTTCTATCAGCAACACTTAAACCACCTCCCTTTGCAACCTGCGGACACTTTGCCTGTTTATGTTGAGCTTCGCATTCCTGGCGTGATAGCTATAGAGGATCCCCCACTTAAATGTATTGCTTATGTGAGCCCTCCACCTGGGGGTATTGAGTATGCTCCTATGATTGTGGGTTCCAATGTTGAAGCTGTGGAGGCTGCTTTCATACGGTTTCTTCAGCCTCAACGGGGAACTCCCCTACCTTCACTGCCTGTTGCTCCAGAACTTCAAAATATCTGCCAAACTTTTGCTCCCGTCCTGATCTTCCTGGAGGGTGTGTGGGAAATCCATGGCATCATATAGAGCTTCCAGCAGGGGGAGTGAGAGTGTTGCGGGTTTATGTGGAAATTTCACCAAGTGCAAATGGTAGTTTCTTTTTGCTAGAGACTGATACAAAAGAGGCTATAAAGAATGGCTGGGAGATAGGAAAGACTATCGTGTAAAATGTAGAAGAATGGATGTTGTTACTGTCCGGAACATTACCACACACCCAGTTATAATACCAGCCTGGAAAGAGGTAGCCTATTGTTACCCAGTGGAAACCATTAGCTCCTACACTGCCAAAGTCAAGGAGATAGAAATCAAATTAGACTTTCACTTGAATGATGCTGATAGTCCTGCAGAGCACCAACAGGCACTAGGAGAGCAGCTAATGGAATACAATGATGTTTTCTCTACAGATGACATGGATGTTGGGTGTGCAAAAAGTATTCAGCACAGTATTCGCCTAACAGATAGCACCCCATTTAGAGAAAGATCCAGGCGCATACCTCTTCAAGATCTGGATGATGTTCGAGAGTGCTTGCACAAAATGAAAGATGAAAACATCATTGCTGAGTCTAAAAGCCCGTATGCATCCCCATCCCTAGTGGTAGTCAGAAAGAAAAATGGTGGAGTGCGAATATGTGTCGACTACAGGACTCTAAATCGGCGAACAGTCCCTGATCAATACACGCTACCTCGCATTGAGGAAGCTCTTGATGCCCTGCAAGGCAGTAAATGGTTCACAGTAATGGACTTAAGATCTGGTTATTACCAGGTCCCAATGAGTGAGATCAAGAAAAGACGGCTTTTATTTGCCCCCTGGGGTTTTTCCAGTTTGTTCGCATGCCTCAGGGCATTAGTGGTGCACCTGCAACCTTTCAACATCTAATGGATCGGACCCTGGGAGACCTTTGTCCCACTCAATGTATCGTCTACCTTGATGACATAATTGTCTTTGGCTCCACTCTGGAGGAGCATGACCAGAGACTTTTTAGAGTGCTAGATCGTTTGAGGAAGGAAGGTCTGAAACTTTCACTGGACAAATGTAAGTTTGCTCGTTCTTCAGTAAACTTTGTGGGTCACATCGTATCTGCAGAAGGGGTAGCAACAGACCCTGCTAAGGTGGAGGCTGTGGTAACCTGGCCCCGTCCCACAAATCTGACAGAACTGAGGTCCTTCTTGGGATTTTGTGGCTATTATCGTCGATTCATTAGAGGCTATTCCAAGACTGCTCGGCCTCTTAATGACTTGCTTAAAGAAACCCCTGGCATGGACACAAACCACAAAACTCATTTCAGTGAGAGATGGACTTCTGCTTGTGAGGAAGCTTTTCTACAGCTTAAAGCGGTTGTATCCCGCTTTTTGACACTTTTACCTACAGGTAAGCCTATAATAAGGCTTACCTGTAGGTACAAATAATATCTCCTAAACCGGCACGGTTGTCCATCTGCACTGTGAAGCGCCGTCCAATGAGTTCTCAAGCATTTGGCTGAATATGAGCAGATAATATTGCCCGAAACACTTCAGAATTCATCCTGCTGCTTTTGTCAGCAGTCACATCATCAATAAATACAAGAGAACCAGTTCCATTGGCAGCCATACATGCCCACACCATGACACTACCACCACCATGCTTCACTGATGGGGTGGTATGCTTTGGGTCATGAGCAGTTCCTTTCCTTCTCCATACTCTTCTCTTCCCATCACTCCGGTACAAGTTGATCTTGGTCTCATCTGTCCATAGGATGTTGTTCCAGAACTGTGAAGGCTTTTTTAGATGTTGCTTGGCAAACTCTAATCTGGCCTTCCTGTTTTTGAGGCTCACCAATGGTTTACATCTTGTGGTGAACCCTCTGTATTCACTCTGGTGAAGTCTTCTCTTGATTGTTGACTTTGACACACATACACCTACCTCCTGGAGAGTGTTCTTGATCTGGCCAACTGTTGTGAAGGGTGTTTTCTTCACCAGGGAAATAATTATTTGGTCATCCACCACAATTGTTTTCCGTGGTCTTCCGGGTCTTTTGGTGTTGCTGAGCTCACCGGTGCGTTCTTTCTTTTTAAGGATGTCCCAAACAGTTGATTTGCCCACACCTAATGTTTTTGCTATCTCTCTAATGGGTTTGTTTTGTTTTTTCAGCCTAATGATGGCTTGCTTCACTGATAAGGATGATCGAACTTTTGAAAAGTTCGGTTCGGCCAGAACATCCGAACTTCCCGAAAGTTCGGCCCGGATTTCAGAACCCCATTGAAATCAATGGGACCCGAACTTCGGTAATCAAAAAACACCATTTTGAAGCCCCAAAACCCAATAAATGCCCCTAAAAAGTGCCTAGGGTTCTGGGTCATGCCCCATTAACTATTAATCACACAAAAAAAAGTTCTTAAAAATTGTAATTTTTGATAAAAAAGCCAATTATTGAAAAAATTAAAAAAAAAAAAGAGAGATTTTTTGATTTTGACTTTGGATTTAGTATCTGGGGGGTCTAAAAGGTGTACACGTGAAGTTTCAGCTCTGTAGCATGTCCAGAACCATGAAAAAAAAAAAAAGATAATTTTTCAGTAGAACAGGGATGTGGGTCGGGACCCTCCTTTAACTTTAACACCTATATGATCTTTTTTTCTGGTTCTGGACATGCTACAGAGCTGAAACTTCACAGGTACACCTTTTAGACCCCCCAGACACAAAATCACACAAAAAAAGTTCTTAAAAATTGTAATTTTTGATAAAAAAGACAATTATTGAAAAAATTAAAAAAAAAAAAAGAGATTTTTTGATTTTTACTTTGGATTTCAGATCTGGGGGGGTCTAAAAAGTGTACATGTGAAGTTTCAGCTCTGTAGCATGTCCAGAACCAGAAAAAAAAAGATTTTTTTTTAGACATATATAGGTGTGATAGTAGCAGAAATATATTACTGTAAATTATTTCATTAGCGCAAGCATTTATTTCAGCTACTATCACACCTATATATGTCTAGGGGTATATATTCAGACATATATGTCTATATATACCCCCTATACACATGTTCAGATGTCATGTCTGACATCAAACATGTCCTCAAAAAAGCACTGGCAGTGGCAGCCCCTGCAGCATAAAAAATGCTTGGCTGGTGAGAAGCCACATACCTGTCCCGAAGCTATTCAGAGAAATGATCATTTCTCTATAGCGGTCACCCTGCTATGGAAGGGTTTTGTCACCCTGCCATAGCAGTCACTGCCAGTTAACCCTACACTACACTACGGTCCCCTGACACTTAACACTTTCCCTACAGAAACTAAATTTTTGAAGCTAACTAAAGTGTAAAGGAGCACTCTAACTACACTAGATATCCCTTTCTTCACACTAATAAATAGCTAAATTACACTTTTCAAGTAAAATTAACAGAACTGCTTCCACTCTCTTCCATGTCCAGTATAACAATGCTAGGAATATGGTGGGGGCGATCTTATATACTGGGGGGCGTATTCACTAATGATTGGTCTAGGGACCCCCTAGTCACTCCAATCACATTCCTAGCATTCTCCTGTCCCCTCAATCGGCTTTTGCTAATGGTTCTGGTCCAATCACGGGCTTTTAAAGCCCATTTCCTGAAGCATTACATTTTGGGCGGTTCTGGTTGCCGAATTCCGAACTTTTTGGGCAAAAAGTTCTAAATTCGGCCGAACCTCGAACACCCAATGTTCGGGCCGAACCGATGGTGGACCCGAACCGTTCGATCATCCCTATTCACTGATAGTGACAGCTCTTTGGATCTCATATTGAGAGTTGACAGCAACAGATTCCAGATGCAAATAGCACACTTGAAATGAACCCTGGACCTTTTATCTGCTCCTTGTAAATGGGATAATGAGGGAATAACACACACCTGGCCATGGAACAGCTGAGCAGCCAATTGTCCCATTACTTTTGGTCCGTCTGGCTGGTCAGGCTGTAATTGACTGCAAAGGATCAACCGAGTATTAAAAAGTGAAAGTTTGATTTATGATTGTTAATCTGTCCCATTACTTTTGGTCCCTTAAAAAGTGGGAGGCACATATACAAACTGTTGTAATTCCTACACCGTTCACCTGATTTGGATGTAAATACCCTCAAATTAAAGCTGAAAGTCTGCAGTTAAAGCACATCTTGCTTGTTTCATTTCATATCCATTGTGGTGGTGTATAGAGCCAAAAAGATTAGAATTGTGTCGATGTCCCAATATTTATGGACCTGACTGTACTTTTGAACTGTTTAGTATCCTTTGGACTTTTTTTCTTTGAGCGCTGTAATACTTGTATGTTTTGAATGCAAAAGAATTTATTGGGAAGTTATTGAAGACTGGGAAAATGCTTCAGAGGACAGTCACAGAGACACATTACATGAGACTGTTAGGCCCCTTTCACACACTCCGTCCGTCGGACGGAGTCCATTTTTCTCAGCGGGAGATCGATTTGCCGATTCCCCGCTGAGCAGGAGGATGACAGCTGTGTCTCCGTGCTGTGTGCGGAGACACAGCTGTCAGTTCCCCATGCATCTCTATGGGGGAAATCGGATGGGAACGGACCGTCGTACGATGCTGTACCCAAATGAAATGTGTGTCCTTTTTTTCCCCACAAATAGAGCTTTCTTTTGGTGGTATTTGATCACCTCTTTTTGCGCTATAAAAAAAAAATATATATATATATATATATTTTTTACTTTCTGCTATAAAACATTTCCAATGAAATGTAAAAAAATCAAATCTATCATCAATTTAGGCCAATATGTATTCTGCTACTTGTTTTTGGTAAAAAAAAATCACAATAAGCGTATATTGATTGTGCAAAAGTTATCGCTTCTACAAACTATGCGATTTATGGAATGTTTATTTTTTTAATGTTTTTACTAATAATGGCAGCGATCAGTGACTTATAGCAGGAATGCGACATTGCGGTGGACAAATTGGACACCCCGTGACACTTTTTGGGAACCAGTGACATTATTACAGTGATCAGTGTTACTGTACTAATGACACTGGCAGGGAAGGGGTTAACAGGGGCGATCAAAGGGTTAAATGTGTGCCTAGGGAGTGCTTGCTAACTGTGGGGTGGGGGGAGGTACTTTTACTGTGGGAAGGCAGAGATCTGTGTTCCTGCTTTGTAGGAACACAGGATCACAGCCTTCCCTTGTCACAGATCGCCATTCTGCCTGTCTCCCTAATGATCGCCGGGTGCTGGCTGACATTGAGTATGCCGGACCCGCTGATTGGCTCCTGCTGTGTCCAATCACAGCAGGAGCGGGACGGGGTGGCGTGCGTGTGCATCCCAGACTCGGAAATTTAGAATCATGTAGAGGTACGCGATTCCGTGCAGAGGAGCCGCCACCCCGCTGTAAATGTACATGGGGCGGTCGGCAACAGGTTAAAGTGGAAGAAAAGCCTTAGTCTAAATATTCTTAAAAATGTCCCCTTACCCCATCTGTCTTGCCTAACCTGTATAAAAATAGGTTTGTACTTACCTATTTTTAATACACTCCGGTCCGGTCACATGATCCTGCAGTTTCAGCTCTATAGTGGCTAGGAATTCTAAGAGTAGTGACATTACCAATAGGCTTTCATAGCCCAGACGTTGTCAGCACTCCTTCCTCTCCCCTGCAGCAGTCACTCACTGATACAGGAGAGCAGGAGCTGTGGGATCATGTGGCGGGATCGAAGCAAATTAACCACTTGCCGACTGCTCACAGTATATTTACTGCGGCAGTCAGCCCCTCACAGGCAGAGTGACGTAGGTCTACGTCGCTAGCCTGTGAGGCTCTGGGGAGCGAGCACACACCGCCGGAGGCACGCTCCCACTCGGTCACGGACCCCCCCGCGCGTGTGACCGGCGGACCCGATGTCCGCCGGTCACTCGGCGATCGTCAGGGAGAGGGAGAAAGTCAGGCGGCTAGTGTAAACAAGCCGCCTGTCATTCTCCCCGGTGTAGAAACGATGATCACACGGTTCTACTATGTAGGACCGTTGATCATTGTTCCTACACCTCAAGCCACAGCCAATCACAGTTAGAATCACGCCCCTAGGGACACACACAGCCCCTCCCTCTCAAATAAAGTTAACCCCTTCACTACCAGTGTATTTTTACAGTAACAATGCATATGTATAGCACTGATTACTGTAGAAATGTCACTGGTAACCCCAAAAGTGTCAAAAATGTCAGTCAAGGGTCCGATCTGTCCGCCGCAATGTCGCAGTACCGCAAAAAAATCGCAGATCGCCGCCATTACGCGTTAAAAAAAAACAACAAAAATGACAGAAATCTTTCCCTTTGTTAGTAAACGCAATAAATTTTGCGCAAACCAATCAAAATACGCTTTTTGCGATTTTTTTTACCAACATAGGTAGCATAAAAAAAATTGGTCGAAAATGTTAAAAAATTTTGATTTTTACATTTTTTTTGGGGGGGGGGAATTTCTTATAAAAAAATGTGAAAAATATTGTTATTTTTGCAAAATTGTCGCTCTTTTTTTGTTTATAGCGCATGATCAAAAAATCGCACAGGTGATCAAATACCACCAAAAGAAAGCTCTGTTTGTGGGAAAAAAAGGACGTCAAATTCGTTTAGGTACAGCATCGTACGACCGCGCAATGGTCCATTAAAGTCACACAGTGCCGAATCGCGAAATACCATCTGGCCAGGAAGGGGGTAAAATCTTCCGGGGGCTTAAGTGGTTAAAAATAGTTAAGTACACACATCTTTTTTATACAGGTAAGGCAGAATCGGTAGGAAGAGGGGACGGCATATTTTTTAAAAAAATTGTTAGAATTAAGTCATTGTTAAGGCATCTGTTATTAAAGAGGAGGAAATCCTAAGTCTAATATATCCTCTTAACAAGATCAAATACAATAGACCTAAAGAAAAAAAATACATAAAAAAAAAAAAAAAAGAACAGAGATGGAGGACACTGAAAAAAATAAGATTGTGTGAAAGAAACTTTATTGGCTTGAGTAAGCTCCTAAGTAAGGAAACACAGGCTACAGAATAATGCCCAAAAGGCCAAATGTGGCCCTCAGACCCCAGTTCGGACATTAGGGTCTTAGACAATCATTAGCAGAACAAGATTGAAGAATCCCCTCTATTTCTGTTCCGATGACTTCTTACATTTGAGGTTTCTTATCTCTTTCTGCTTATAGTCACCAGGAAAATATACAGAATAAGGCAAATTTCCCCAATAAGGACACAGACAGAAGTGGTTCCAATCTTCTACACTCTATCCAAATCTATATGACTTTAACTAAATGCTTTTCAACACGAATCACACAACCTTTACCCAAGATTCACACATTTTTCTAATTGGATTCTACTGGAAAAAAATGGGTGAATCCTGGGTGAAAGTTGGGTGACACTTTGGTGAAAACATTTATAAACCGCCCCCCCTACGTGTAATACACATTATTTGAAAATCAGATTCTTGGGAGATATTTGTGAAGAGTTTCTTAAAACAGGATTACAAGGTTGTAGAGCAGAAAGCGTCCTCCTCTAGCTAGATAGGAAAACAGAAGCGTCTTCAAGATGGACATGAAATTTGATGATGAACTTTAGGACTCCTTCTGTCTTGGTCCTCTGAGGTTTACCAGCAGACACCCTTCTCCTTCTCCTGAGCTACAGGGTCACCATAGACCTCCACCTCACACATGTGCAGGAATTCAGTACGTCCCGGGATCACCACGCTGACGTATTGACCCTCCATCCCATCACAGCAGAAAATTGTCGTGGGATCGGCAATTTGGGTGACACTACCGCACCTGTGGATTACAAACAAGGACCAACACAATGATACAGAAATTACACTTGGAGGAGGATTACTAAAGGGGTCCAAAATCTTCATTAATTTTATTGTCACACCTATAGGCCATTTAGGTTTCACCAGAAGCAAAAAATGCCCTTAATAGCAGCCTCTACATCTTGCATTATTGCTAGGATGTGAAAATCACTGTTTTTCACTTCTGTAATGCAGGAAGTGGGGAGTGAAAGTCCAATGGTTTCCACATCCTTGCAACAAGATAGTACATGGGTTTTTTTAGGTTTTTTTTTTTTTTTTTGGGGGGGGGGGGGGTCTAAATGGCCTACAGGTACACTTTTACACTTTAACAACTACTAAAGCCCATCGGCTGCATAGGTTATTCTCTGGAAAAAGTGAACTTAGCCATTAAAAAAAGCACACAATCATACAATAACTAGGCAATAGAGTTGAACAGATCGGTTTCTGGGGGACTGACTTAACCACTTGCCGACCGCCGCAAGTACATATACTGCAGCGGTCAGTCCCTCACAGGCAAAGTGATGTACCGGTACGTCACTAGCCTGTGAGGCTCTGGGGAACGAGCGCGTGCTCCCGCGCGGTCACGGACTCCCCCGCGCGTGTGACCGGCGGACCCGATGTCCACCGGTCACTCGTGATCGTCGGGTGGAGAGGGAGAAAGGCAGGCGGCTAATGTAAACAATCCGCCTGTCATTCTCCCCTGTGTAGAAATAGTGATCATACGGTTCTACTATGTAGGACCATTGATCACTGTTCCTACAGCTCAAGCCACAGCCAATCACAGTTAGAATCACGCCCCTAGGGACACACACAGCCCCTCCCTCTCAAAAAAAAGTTAACCCCTTCACTACCAGTGTCATTTTACAGTAACAGTGCATATGTATAGCACTGATTACTGTAGTAATGTCACTGGCAACCCCAAAAGTGTCAAAAATGTCAGTCAAGGGTCCGATCTGTCCGCTGCAATGTCGCAGTACCGCGAAAAAAAATCGCAGATCGCCGCCATTACGCGTTAAAAGAAACAAAAAAATGACAAAAATCTTTCCCTTTGTTAGTAAACGCGATAACTTTTGCGCAAACCAATCAAAATACGCTTTTTGCGATTTTTTTTTTACCAAACATATATAGCATAAAACAAATTGGCTGAAAATGTTAAAAAATTTTGATTTTTACTTTTTTTTTTGGGCAATTTCATATAAAAAAATGTGAAAAATATTGTTATTTTTGCAAAATTGACGCTCTTTTTTTGTTTATAGCGCATGATCAAAAAATCGCACAGGTGATCAAATACCACCAAAAGAAAGCTCTGTTTGTGGGAAAAAAAAGGACGCCAAATTTGTTTAGATACAGCGTCGCACGACTGCGCAATTTTCCGTTAAAATCACGCAGTGCCGAATCGCAAAATACCCCCTGGTCAGGAAGGGGTTAAAATCTTCCGTGGCTTAAGTGGTTAATATCCCTGTTAAACCAAATCTTTTTAACCACTTGCCCCGGTCTTTTTTTATCCTGAATCCCCTTGAGCCCCAAAACCTTTTCCTCCTTTTTTATTGATGTCTCGGTTCTTCATATTATAATGTGTTGGATTTATAACCTACCCTAATTTTTTCGGGACAGATAGGGCTTTATTTGGTATCAAATCTGAATACCTTTTTTATTACCTCGATTTTTTATTTATTTTTTTTGGTTTTACAAACAACTTTTATTGACATATGAGAAAACATTACAAATGACTCAGGCCCCGTTCACACTGTGCCGATCCGACTTCCCGGGGCAACCTCACAGGTCGCGGCGCGCTGCTCGCACCGCGACCTCGGAGCGGCCGGCATGGACTTCATAACATTGAAGTCAATGCAGGTCGCTCCGGGTCGCCCCAATGAAACTCCGGACCCTTTTTCTAAGTCGGAGCGATTTGTGTCGCTCCTATTAGAACAGGTCCACAGCTTCTCTATGCCAGGCGACCTACGGCGACCTGTCAGGCGACCAGTGTGAACGGGGGCTCAAAGGGTCAGCATCTTACAAAAAAATGCAAAAACAAAAATAAGAAGCTTCCAATAGAAACAATTGACTAGAAAAAAAAAAGCCATGTGGCTATATCTTCACAGAATAAGGAAGGAATACATATTACCTTGATTTTTATAGGGAAAAAATAATTTTACTACTTCCGGACCCCCCCACTGTGCATTTACGTTGGTACTTTGACATTACATAACTGGCGATCTGGAATCTGATAAAAGTGGTCCCAACGGCGGATTGACCACGGGATCACTTATACGGGCAGCGGGAGACGTGCCCCTCCCACCGCTTCCCTGAGGTTTTCCCCGCTCACCATAGTAGTCGGTAGCGGTGAAAACCAATTGATTCTGTGCACTGATGGGCAGGAAGACGAGTCAGGGCCGTCTTACTGCATGGGCACGCTGGGCAGTTTACCCCCGGGGCCCCACCTGTCCAGCGACCCAGCCCCAGCCAAGCATTAGTCCCAACGACCGTGTCCTGTCTGAGGGGTGAGGATGGGGAGCTGTGTAATGTAAAGGGGTCCATGGGGGAGGGGAGTTGTGTAATAAAAAAAATGAGCTTCGCAGCACAATGGGGCAGCAGCGTTTGAACTGGCTTTCACTCGTGTATAGACACATCCTGATGACCATTCACTTCAAGCCAATTATAAAATAATTCTATACAAAGAAGTATTGCAAATGTAATACATAATTCATAGTGCTTTCCTACTTCTACCATTTCACTTTGTAATTTCTTGTTTTCCAAGCTCGTGTTTTATTGTCCAAACGTTGTGTTAATGTTTAAACCCTGATTTTTTTAGGGGTACCAATAAATATCGCCTTATTGATAATTAGCATTTTTATTCTCGTGGGTGATTGTGTAGGCGAGGCCCCAGTGCACTCCATTGTCTGGGGGCCCATAATGCTCTTAAGATGGCCCCAACACGACTCCATGTCCCTGGAGGAGCAGAGCGACGTCAAACGTCACTTCCACCCGACAGCCTTAAAGGGGCAATTTTTTTATTAGCAAAAGTAAAATTACTTTTTTTTTTCTTTTAACCACTTAAGCCCCGGAAGATTTTACCCCCTCCCTGACCAGGGGGTTTTTTGCGATTTTTTACTGCGTGACTTTAACGGACAATTGCGCGGCCGTGCGACGCTGTACCTAAACGAATTTGACGTCCCTTTTTCCCCACAAACAGAGCTTTCTTTTGGTGGTATTTGATCACCTGTGTGATTTTTACTTTTTGCGCTATAAACAAAAAAAGAGCGTAAATTTTTCAAAAACAACAATATTTTTCACATTTTCTTATATGAAATTCCCCCCAAAAAAATGTAAAAATCAAAATTTTTTAACATTTTTGGCCAATTTGTTTTCTGCTACATATGTTTGGTAAAAAAAAAATCACAAAAAGCGTATTTTGATTGGTTTGCGCAAAAGGGCGTAATGGCGGCGATCTGCGATTTTTTTTGCTGTACTGCGACATTGCAGCGGACAGATCGGACCTTTGACTGACATTTTTGACACTTTTGGGGTTACCAGTGACATTACTGCAGTAATCAGTGCAGTACATATGCACTGTTACTGCAAAATGACACTGGTAGTGAAGGGGTTAACTTTATTTGTGAGGGAGGGGTGGTGTGTGTCCCTAGGGGCATGATTCTTACTGTGATTGGCTGTGGCTTGAAGTGTAGGAACAATGATCAACGGTCCTACATAGTAGAACCGTATGATCACTGTTTCTACACAGGGGAGAATGACAGGCGGCTTGTTTACATCAGCCGCCTGACTTTCTCCCTCTGCACCGACGATCGCAGAGTGACCGGCGGACATCGGGTCCGCCGGTCACACGCACGGACTTGCTGGGGAATGAGCCGGGGCGGGAGTGCGCCTCCGCGGGCGCGCGCTCGCCGCTATTGGCTCCCAAGCAAGTGACAGGCTAGTGACGTATATATACGTCACTTTGCCTGGCCGGGGCTGACTGCCGACATATATCGTCGTGCAGCGGTCGGCAACCGGTTAAGTGTAAATGAAAGATCTGAGGTCTTTTTGATTCCAGATCTCTCATTAAAGAGGACCTGTCCTGCTTATTTCTATTACAAAGGATGTTTACATTCATTGTAATAGGAATAAAAGTGATCCTCTTAAAAAAAAAAAATTTGTTTGAACAGTGTAAAAATAAAAAGGAAAATAAATACGAAATAAAAAAATTTAAAGTGTGCCGTCTCTCCGAGCTTGCGTGCAGAGGCAAACGCCCTCTGAAACTCTAAACAGGTGACCTGTAAATAATTTTAAAGCATCGCCTATGGAGATTTTTAGGTAACGTAGTTTGTCGTCATTCCATGAGTGTGTGAAATTTTAAAGCATGACATGTTAGGTATCAATTTACTTTAACATAATCTTTCACATTATACAGAAAAATTGGGCTAACTTTACTGTTTTCCTATTTTTACTTAAAAAAGTTGTGTTTGTAAGACCACTGCACAAATATGGTGTTGCAATGATCTCCATTTTATTTCCTAGGGTCTCTACTAAAAAAAAAAAAAAAAAAACCTGTTCTGAGTGGAACATGTCCTGTTATGGTCTTGGCCACCATGCTGCAGCTCAGTTTCAGGGTCTTGGCAATTTTCCTATAGCCTAGGCTATCTTTATGTAGAGCAACAATTATTTTTTTCAGTTCTTTGCCATGAGGTGTCGTGTTGAACTTCCAGTGACCAGTATGAGAGAGTGAGAGCGATAACACCAAATTTAACACACCTGCTCTCCATTCACACCTGAGACCTTGTAACACTAACGAGTCACATGACACCGGGGAGGGAAAATGGCTAATTGGGCCCAATTTGGATATTTTCACTTAGGAGTGTACTCACTTTTGTTGCCAGCGGTTTAGACATTAACGGCGGATTACAAATAGGTTTGAGTAAAACCCCTTGAACCTTTCATCTTCTGGAACTTTGGTTATCACCTTTAGAGCCCTCAGCTGGTCCAATGCCTGAAAGAGCTTTCTTTTAGGGGATCTGTTGGTATACTTGACCTCACAAACCGAGGATGCGGGAACACCCGGAATTCCAGCTTGTATCCCTGTGAAATGGTGGAGACAAGCCAGTTGTCTTGAATCAACTCCACCCATGCCCCTGAGAACCGCAGGAGTCTTCCCCCCACCCAGGTGGGGGGGGGGAAGACTCAGTGAAGTGGGGGCGCCCTTTCACTGAGAGGGCTTAGAGGAAGACTTGGCTGGTCTCTGGGCCCAGGGATTTTTCTGACCTTGCCCCGAGGGCTTGGGTCTGGACGTAGACGGTTGAGGCCGTCGCCACTGCCTGGAACTGGAAGCACTGGTATTTTGTGTGCTGGGGATCTTAAAGGAAGGATGCCTGCTCTTCCTCCTTACAGGTAGCAACATACTCTCCATACCTCCCCCCCCCCCCACAAGATCTTTGGGATATAGTTATCCAGGTCATCACTAAAAAGGCATTCTCCCTTAAAGGGGAAACTAGCCAGTCATTTTTTACATGGTAATTCCGCAGACAAGCTCTTTGACCATCGGATTCTGCGCATATGCGCTGTCATCAGCGCAAACAGTGACATTTGCCTTATGGAGTCCGTAAGAGCATCTACTGCGAAACATAAAGTGTGAGGTAGATCTGACAGATCTTCCACAGACTCTCCTTGAGAAGGAACTGTCTTGGATACTCGCTTTAGGCAGTCTTTCAAAGACTGACATACTCCTATGGCTGCTACTGCTGCTTGTACTGCAGAACCTGCAACCGCAAAGAAGGCTTTCAATAAAGATTCCAAATTTTTATCCGCTGGATCTTTAAAAACCTGAGCATTATCCACAGGACAGGTTAAATTCTTGTTAACCGAAGAAATGGCTACATCCACAGTGGGAATTTTCCATCTCTTAGAAAACGTATCCTCCATAGGATAGAACAATGAAAACCTTTTTTAGGAGGAACAAACATCCTATCTGCATGATCTCAGTCATTATATACTTGTTCCAAGAGTGGATGCATGGGAAATGACCGAGGACTCTTAGGAGTGCGCAGTGAGCCAAGGGAGGAAAACGTTTTCAGTTGACTCAAGGGGCGGGAGTTTAAACTCAGCCCGGACCATCTCAGCAAGAGACTGAATAAACAATCTCTGGGATTGAGAGACTGATAGAGATTCCTCTGACTCCCCGGCAGCAGAAGTTTCAGCTTTCAATAGGGTCATCTTCAGCTACATCTCCCACAATCTCTGCCCAATCCTGAACTGATTCAGGGGGCGGCTCAGGAGAGGGGATCTAACCCGCTTCTTTTCCTCCATGTGGTGGCTGCAATCATGTCAGCAATCCTACCCTCTAGGCTGGCTAATGCCGATGCTAAATCGTCCTTGGTAACATAGGCTGTGCCAGAAGTACACAGAGTAGCTACTATGCCTGACTACCGTAATGGCTCAGATTGGCTATTTGCCTCCGGCTTATCATGAGGAGTAGACACTAAGGATGATCGAACTTTTGAAAAGTTCGGTTCGGCCAGAACATCCGAACTTCCCGAAAGTTCGGCCCGGATTTCAGAACCCCATTGAAATCAATGGGACCCGAACTTCGTTAATCAAAAAACACAATTTTTAAGCCCTAAAACCCAATAAATGCCCCTAAAAAGTGCCTAGGGTTCTGGGTCATACCCCATTAACTATTAATCACACAAAAAAAAAGTTCTAAAAATTGTCATTTTTGATAAAAAAGCCAATTATTGAAAAAAAAAAAAAAAAAAAAAAGAGATTTTTTGATTTTGAATTTGGATTTAGTATCTGGGGGGTCTAAAAGGTGTGCATGTGAAGTTTCAGCTCTGTAGCATGTCCAGAACCATAAAAAAAAAAAGATAATTTTTCAGTAGAACAGGGATGTGGGACCCTCCTTTAACACCTATATGATCTTTTTTTCTGGTTCTGGACATGCTACAGAGCTGAAACTTCACAGGTACACCTTTTAGACCCCCCAGACACAAAATCACACAAAAAAAAAAAGTTCTAAAAATTGGCATTTTTGATAAAATAGCCAATTATTGAAAAATTAAAAAAAAAAAAAAAAGAGATTTTTTGATTTTTAGGATTTCAGATCTGGGGGGTCTAAAAAGTGTACATGTGAAGTTTCAGCTCTGTAGCATGTCCAGAACCAGAAAAAAAAGATCGTTTGTATTAGAAAACTTTCAGCTCAGGGGGTTGGCTTCGCTGCTGTAACACCTTGTCGGTTTAATAGAAGGCATTTTTTTGGGTTCTTTGCAGTCAGGAAAAACATCTGAACTTGTGTATAGTGGTACTGTGCAAAAGTTCTGATGTTTTGCCTGCCTCCAAAAACCCCCAAAAAATGCCAGCAAAAACACACCTGGCATTTTTTTTTGACGCTAGCGTTTTTTTTGGCATTTTTTGGGGTTCTTTTGAGGCAGGCAAAACATCAGAACTTGTGTATAGTGGTATATATACACACATACATATATTTATATACACACCTAGACATATATAGGTGTGATAGTAGCAGAAATAAATGCTTGCGCTAATGAAATCATTTACAGTAATATATTTCTGCTACTATCACACCTACATATGTCTAGGTGTCTATATATATATAATTATGTGTGTATATATACCACTATACACAAGTTTTGCCTGCCTCAAAAGAACCCCAAAAAATGCCAAAAAAAACGATAGTGTCAAAAAAAAATGCCCAGGTGTGTTTTTGCTGGCATTTTTTGGGAGTTTTTGGAGGCAGGCAAAACATCAAAACTTGTGCACAGTACCACTGTACACAATTTCAGATGTTTTTCCTGACTACAAAGAACCCAAAAAAATGCCTGCTTTGAAACCTGCAAGGTGTGAAAACCGAGGAGAGAAGCTAACCCCCTGAGCTGAAAGTTTTCTAATACATACAATCCTTTATTTTTATGGTTCTGGACATGCTACAGAGCCGAAACTTCACAGGTACACCTTTTAGACCCCCCAGACACAAAATCACACAAAAAGAAGTTCTTAAAAATTGTAATTTTTGATAAAAAAAAAGCCAATTATTGAAAAAAATAAAAAAAAAAAAAAAAAACAAGAGATTTTTTGATTTTTACTTTGGATGATTTCAGATCTGGGGGGTCTAAAAAGTGTACATGTGAAGTTTCAGCTCTGTAGCATGTCCAGAACCATACAAAAAAAAGATTTTTGGGGGTTTTTGCTAATGGTTCTGGTCCAATCACGGGCCCATTCAGGGCCTGACAGTGGCATCACAGTGCCTTTTCCAACTGTGCTCCCTCCAGCCCTTTTTCGGGCAGACATTGCTTTATAGCAAGACAAACTTGAGGTACTACCTTTAAAGTGTACTCAAGGTCTGTGCTAAGCTTATACAGGCTAATGCACACAACACTGGTTTACCAAAGATACAGGACCTATTAGTGCCAGTAACATACACCCACAGTGACTCACACAAGCCAGCTGCTGCTGCACTGTATCCCCTTTCAGCCTGGCAGAGGCTAGTGAGTTGGAAACAGTTCCTTGCAGAACGTGCCCCTTTATGCATGGTCTTTAAGACCTTCAAGGACAGGGTCCCCTATATAAGAGGGGCCACGGGCTTGGACCTGTAGAGCACCCTGCACAGAGAACCTTTGGGGTTTGGTATTCCAAGGGTCCGGATCCCAGGGTCCAGTGCCTAAAAAGGACAGTGTTACAGGCAAAACCTTGTATCTGCTTCCCGAGGCTCAGGTACCATCTTTTTAGTTCATTGACTGTTTTAGATTGATCCGATAGCTAACCCCTTCAATTCAATGATCTTTGATTGTGTTATGATAGCATAATCCTTCTTCTTTGAAACAGAGGTACTTCCTATGTGGGAGGGGTTATATGGGGGGGGGGGTCATAAATTCTGATTGGTTGCCAGTGTCCTTCACCTATAGGTGGCCTATATAACCCATATGTTATGACTTATGGCTCTGTGTCCCATGATGTACGGAAAAAAAATGTTATATATATATATATATATGTATATATATATATATATATATATATATATATATACATACATACATACACACACACACACACACACACAGTATCTCACAAAAGTGAGTACACCAATAAGTGAAATTGTCCAAATTGGACCCAAAGTGTCAATATTTTGTGTGGCCTCCATTATTTTCCAGCACTGCCTTAACCCTCTTCGGCATGAAGTTCACCAGAGCATTGGGGTGTACTTACTTTTGTGAAATACAGAGATTATATATATATATACACAGTCAGGTCCATAAATATTGGGACATCGACACAATTCTAATCTTTTTGGCTCTATACATCACCACAATGGATTTGAAATGAAACAAACAAGATATGCTTTAGCTGCAGACTTTCAGCTTTAATTTGAGGGTATTTACATTCCAAATCAGGTGAACGGTGTAGGATTTACAACAGTTTGTATATGTGCCTCCCACTTTTTAAGGGACCAAAAGTAATGGGACAGATTAACAATCATAAATCAAACTTTCACTCTTTAATACTTGGTTGCAAATCCTTTGCAGTCAGTTACAGCCTGAAGTCTGGAACGCATAGACATCACCAGACGCTGGGTTTCATCCCTGGTGATGCTCTGCCAGGCCTCCACTGCAACTGTCTTCAGTTCCTGCTTGTTCTTGGGGCATTTTCCCTCCAGTTTTGTCTTCAGCAAGTGAAATGCATGCTCAATCGGATTCAGGTCAGGTGATTGACTTGGCCATTGCATAACATTCCACTTCTTTCCCTTAAAAAAACTCTTTGGTTGCTTTGGCAGTATGCTTCGGGTCATTGTCAATCTGCACTGTGAAGCGCCATCCAATGAGTTCTGAAGTATTTGGCTGAATATGAACAGATAATATTGACCGAAACACTTCAGAATTCATCCTGCTGCTTTTGTCAGCAGTCACATCATCAATAAATACAAGAGCACCAGTTCCATTGGCAGCCATACATGCCCACGCCATGACACTACCACCACCATGCTTCACTGATGAGGTGGTATGCTATGGATCAGAGCAGTTCCTTTCCTTCTCCATACTCTTCTCTTCCCATCACTCTGGTACAAGTTGATCTTGGTCTCATCTGTCCATAGGATGTTGTTCCAGAACTGTGAAGGCTTCTTTAGATGTTGTTAGGCAAACTCTAATCTGGCCTTCCTGTTTTTGAGGCTCACCAATGGTTTATGTCTTGTGGTGAACCCTCTGTATTCACTCTGGTGAAGTCTTCTCTTGATTGTTGACTTTGACACACATACACCTACCTCCTGGAGATCTTGATCTTCTTGATCTGGCCAACTGTTGTGAAGGGTGTATTCTTCACCAGTGAAAGAATTCTTCGGTCATTCACCACAGTTGTTTTTCATGGTCTTCCGGGTCTTTTGGTGTTGCTGAGCTCACCGGTGCGTTCTTTCTTTAGGATGTTCCAAACAGTTGATTTGGCCACACCTAATGTTTTTGCTATCTCTCTGATGGGGTTGTTTTGTTTTCAGCCTAATTATGGCTTGCTTCACTGATAGTGACAGCTCTTTGGATCTCATATTGAGAGTTGACAATGGCAGATTCCAAATGCAAATAGCACACTTGAAATTAACTCTGGACCTTTTATCTGCTCCTTGTAAATGGGATAATGAGGGAATAACACACACCTGGCCATGGAACAGCTGAGCAGCCAATTGTCCCATTACTTTTGGTCCCTTAAAAAGTGGGAGGCACATATACAAACTGTTGTAATTCCTACACCTTTCACCTGATTTGGATGTAAATACCCTCAAATTTAAGGTGAAAGTCTGCAGTTAAAGCACATCTTGTTTGTTTCATTTCAAATCAATTGTGGCGATGTATAGAGCCAAAAAGATTAGAATTGTGTTGATGTCCCAATATTTATGGACCTGTATATATATATATATATATATATATATATATATATATATACATACATATATATATATATATATATATATATATATATATATACATATACATATACACATATATATAAAATCCAGTTATGCAATAATGTCTCCTATTTTGGGTTCAGGGTGGTGCTTAGGGCCTGTGCCATCAGGCTTTTGCATCATACAAGTCTGTGAGAATGCCAAATTCTCTTGAAGCAGGTTATTGCAGATCAGCAAAAGGTACAATTCTGAATGATCTCAGAAGTTTCTCAAACTGATGCAATCGACACAAGTCCAAAGCCCATTGACACAATCCCTTACAGTGTCCCTGTGGTACTTACACTGGGTTGTTATTGTCTGGAGAATTTCCAATTCGGACCTCAGCGCCCATCATCCGCCTGTTATTGCTGTCGGACCGGCCAGTAACTACAATGACATTCACTGCGTATTTCTGTTTCAGATCTACCTTCCACCAGGGTGATAGCTCTTCATTTGTGTGGGAACAGAAGCCTTTATAGAAATTGTTATCGTTTACACCATCAATGGCCTTCCTAGCGTAACCAATAGGCTCGACCAGATAATCAGAACTCTGCGAGGCTTCCCCGCTTCTGGCGATATTTGTGGCTGAAGAAAGAAAAACAAAACACACTCAGTGATTATACATCGTGTACAAAGTATTTCCATTGTTCTAAAGTAAGAACTTAACTCTAACTTAATACGTATATGGTCTATTAACACCTTGAATCCTTTTGTGAAATGTATCCAATTTTTTTTTCTGTTTGTCTGTACTTCCCCTCACTTGTATTGTGATTGATTTTATACTTGTATTTAACCACTTTACCACCGGAGGATTTTGCTGTCTTACGTCCAGGCCACTTTTTGCGATTCGGCACTGTGCGACTTTAACTGACAATTGCGCGGTCCTGCGATGCTGTACCCAAACAAAATTTACGTCCTTTTTTTCCCACAAACAGAGCTTTCTTTTGGTGGTATTTGATCACCTGTGCGTTTTTTACTTTTTGCGCTATAAACAAAAAAAAAGCGTAAATTTTGAAAAAATAAAAATATTTTTCACATTTTTGTATATGAAATTCCCCCCCAAAAAAATGTAAAAATCAAATTTTTTTAAAATTTTTGGCCAATTTGTTTTCCGCTACATATTTTTGGTAAAATAAATCACAATAAGCGTATTTTGATTGGTTTGCGCAAACGTTATTGCGTTTACTAACTAAGGGAAAGATTTCTGTCATTTTTGGTGTGTTTTTGTTTAACGAGTAATGGCGGCGATCTGCGTTTTTTTTTTTGCGGGACTGCGACATTGCGGCGGACAGATCGGACCCTTGACTGACATTTTTGACACTTTTGGGGGTACCAGTGACATTTCTACAGTAATCAGTGCTATAAATATGCACTGTTACTGTAATAATGACACTGGCAGGGAAGGGGTTAATTTTATTGGAGAGGGAGGGGTTAATATATGCCTGGTGCTTACTGACGTGTGTGGGGGGAGGTGACTGAGTGACACAGGGACAGATCGCATGTTCAGCTATGCTGAACCCTGCAATCTGTCACTGTTTGTCACTTAGAAGATCCGCCCGCTTTGTTTACACAAGCGGGCGGATCTCCAAACTCGATTCCCTGACGATCGGGGAAGAGCGGCGGTGATCACCACCACTCCTCCCCTGGCCCGACTCACGCTGTGACTGAAAACAGTGGGAGCGAGCCTCCGGCGGACGCTATTTGACTCAAATAGCGTCCTCATTACCATAACAATACGATTAATTGGATAATTGTAGGGCGGAGTGATGAGCGGTATCTTCTGTATAAATACTAGCCAGTGCGCAGTGCCTTCCTACCTTTTGAAAACGTCACAGGAAGTGACGAAACACGTCAAGGTTGTGGAACGCACATCAGCACTCTACTCACCACGTGAAATGCAAGCCGGAACACTCCGCTCGCCACTCTGCTAGGAGGTGTTTGTAAGCGGTTTCTTTGCCTGCAAACTTGGAGTTTGAGTCTTTCTTTGCTCCGATTTTTATGAATATTTGATGAATAAACTTTTAAAACGATAATGCACTATCTGGAGCCTTTCTTTTAACCCCATATCCTGGGGATCGAGATCAGCCATTTTAATTCTACCACAAGCCACAGGAAAAGAGGAATCCAAGTCACAAAAGTCACAAACTTTTATTTATTAAGCACGAAGCACTTTGCACCTGATCACCACTTGAAAAGACTTTATTTATTGCATTTTACATTTATTTTATTCACATATATTGATCACCACCGGAAAATACTTATTTATCTATTTATCAATTTCTTTGAACTCTTCATGAATTTTCATGTGCTTAATTGATTTGTATTTTCACTTATAAATATAAGTTTTCAACATTGTTCACATACATTAAGAGTCCATTCACACTAGCGCGACTTGTGAGGCGACTTGTGTGCCCTCAAGTCGCCCCCAGTCGCTTGACATAACAAAAGCAATGTTAATCAATCAGTGCGGTCTTAATTGGCACTACTGAAGTCGCTCCGACTTCAGAAAAGGGTCCTGTACTACTTTGAGGCGACTTGTATCTGACTTGTCCCAATAGACTTCAATGGGAGTCGCCTCCTTATCTTAATCAAAGCGACTTGTTATCAGACTTTCCAGGAAGAAGAAAGAGATTAGCCAGGCATTCCCCACATTGCAGCCATGCCTATATGGTATATATATATATATATATATATCTATATATATATATATATATATATATATATATATATATATATATATATATATATATACATATATACTGTATATATATATATATATATATATATATATATATATATATATATTCCATTATCTCTGCTTGGTCTTTGGTCTGTGTGAGTGGCAATGGTGGACACAGATAAGTGGCACTGGTGGACACTGATTCGTGGCACTGATACATGGCACTGGTGTACACTCAGTCGTGGCACTGATACGTGGCACTGGTTGCACTGATTCGTGGCACTGATACGTGGCACTGATACGTGGCACTGATACGTGGCACTGGTGGACACTGATTATCGGCACTGATACATGGCACTGATACGTGGCACTGGTGGACACTGATTATCGGCACTGATACATGGCACTGATACGTGGCACTGGTGGACACTGATTCATGGCACTGATACGTGGCACTAATACGTGGCACTGGTGGACACTGATTCGTGGCACTCATATGTGGCACTGGTGGACACTGATTCGTGGCACTGGTGGGCAGTGGCACTGGTGGACACATACATGGCACTGATACGTGGCACTGGTGGACACTGATTCATGGCACTGATACATGGCACTGATACGTGGCACTGGTGGACACTGATACGTGGCACTGATATGTGGCACTAGTGGACACTGATTTGTGGCACTGATACGGGGCACTGATACGTGGCACTGGTGGACACTGATTCGTGGCACCGATATGTGGCACTGGTGGACACTGATTCGTGGCACTGGTGGGCAGTGGCACTGGTGGACACATACGTGGCACTGGTGGGCAGTGGCACTGGTGGACACTGATACGTGGCACTGGTGGGCAGTGGCACTGGTGGACACATACGTGGCACTGGTGGGCAATGAGGAAATGAGTAAAAAAAAAACAGAAAAGGGGAATTAGGTCACAACACATCATATTCTGATTGGCCAAATACAAAGTCGTCTGTCATATAAGTCGCGCAAAATAATTCACAAGTCGCGCTGAAGTCGCAGTAAAGTCGAGGTAAAGTTGCGGTAAAATTGCGGTAAAAGTTAATTGTTTTCTTTTGCGGCAAGCGCTGTATATAGCCTAGGCTATTTTTCTGTCATCTATTTTTAATCTACAGCTGCTGCCACACAATATATAATTTATATTTATATCTCACAAATTATACACACAATTTTATATATTTTTATATTTTTATCCTTTATCTATTTAAAACCTTTTCCGAGGCGCGGGGAGATACACTAGCATAGTGTTATCTTTTTTCCAAGTATAACGTGTGTGTTTTTTTTTTTTTTTAAAAACATGGATTTAATCCTCCTCTTCTCGGGTCCCACGCTGGCGCTCCTGGCTCCTCCCTCCTGCTGGGTGCCCCCAGACCAAGGACCAAGCAGGTGCACTCCTGAGCCCCCTCTGTGTGTCCATTCACACATGGAGCCACAGCTCAGCCCCACCCCCTCTGTCTCCCGATTTGCTCACTTGCTGTGATTAACAGCGGGAGTCAATGGCTCCCACTGCTGCCAAAAGCCAATCAGGTGTGCGAGTCCCGGAAAGGCAAGGCTCTCGTGGACATCGCTGGATTGAGACAGGCCTCAGGTAAGTATTAAGGGGTCTGCTGATAAATGTATTAAATATGAAGATCATATTGTTTGAAAAATATGATA
The DNA here is from genome assembly GCF_965119305.1 of Pelophylax lessonae. Classification (NCBI taxonomy): domain Eukaryota; kingdom Metazoa; phylum Chordata; class Amphibia; order Anura; family Ranidae; genus Pelophylax; species Pelophylax lessonae. The sequence goes on from NC_138772.1 coordinate 20,778,194, forward strand.
ATGTATACTATATTACTGCTAATACTGTATTCAGGATTTCTTCTGTATGCAAAAAGGAACATTGTAAACTTATCATTGTAACTTTAATACATGTATTGGTCAGATTCCTTGGAATAAGGTAGATGAACTAAAAGTAACTTCTGTTCTAGATTTCCTTTTAATAAGGCAGCTGGACTAAAAGTATGGAGGTTTTTGGGCTTTAAAAGTTAGTTCTGAGAAATGTCCTAGTTTGGCATAATGTCTAGTTTGGCGTAGAATGATCTATTCCCGCAATCTTTAATTAAGGGATTGTTTTAACCACTTCCCTACAGTGCAGTTACACCCCCTTCCTGCCCAGACCAATTTTCAGCTTTCAGTGCTCTCACACTTTGAATGATAATTACTCAGTCATAGAGACATAAAGGAGGGTTGGGACTTTAAATGAGGAGCAATGCAAAAAATGGGCCAAAAGTGATGAGTATAATAAAAATGGAAAGTTTATTGCGGCTGCCACAGCATGTGATGCCTACAGTACACATTGTCAATAGAATAACATAATGGAAAAAACATAACATCACCAGCAGAGTCATAGACCCAACAACATGAAGTACGATGATACAAATAAATACATTGCAATACTGATGTTTGGAAGAGTAGGTAAATCATGGGAACTAAATGTAGTACAAAAAATGAGGTAGATATATTCAGCACAGTAATGGCATCATATTGCTCGACGCGTTTCGTAGACCAAGCTACTTCCTCAAGAGCGGATGCACAAAAGGGTGTCTAGAATAGATATACATCATAAGAAAAGTAATAAACAGAAAGTGTAAATAAACTTAATCTGTATATCAAATGATAAAGCCGGAGGGGGGAAGGAAATGTCCCCACCAACGGTGAAATGGTCTTCTCTGATAATTTACCTTAAAGATGGCATGTGAAGGCATATGATAGCTGGCGGACAGGGACTGTCAAAACTTCCAAAAATGTCCATGGTGGGAACTGAGGAAGTTAAACCCAAGGCACAAGTGTATGCAGGAACCACATTTGATGAGAATAATAAGGATAAGTAGGACGGCAGGATGGACAGGACAACAAGGATTCTGGGGGTGAGACAACAGAGTAGAAAAGTATATATATATATATATATATATATATATATATATATATATATGTATATGTGTAAACATGTCCACATATGAAGATGTCAGAGGGCGTATAGTGGGTGACTGATGAGTATAGGGAAACAAAGATGCCATACCACATTTAAAGACACAGGAAAAGCAGGTTTCATGACCATGCAATTGTCAGTTAAAATAACGCAATGCCATATTGCAGAAAATGGCCTGGTCATGAAGTTGGGGGTAAATCTTCCAGAGATCAAGTGAATAATGATAGTGCTACATATGCTGCAAATGTTTAGGCTGTATAAAAGAAAAAAAAAAAAAAAAAAAAAACGAACACCCTAGGCCAACCTCTCTCAACCGTTTCAACACAGAGAACCCCTTGAAATAATTTTCATGTTTCAGGGAACCCCTGCTAAAAATGACTATATCTACAACTCATGATACATTAGCGTGATGGTCAGTGGGATGAAAATTTGATTGGGTACAGCGTTGTATGACTGAGTAATTAAAAAAGGGGGGGTTTGGGACTTTGAGTGAGACATGTAAATTGTCTCCATCCCTGGTTCAATGAGACATAAAGGTGGTATGTTTATCTTGTTTAACCATCTGTAAACTGTTCTCTTTGCAATGCTTATCTCTTACCTTTAATTTATAGCCTTCTAGGAGGCATGGGCTGCAGATAGGTACTCTGATGGACAGGTACTCAAGTATACTGATCAGCTTCAGAAAGGTACTTAGGTGGGCTGCAGACAGGTACCCGGGTTCTCTGGTGGGCAGGAGACAGATACTCAGGTACCCTGATGGGCAGGAGACAGGTACTCTGATGGGCTGGAGACAGGTACTCTGATGGGCTGGAGACAGGTACTCAGGTACCCTGATGGGCTGGAGACAGGTACTCAGGTACCCTGATGGGCTGGAGACAGGTACTCAGGTACCCTGATGGGCTGGAGACAGGTACTCAGGTACCCTGATGGGCTGGAGACAGGTACTCAGGTACCCTGATGGGCTGGAGACAGGTACTCTGATGGGCTGGAGACAGGTACTCAGGTACTCTGATGGGCTGGAGACAGGTACTCAGGTACCCTGATGGGCTGGAGACAGGTACTCAGGTACCCTGATGGGCTGGAGACAGGTACTCAGGTACCCTGATGGGCTGGAGACAGGTACTCTGATGGGCTGGAGACAGGTACTCTGATGGGCTGGAGACAGGTACTCAGGTACCCTGATGGGCTGGAGACAGGTACTCAGGTACCCTGATGGGCTGGAGACAGGTACTCAGGTACCCTGATGGGCTGGAGACAGGTACTCTGATGGGCTGGAGACAGGTACTCTGATGGGCTGGAGACAGGTACTCTGATGGGCTGGAGACAGGTACTCGGGTACTCTGATGGGCTGGAGACAGGTACTTGGGTACGCTGATGACATGTTCTTGGGTACTCTGATGGGCTGCAGAGAGGTAATTGGGTTCTTGGGGTGTAGACAGGTACTCCAATGACGGGTACTCGGGTACTCCGATGACAGGTACTCAGAGAACCTGAGTATCTGATGGGCTGGTGACAGGTACTTTGATGGGCTAGTGAGAGGTACTCTTTATTGGGGGGGCAATCAGTGTGTTTTAGGGTGCACTGTAATCGGTAACTAGCTGTTACCGCAATCTCCTCCTCACAGGATCAATATGTGAGGAGGAGAACACGGTAACAGCTAGTTACCGTGTTCTGTTGACATTCTGTGACCGGCTGTGATTGGACACAGCCGGTCACGTGGTAAAGAGCCAATTTCATTGGCTCTTTATCCTGATCAGGGATGGACTGTGTCAGAGTGACACTCTGTATCCCCCATCGCCGCTCTGCGCACCCCTGGGTGCACTCAGGAGCGGCGTGCACAAGGAAAGTGCATGTGGCCGGCTGTGATTGGGCACAACCGGTCACATGGTAAAGAGACATTTTTTAATGGCTCTTTACACCGATCGGGGATGGGCTGTGTCCCGATGGACACGCCGTATCCCCAATCGCCGCGCTGCACACCGGGGGGTGGGAGAGCAGCTGAAACGGGCGGACGTCATATGACAGCCGCCCGGATCAAGGAGATGTTCCTGCCGGCATCATATTACTATGGCCGGGTATGGAACTTGTTAATGTCATGTCAAATTTGATTAAAACTGTCCAATTGTTCGTATAATTATTTAGATTTATGGGGTCTGTGTAACCTTTAAGACTTTAAAAACTTGGCTCAAACAATAAGTGATGAGGACATGTTGACATCTGTGCATGATCATAATAATTGTTAAAGGTCAGTTAGGAAATTTCCAATGTCACTGATATGTGGCCATAGTTTAGATATGTGTATAAAGATTGCTGTTACCAAACATGAGATCACCACACTGCATCTTGCTTGTGGTCCGATGACAAAGTATATTCTGAATAAACCATATCCATGAAGAAAGCTGAATTGGCGTTGAAGTCCTTCATTGAAAGACTAAACTTAAAGCAGAGTTCCACCCTGGGACATTTTTTTTAAATAAAAATACCCCCGGGACAGTCAGGGTTAGTACATTCCACAATGGATAGCCTCTGATCTGTCCTGGGTCGCACTTACCTGCAAGAAGAAATACTTACCTTGAAAATGTCTTGTCCAGCGCTGCCATCTCAGGTGTGGGCAGCTTGAAGCCAGCGCGATCCTCATCTGCGTCCTCTTCCGTCTTCTTTGGTCCCATGATGCACTGCACCCGCTCCGCCGTCACTTCCGGAGCCGCAGCGTCATCCCTGCACAGCTTCTGGGCATGCCCAGAAGCTGTTTAGCAAGGTATGACGGCGCCTGCACCGGAACTGACGTCGGGGTCGGTGCAGGCGCATTGATTCCTGGGAGCGATGACGTTCAGCTCCCAGGAATCATTGCAAAGCCAGGAAGTGACGAATTGCCGTGGCCGCCGAGGGGAGGAAGAGGAAGTAAGGTAAGTATATTTTCTTCTAAACCAGGTAAGTAAAAAAAAAAAAAATTGCGATTATTATATTTGTTTTTCAGGTGACCCAGAGCGAGAAGATGGAGGTAAGTATAATTTTAGGGTGGAACTCCGCTTTAACACTGCTGCACACAGAAGGCTTTTTACCTTCATGCATAGAAAGCATGAAGGTAAAACCACTTTACTGTCCATAGACAATTTTCCTAGCCTCTGATGCCACTTTTAGGTTGGCTCAGTTCCCTTCCGGGGTCCTTGCCGCTACTTCACACACAGGCAGCTCAAAGCTCCAAGAAGAAAAAAAGCCCCGTCTGAAAGTATGTGAGAGACTGAAAGGTATCCAGGAAAGAAGACATGGACACGATTCCTTGCACTGAGAAGAGATATAAACTGCATGAAGGCATGGGTGAGTTACCACATCTTCTTTAACAAAATTTACCAGATTATACACAGCAAGATGCCTCATCAATCATCAATAGCAATATAGTGGCAATCCTGCTCAAAAGTGAGAAAAAGGATGGTGGGAGGTTAAGTGGGAAATGGATAAAGAAGAAAGAAGGGTGGAGGGGGGGGGGGCTGGTAAGGTCTGTTTCTGCTTTTGGAGTCATTCCTTGGTGAATTAGCTATTGGGCTTCAGATCGTTAACCTGTAATTCTTGGTTCAGTTTTATTTTTTAAACACTTGCCGACCGCTCACTGGAGCTCTACTGCGGCAAAGTGGTTAGTTCCCGTCTAGCGACGTAGACCTATGTCGCTGGACTCCTCCCCTTGTGGGCGGCGCACGCGCGCCGCCGGAGGCTCGCTCCCGCTGTATTCAGTCACAGCGGGAGTCGGGCCAGGGGAGGAGCGGCCGTGATCACCGCCGCTCTTCCCCGATCGTCGGGGAATCGAGTTTGGAGATCCGCCCGCTTTGTTTACACACCTCCTAAGTGACAGACAGTGACAGATTGCAGGATTCAGCATAGCTGAACCTGCGATCTGTCCCTGTGTCACATAGTCCCCTCCCCCCACACACGTTAGTAAGCACCAGGCATACATTAACCCCTCCCTCTCCAATAAAATTAACCCCTTCCCTGCCAGTGTCATTATTAGAGTAACAGTGCATATTTATAGCACTGATTACTGTAGTAATGTCACTGGTACCCCCAAAAGTGTAAAAAATGTCAGTCAAGGGTCTGATCTGTCCGCCGCAATGTTGCAGTCCCGCAAAAAAAATCGCAGATCGCCGCCATTACTTGTTAAAAAAAAAAACACCAAAAATGACAGAAATCTTTCCCTTAGTTAGTAAACGCAATAACTTTTGCGCAAACCAATCAAAATACGCTTGTTGTGATTTTTTTTACCAAACCTAGGTAGCAGAAAACAAATTTGCCAAAAATTAAAAAAAAAATTGATTTTTACATTTTTTTGGGGGGGAATTTCATATAAAAAAATGTGAAAAATATTGTTATTTTTTCAAAATTTACGCTTGTTTATAGCGCAAAAAGTAAAAATCGCACAGGTGATCAAATACCACCAAATGAAAGCTCTGTTTGTGGGAAAAAAAGGACGTAAATTTCGTTTGGGTAGGGCATCGCTCGACCGCGCAATTGTCAGTTAAATTCGCACAGTGCCGAATCACAAAAAGTGGCCTGGACGTAAGACAGCAAAATCCTCCGCTGGTAAAGTGGTTAATTGCCTCACATTCTTTTCAAGCACACTTTGTCATAATGTAGAATGTTTAGTTGACTTGAAAACTACAAGCTGCCCAAGCCCTGAAGCAGCAAAGTATCCTCAAGCTATTACATTTTCCACCACCAAACCATTAATAGCAAAGAGAACACCAAACCCGATATATCTGAGCTATAGATAAGGTTCCAAATGATAATTCTTAATGGGGTTTTAATCCTTGCCACCCAATTTGGAACACCCAATTCTAATTTCATGGATTTGAAATGGTGACAAATGTAGGGGTATACTTGTTTTAACCATATGAAAAATATGGACCATGAAAATGAATACACCTAGTCGTTTTTATATGTTGGTTTTTTGCAGCATATCTTTTTCTGTAGGAGCTCATAGACAGGTGCAATCTATTTTCTCTACTGTAGGTGGAGCTCATCCACAGTGGCAATGCAAGTGGAGGAGGAAGTTGAGAGGAACCTATTTCCTTTATGGTCTCCTTGGTCACAGAGAGGCAGCATCCGATTAGATGCTGGTGTTCCATGTGATATTTGTGGCCATCTTGGGTCAGTAAGAGTCTATTCAAGATCAGGACTCCTTGGGTTGGCGAGCATTTTGCATGTGGCTAGAGTAGGGACAGGTCACCCACCTGTCAGGGACAGTGCTTGGCTTCAGGGAGAGGTTCCAGATCAGTAGGGAAAGTGCAGGGACATGCCATCCCTCCTGGAAGGCTCCCCACTTAGATACGGATCGGCCAGGCCACATTCCACCCCTCGAGACAGGTGCTGTTGGCACACTGAAGACCTTCTGCTGCTACTACTCTTCGTTGTTTCATCCTGTGAGTGCTCCCAGTTGGGTTTCCTTTTCCCTGGACTCGTGTATTTGTCAAAAAATGAATCCCAGAAGAACATACACATCTGGCAATACTCAGCATGGCAGCACTAATTTATGCAGAAATGCACACAGATGTTGCGTGCCGGTGCTTGAGTGCGCGGTCGTGCAAATGCACGTGCGCACGCACAGCTGTAGGCTGTGGCACGCAATGGCGCACACCTGTGCACCATGGTGCAAGCAAAGCGTGACAGATCCTGGTGCCCAGTGGCCTATTTAAAGCCAGCAGTCTCGTCCACAAGTTGCTGGATAATCGTCAGCCCCCAATGTTCCTGTGCGCTTGTGTATGCTATTAAATTCCTTGTTACCAACCTGGCTTGCCTTTTGACCTGTCAGGTCTCCCTCCCTGGTTCTGACCCCTGGCTTGTTCTACTGACTCTGCTGCTGCCTGATCACCGGAGTATGACCCGGGCTTGTTCCTAATTCCACTTCTGCTTCTGGGTTGCCCTGTGCATGACTACTGACCTGGCTCCTGAGCTTGCTTCCTGTCTCACCCTGCTTGTCAAGCATATGCTGATACTTCTGAGAGACACCTGTCCCCCAGTTCATCCTGCTCATCTGGTCTTCACCTGGTGAACATCATCGCAGCTCTTCAGGTAATCACAGCTGGCAACTCATGCTTCTTTGGGTATAGCATCTCCTGTGTTTAGGAGGTCTCTGCACTCAGCCACAAGGGGAGCCCTCTCAGCACTCCGACTTCCGACCAGGTACGTGACAGTATTGCTGAACTTCAATTTCAATACAGTTCTATTTTCAGAGATGTATAGTAACTAAGTAGAACTACTTCACTATTGTACTTAAAGCGGAGTTCCACCCTGGTTATACATTTTTTAATAAAAATACCTCCGGGACAGTCAGGGCTAGCACATTCCACAATGGCTAGCCTCTGATCTGTCCCGGGTTGCACTTATCTTTTGGGAGAAATACTTACCTTGAAAATGTCTTATCCAGCGCTGCCATCTCAGGTGTGGGCAGCTTGAAGCCAGCGCGATCCTCTTCCGCGTCCTCTTCCGTCCTCTTCCTTCTTCTTCGGTCCCACGATGCACTGCACCGGCCCCGAAGTCACTTCCGGTGCGCGCGCGTCATCCCTGCACAGCTTCTGGGCATGCCCAGAAGCTGTTTAGAAGGGAATGACGCGCGCACCCCGGAACTGACGTCGGGGCCGGTGCAGGCGCAATGATTCCTGGGAGCGATGACGTTCAGCTCCCAGGAATCATTGCAAAAGCCAGGAAGTGACGAATCGCCGCGGCCGCCGAGGGGGGGGGGGGGGAGAAGGAAGTAAGGTGAGTATATTTTCTCTACAAGGTAAGTAAAAAAAAATAAAAAATTGCGATTATCCATTTGTTTTTCAGGTGACCCGGAGCGAGAAGATGGAGGTAAGTATAAATTTAGGGTGGAACTCCACTTTAAGTACCGAAAGGTGGTATCTGTACTTTCCTAGAGTAGAATTTTTTTCTCCTACTTCCATTTTTACTTCACTACATTTTTGCAATGATTTCAATACTTCTACTCCGATATTTTTTTTTTGTGCTGCATAGTTACTCGTTACAATTATAAAAATTACCACTGCCAGAACAGTAGATGGAAGTTTCATGAAGCTCAAAACATGTGTATTATCAGCGCATACGAAAATAAATGCTACTGTATGTATAAATAAAAGCTGCATTTAAATAATAAAAAACAATATGATGTTCAAACTTTTGACTTCTTTCTTTAATAACTACATAACACAGTACTAGTACTTTTACTTTCAGTACTTGAGTAGCAATTTTTTTCCAAACTACTAGTACTTTTACTTTCAGTACTTGAGTAGCAAAATTTTTTAAAAAACTACTTGCAATACTTAAGTACAAAAAATGTTGAATACTTTAGTACTTCTACTCAAGTCACTTTTTGATCGAGCACTTCCACTTCTACTCAAATCACTTTTTGATCGAGTACTTGTACTTTTACTCAAGTATGGGTTTCGAGTACTTTATACAACTCTGTCTATTTTCTGCATCTGAGTGTTTGCAGATTTTAAATTTTTATATGGCTGTATTTTACTAAGAATGAGAGACAGGAATACGCTGTATAAAAACTGTGCAATTGGTCTAGTTTTTAGGTGAGTGTTGTTAATACCTTTATTGCATATCTCTATAAAATACCTGGAGGAGATCTTTTAATTACCTATCTGCTGCCATTAGAGTGTATGCCAACCCTCCTCCTCATCTAGTGCTCCAAAATCATTTTTATTTTCTTTTTTACCTTTATATTATTCTTACCTCCTGGTGGACGGCTGCAGCACCAAGCCAGACCCAACAACCCCAGCAAAACCAAAGCCACCAGAGTCTTCATTCTGGAGGAGACATCAGAACACAGAGAGTCAGTTACCATAATGTGTTACAAGAAAAGGCGATTCTATATCTCTTCCTCAATATCATCTCTTCACTCTCTGGTACTTAGAAATACCTTGACTAGTACTAATATAAATCCTCTTGATCAGATCTGAAATTTCATATCAATGATACAACTGTGTAAAGCATATAAAAAAACTAAATAAAAACATTTATTTTTTAGCTTATGACAAAGTGGCTGGTGCTCAGAGGAGACCCCCATCTTTGGGTCATAGAGGTGATAAGTGGTTATGAGAAGACTTTGGTCATTTTTACATAGTTACATAGTAGGTGAGGTTGAATAAAGACAATAGTCCATCCAGTTCAACCTGTGTAGGTGTGTGTGGCTGTAATCATCTCTCATACCCCTGAATGTTCTGATCCTTGAGATGTAAGTCTAAGAGTCTTTTGAAAGCCACCATACTTCCCGCAGAAACCACCTCTTGTGGTAGAGAATTCCACAATCTTGTAGCCCTAACCGTAAAGAACCCCCCACGTTGCCTGAGGTTAAAACGCTTCTCCTCTAATCGCATTGTATGCCCCCGAGTCCTCATGCAATCCCTTCGACTGAACAGTTTTTTCTAAGCTGAGATCCCCATTGAGATATTTAAAAATTGCTATCATGTCCCCCCTCAGGCGTCTCTTCTCCAGGGAGAATAAATCAAGCGATTGCAGACGCTCTTCATTTATTAAGGTCCTCCAATCCCCTAATCAGTTTAGTTGCCCTTCTCTGGACTCTCTCCAGCTCCAACACATCCCTCCTGAGGACTGGCGACCAGAACTGGACAGAATACTCCAGATGCAGCCGGACCAGAGTTTTATAAAGTGGAAGGATTATAGTTTTATCTCTGGAATACATCCCTTTCTTTATGCATGCTAATATTCTGCTGGCTTTGGCAGCTGCCGCTTGACATTGCATGCTGTTGCCTAATCTATCATCAACCAAGACTCCCAGATCCTTCTCCATTTTTGATTCCCCCAAGGGTTCCCCTCCTAACGTGTATCGTGATTTTATGTTTTTAGTCCCCAAGTGCAAAACCTTACACTTCTCCACATTAAACCTCATTTAATACACACTTAATGCAGTCCCTGTTGCAATATATGTAAATAATGACAGAAATACAGTACTATATATATATATATATATATATATATATATATATATATATATAACCAGGGTTCCGAGAAACCCTAAGGTTCCTCCAGAGGTTGCTAGGGGTTCCTTGAGCAATGAGCAATTTCTGCCTCTCAGATAAGTTCCCACTGACATCATTGATCTTTTTAGCTATCTTGAAGAAGGTCATTCTTCCCAATGTCCACAACTGAAAGGAGCATTCATCCCACTGACCATCACACTAATGTATCATGAGTTGTAAATAGTCATTTTTAGCAGGGGTTCCCTGAAACCTGAAAATTATTTCAAGGGGTTCACTGTGTTGAAAAGGTTGAGAGAGGCTGGCCTAGGGTGTTTTTTTTTTTTTTACAGCCTATACATTTGCAGTGTGTTTAGCACTTTCATTATTCACTTGACCTCTGGAAGATTTACCCCCTCCTTCATGACCTGGCCATTTTCTGCAATATGGCACTGCGTTATTTTAACTGACAATTGCATGGTCATGCAATGCTGTACATAGATGAAACGCTGCTGCAATTATGAAACCTGCTTTTCCTGTGTCTTTAAATGTGGTATTTTTATCTTGTTTTTCCATCTGTAGACTGTTTTCTTTGCAATGCTTATCTCTTACCTTTAATTTATAGCCTTTTTATAGCCTTCAGTGCCGGTTCACACTTGTGCGATGCGGGAAGGCTGCGAATTTGCAGCCTGTTCCCGCATCGCAAACGCACACCTGGCAGTTCACACTACCATATGCGATATGCAGGGGGTGTCAATTAAATGTTAATGACACCCCCAGTTTGATCGCATATCGCAGTGCGATCTGACAGTTCGCACGGGATCGGATCGCACAAGTGTGAACCACTGTGCGATCCGATCCTGATGCGGCTAGAAAAAAGGGTCCTGTGCGTCTTTTGTGCGGGTGCAGTGCAAATTTCAGCCATACAAAGTGTATGGCTGAATTCGCATCCGCACATCCGATCGCATGTAATGAAGGAGCAGTGCGCTCCGAATTACATACGACCGCCGTACTCGCAAGAGTGTAAACCAGCCCTTAGAGTTATCTCGAATTAGCTGTCCCCTTATCAATCTGTTTCTGAAGTAAAAATCCTGCTCTTTTTATCCAGCCTTCAGCCCCATACACACGTAGCGATTGTCGGCCGTAAATATTCGGCCGCCGAACGATCGGCCGATTGTCGGCTTGTTAGTATGATGCTTCCGACAACCGACAGCGAATTTTCGGCCAAACAGAATCTGGCGTGCAGACTTTAAAATTTTTGTTGGCCGTCACCAGAACGGCCGATTGTTCGCCAGTCAGTACAGATTTCGGCCGACAAACAGCAGATTAGCAAGACTGGGCATGCTCAGAGAAGAAAAAACACACGGAAAGTTAACCATCACATGACATCACTTCTGCAGTCGGCTGTTGTTGGCCGACAAAATTTGTGTGCAGTCTTTAGCACTTTTCAGCCGACAGGACAGCACCGGACAAAAGACGGCCGATCGTTCGGCCGACATTCGGTACGTGTGTACAGGGCTTTACTTTCTTAATTCCTGCCTGATTAGTTAATTGGAAAGCACCCACCCCATCTCTAACAGTATATAAGAAAGCATCTCTTGGGGAAGGCAAGTTTGCAAGGGGGGCACGTTTGCTGTTGGGGCTATATCTATAAGCGGGAGCACTTCTGACTCTGCACTTCAGCGAATGAACAAAGGAAAGGCTGAGATAAACACCACACAGACTACAGGTGACCTTATTTACCCCTTCAGCTCTTTCTCCTTGTAACATGCACTCTCTACCACTTCTTCTTACAGCCGTGTCCTCTATCCTTAAACTCTCTCTCCTTCACCCCTCTTCTCCACCGCACAGCTTATACATATATATGTGTGGATGTGTGTTACACATATCGATCCGGAATGGGTTAATACCGCCATGAATTTTGAGGGGTGTGTGCAAAGGTATCCTCCTTTTTTGGGATAGGATGCACATTGATATGGTGGCCCCGTAGCCTGCAAAGGTAGATTGTGGCTGTCACTCTGCGGCGGACTTCCGGGGTCATTGTTGTGATTGACACTGTGTCTCCGCCCATTGGAGGAGTATATTTACGAGGTGGCCGGGCTGCATGCTCACGCCCTCAGTTGAAGTCCGTGATGATGAAACACATCAGAGCGTGAGCACGCGGCAACCAAGGCAACCCTGCTGGCATCTTACGTCATGCCGTCCATATGATCTGAACCCGGAAGTCCGTGGCGGAGGTGTCTGGTCCTCCGTACAACAGCGGTACAGTGAATGAGCGGTTCGGGCGGGGAGATCAGCGGGCATTCCTGGTACACATATCTACTTGCTATTGTTCTTTTATTTGAATGTGAGTGTATTTCTTTTGGCTAACAATAAATGAGGATTGGTAGTTACATATTACGCTATGGGTCCCCTGTTTCATTACATGTGATCTGGGATATGAGGATTAAGGCAAACTGGTGATCCCATTGACCAGCCTGTTCCAGGACCGGGATGTGAGTTGGCAGGCATGAAGTGGAGATTTATCTTGTGTCTACAAGCGTTTGACCTTGTAATAAGGGTACGGTCCCTTTACCTAGGGGATGCACAGTGGTGTGTTGAAGGTTCCTTTTTTTGCTGCTTCTGGGCATTTGAAGAGGACTTTTGTGGACACTACTTACTCATTTTTTAGCAAAAGAGACTTACTAATAACCATATGAATGTTATGTAACAATTCTATTACCATATTCATGTTATATGTATTGTGATTGTTTTACGTATCTGAAACCTTTTCAATAGGAGTGTACTAGCGCAGCTAGTGTATGTATGAGACTTGGTTATATATATGCACCTGTATTTTATTTTGTCTGTGGTATAGCAGCAGCTTGTACTGAGATTTGGACTCACCGGTTCTTGGGTGGTTGGTTGGCCACTCATCAAGGATCGCATATACCATCAGCGCTGAGTGGGTGGGACAGGACCGAGGTCCTTAGTTTGCTCTTTTCTTTGGGAATTATACATATATATATCACCCTCACTTCTGTCCTCTCCTTATTACTGCACTCACCATCTCCTGTTATTTCTAAATCCACACACATACAAAACCTCCAGGACACTGGAGCATGTCCCTTCATATAAATCACATTACCATATTACCACCCTCACCTTTCTGCTTCTCCTATCCTCTGGAGACATATCCCCAAACCCTGGGCCTGCATCATTTAACTGTACTCAACACACCCATTACCCTGCACCCTCTGGCTGCAACCGTAATCAGCACAATTTAGTTCCCATCTCTCTTCTTCCCAAGACCAGACTCCCTTTCTCTTGCGCCCTCTGGAATGCTCGCTCTGTCTGTAATAAACTCACCTCTCTCCATGACCTTTTTATCACAACTCATGTAATCTACTCGCCATTACTGAAACCTGGCTTCATGAATCTGACACTGCGTCTCCTGCTGCCCTATCCCAAGGTGGTCTTCCCTGGACTCACTCCTCCAGACCCAGTGGATGCAAGGGAGGGGGTGTTGGGATCCTCCTAGCCCCACATAGCACCTATCAGGTACTCCATACACCTCCCTCTCTGTCACTCTCTTCATTTGAGGTACATTGTCTTTTCTCCCCTGTTTCTCTAAGGTTAGCTGTGATCTACCGCCCCCCTGGACCAGTAGAGACCTTTGACGACTTCTCTGCCTGGCTACCCTACTTTCTCTCTTCTGAAATCCCCGCAATCATTCTCGGCGACTTCAACATCCCTATTAATACTAATGCCTCGTACACACGCAACAATTGTTGGCCGACCGATCGGCCGTCTTTTGTCCAGTGTTGTTGTGTTGGTTGAAATGTGCTCTAGACTTGCACTGGACTTTTGTTGGCCAACAAAAACCAACTTCAGAAGTGATGTCATGTGATGGTTTACTTTCCGTGTGTTTTTTCTTCTCTGAGCATGCCCAGTCTTGCTCATCAGATTTTTGTCTGCCGAAATCTGTACTGACTGAGGAAAAATCGGCCGTTGTGGTGACGGCCAACAAAAATTTTATAGCATGCACACCAGATTTTGTTCGGCCGAAAAGTCGCAGTCGGTTGTCGGAAGCATCATACTAACAAGCCGAAAATCGGCCGATCGGACGTTGGCCGAAAATTCATGGCCAACAATCGTTGCGTGTGTACGAGGCATTACATTCCTACCACTTCCAAACTTCTCCATCTAACCTCCTCCTTTGACCTGAAGCAATGGATACATGCTTCTACTCACTCTGAAGGCAATATCCTTGACCTTGTTTTCTCCCACCTATGCACTCCGCACAACCTTTCAAACTATCCTTTCCCTCTCTCTGATCACTACCTTATTAGATTCACTCTCTCCCTCTCCTCCACCTCCTCTCCCTCCAATTGCCTTACAGTTACCTGTAGAAACCTACGCCATCTCAACCCTTCTCTTTTCTGCTACTGACCACCTCTATGAAAAATCGCACCCCTTTCATGCACCAACCTAGCCACTTCTGTCTACAACATCGAATCAGACCCCCGATCCCTTCAACATTGGTAAACAGATAACACTAGAAGTCTGAAAAAGCATAGCCGTGCTCTTGAGCGCCTAGGCCTCAGAAAGATTTCAACCAATATAAATCTGCCCTCCAAAAATACAATTCCAGTCTCCACACTGCCAAGCAGACCTACTTTATCACTCTCATTAACAACTTGTCATCCCGCCCCCGGCAACTCTTCGCTACCTTTAACGCTCTACTCCATCCTCCTCTTCCTCCACCCACTAACTTACTCAATTCCCAGGAGATTGCCAACCACTTCTAATAGAAGATTGATACAATTCGTGAGGAGATCACTGCTATTCAGATACCCTCCACTAGAGATCAAACGATTATCGGCAACACCGATATATCTGGGGCCAATATGCACTTTCCCCAATATATTGGAATCGGCCTTTTGATTTACCGATATTGCCGATATTTATGTGACGTCATTCTGTACGCGCACACGTTCTGCCTTCTAACACCACTTCCCAGGTCTGCGCGGCCCGTATGTGACGCCAATTTACCGCGAGCACTGCACTTAAGACCGCCTCCCACAGCCTCATGTTACAGCCAGCTGCAGTCCGGTCCGGTCACGCTGCCAGCCATCCATCCACCCACAGGCCCTGGCCTCAGCCACCCACCACAACAGGGTGCCAGCTAAAGCTAGCAAACAACCAGCCACACAGATGACACCAAGCCAGCCATCCACCTCCGTGACCAGTGTTCCAGCAAGCCAGCAGCTACCCGCCACAACAGGCCAGGGTGAGTGAGTGACACCAAGCCAGCCACCCACACAACAGGGTGTTCCTGCAAGCCAGCCCCCCACCAGAGTGTTCCTGCAAGCCAGCCCCCCACCACAGTGTTCCAGCAAGCCAGCCCCCCACCACAGTGTTCCAGCAAGCCAGCCACCCACCCACCAGAGTGTTCCTGCAAGCCAGCCCCCCACCAGAGTGTTCCTGCAAGCCAGCCACCCACCACAGTGTTCCTGCAAGCCAGCCACCCACCACAGTGTTCCTGCAAGCCAGCCACCCACCACAGTGTTCTAGCAAGCCAGCCACCCACACACCCACCCACCCACCCACCAGAGTGTTCCTGCAATCCAGCCCCCCACCACAGTGTTCCTGCAAGCCAGCCACCCACCACAGTGTTCCAGCAAGCCAGCCACCCACCCACCAGAGTGTTCCTGCAAGCCAGCCACCCACCCACCAGAGTGTTCCTGCAAGCCAGCCACCCACCAGAGTGTTCCTGCAAGCCAGCCACCCACCACAGTGTTCCAGCAAGCCAGCCAAGAGAGTGTTCCTGCAAGCCAGCCACCCACCACAGTGTTCCAGCAAGCCAGCCACCCACCCACCAGAGTATTCCTGCAAGCCAGCCCCCCACCAGAGTGTTCCTGCAAGCCAGCCACCCACCACAGTGTTCCAGCAAGCCAGCCACCCACCAGAGTGTTCCTGCAAGCCAGCCACCCACCACAGTGTTCCTGCAATCCAGCCACCCACCCACCCACCCACCCACCAGAGTGTTCCTGCAAGCCAGCCCCCCACCAGAGTGTTCCTGCAAGCCAGCCACCCACCACAGTGTTCCTGCAAGCCAGCCACCCACCACAGTGTTCCTGCAAGCCAGCCACCCACCACAGTGTTCCTGCAAGCCAGCCACCCACCACAGTGTTCCTGCAAGCCAGCCACCCACCACAGTGTTCCTGCAAGCCAGCCACCTACCACAGTGTTCCAGCAAGCCAGCCGCCCACCCACCAGAGTGTTCCTGCAAGCCAGCCACCCACCACACTGTTCCAGCAAGTCAGCCACCCACCCACCAGAGTGTTCCAGCAAGCCAGCCACCCACCCACCCACCAGAGTGTTCCTGCAAGCCAGCCACCCACCACAGTGTTCCAGCAAGCCAGCCACCCACCCACCAAAGTGTTCCTGCAAGCCAGCCCCCCACCACAGTGTTCCTGCAAGCCAGCCACCCACCACAGTGTTCCTGCAAGCCAGCCACCCACCACAATGTTCCTGCAAGCCAGCCACCCACCACAGTGTTCCAGCAAGCCAGCCACCCACCACAGTGTTCCAGCAAGCCAGCCACCCACCCACCCACCCACCAGAGTGTTCCTGCAAGCCAGCCACCCACCACAGTGTTCCAGCAAGTCAGCCACCCACCCACCCACCACAGTGTTCCAGCAAGCCAGCCACCCACCCGCCCACCACAGTGTTCCTGCAAGCCAGCCACCCATAACAGGGTGACACCAAGCAAGCCAACCAGGCACCACAGAAACTGTTCCTGAAAGCCAGCCACCTATAACAGGGTGACACAGTGTGATAAAGTGATCAGTGCTGGATCATAAATAAAAGAAATCCTGTCATTAATATACAAGAGTTCTTTAAAAAGTTTCTGCACTTTTTTTTTTATATCAGTTTCGCAGCCATCCATACCACAGCGTGACAGCTCTTCTACTAAACTGCAAGGTCGGCCGGTTCGCCGGTCACATGACACTCGCAGACAGGACCAAAGAACTTTTCTTTTCTTTGGGGGGGGGGGGGGGGTTGCTACTCTTTTGCCACCTGTCATTCTTTTTCAAACTTTTACGGCCGTGATTTTCTTTTTACATATTCTGTTATATTCTTTGTAATTTTTAAATGATGATAGTGTTCCTTCATTTTTTAATTTTTTTTTAAATACTAACTTTTTCTTTCTATTCCTCAATTATGGTACCGCACACCCTGCCCACCCCCCCCCCCTCCCCCAGACACTTTTTGGCAATATAATGCACCTTGGGCAAATTTACTCCACATATTTTGGTCTTGCCCCAGTCTAGATAACTAGATAACATTTGGACCCAAGTACATACATATACCCAAAATTTTGCCAGCCTTACACAACAGTTCTTATCACATGGAATTATTTTGTAGCGCAACATATTTTAGAAAGTAACATGCATGTATGCTTTACTTTACCGGTATTAAAAATCCCAGAGAAGCAAATAAAAAAGTTTAAGAAAGAAAAATGAAAATTGCCATTATATACACTTTATTCTCCCTGTTACCTATGGCTTTGTGTCACCGTGCTTTGCAGCCTATGCAAATGCCCCTCCCCCTCCCAATGTACATATGAAGGGTCTTACCTGTACAGAGTTCTGCAGCTTCTGAAATGTTCACAGCCTTCCCTCTGTATTTATATGGCTGCTTCATAATTCCTCCAAGACCACATTCCCTCCTCACCGAGGGTGGGGGACCTGGTAATAGATGTCACTACAATGTCACCCAATGCCTAATTACCCCGGGGGGGGGGGGCTGTAAAAAGTCTGAGAAAATTTACTTATTTTAGGGTATTCAAATTTCTCATTGTAAACCAGTTCATCAAACATTTTAGTAAAATATAGCAAAGATCTTATATGTGTGCACGCAACATATACAATGTTACACATGTACAGACAATATATACAATGTTATACATGTACACACAATATATACAATGTTATACATGTACAGACAATATATACAATGTTATACATGTGCAGACAATATATACAATGTTATACATGTGCACACAATATATACAATGTTATACATGTACAGACAATATATACAATGTTAGACATGTGCAGACAATATATACAATGTTATACATGTACAGACAATATATACAATGTTAGACATGTGCAGACAATATATACAATGTTATACATGTGCATATAATATATACAATGTTATACATGTACACACAATATATACAATGCTATACATGTGCACACAATATATACAATGTTATACATGTACAGACAATATATACAATGTTAGACATGTGCAGACAATATATACAATGTTATATATGTGCACACAATATATACAATGCTATACGTGTGCAGACAATATATACAATGTTATACATGTGCAGACAATATATACAATGTTATACGTGTGCACACAATATATACAATGTTATACATGTGCACACAATATATACAATGTTATACATGTACAGACAATATATACAATGTTATACATGTGCACACAATATATACAATGTTATACATGTACAGACAATATATACAATGTTAGACATGTGCAGACAATATATACAATGTTATATATGTGCACACAATATATACAATGCTATACATGTGCAGACAATATATACAATGTTATACATGTGCACACAATATATACAATGTTATACATGTACAGACAATATATACAATGTTATACATGTGCAGACAATATATACAATGCTATACATGTGCAGACAATATATACAATGTTATACATGTGCAGACAATATATACAATGTTATACATGTGCAGACAATATATACAATGTTATACATGTACAGACAATATATACAATGTTATACGTGTGCAGACAATATATACAATGTTATACATGTGCACACAATATATACAATGTTATACATGTACAGACAATATATACAATGTTATACGTGTGCAGACAATATATACAATGTTATACATGTGCACACAATATATACAATGTTATACATGTGCACAGACAATACAGTTTCCCACAAAAGTGAGTTCAGTCAGTCCTCGGGTTGCAAACAAGATCGGGACTGTAGGTTTGTTCTTAAGTCAAATTTGTTTGTAAGTCGGAACAGGTACATTTTTTAAGTTTAGCTCCAGCCAAAATAATAATTTTAAGTTTTTTGGATAGCATAGGGAAGAATTGACACCCCTGTAACATTTGTTTTGCTGTCTGTACCCCTGTTAGGAATATTTCACCTCACTTTCTGTCCCTGTGACAATTGGATTTTGAAAATTTTGGGTTGTTGTGGAAACAAGGATTGGTGATGAAGCTTCAGTGGAGACACCTTTTTCCCATGAGAACTCTTCCAGGAGTGAATTTCCCTTCCTAGGGGGAGATTTCTCCTCACTTCCTGTTGTCTTTCTCCGTTTGTAAGTAGGAGTCATTTGTAACCTGGGGACCGCCTGCACCCCTCACATTTCTGTAAATATTTTATTCTATCTTTTCATGTGACAACACTGAAGAAATGACACTTTGTTACAATGTAAAGTAGTGAGTGTACAGCTTGTATAACAGTGTAAATTTGCTGTCCCCTCAAAATAACTCAACACACAGCCATTAATGTCTAAACCGCTGGCAACAAAAGTGAGTACACCCCTAAGGGAAAATGTCCAAATTGGGCCCAAAGTGACAATATTTTGTGTGGCCACCATTATTTTCCAGCACTGCCTTAACCCTCTTGGGCATGGAGTTCACCAGAGCTTCACAGGTTGCCACTGGAGTCCTCTTCTACTCCTCCATGATGACATCACAGATTTGGTGGATGTTAGAGACCTTGCGCTCCTCCATCTTCTGTTTGAGGATGCCCCATAGATGCTCAGTAGGGTTTAGGTCTGGAGACATGCTTGGCCAGTCCATCACTTTTACCCTCAGCTTCTTTAGCAAGGCAGTGGTCATCCTGGAGGTGTGTTTGGGGGTCGTTATCATGTTGGAATACTGCCCTGCAGCCCAGTCTCCGAAGGGAGGGGCTCATGCTCTGCTTCAGTATGTCACAGTACATGTTGGCATTCATGGTTCCCTCAATGAACTGTAGCTCCCCAGTGCCAGCAGCACTCATGCAGCCCCAGACCATGACACTCCCACCACCATGCTTGACTGTAGGCAAGACACACTTGTCTTTGTACTCCCCACCTGGTTGCTGCCACACACCCTTGACACCATCTGAACCAAATAAGTTTATCTTGGTCTCATCAGACCACAGGAGATGGTTCCAGTAATCCATGTCCTTAGGCTGCTAGTCTTCAGCAAACTGTTTGCTGGTTTTCTTATGCATCATCTTTAGAAGAGGCTTCCTTCTAGTGGAGGTTTTGCTTGGAGTTTTTCTGAGCACGACCTTCTCTATCTGGCCGGCTTTGGCACTTTTGAACTTGGGAATAGATCTGATCCCTCTGAAGTACCAGACTATAGTACTCCACATCCAGTGTTGGGGGTAACTAGTTACAAAGTAACTAATTACAGTAACTACATTACTTTTTTTGGTAACTAAGTAAAGTAACTAGTTACAATACTAATATTGGTAACTACACTACTTTACTAGGCTATAGGGGGTAACTACACTACTTTACTAGGCTATAGGAGGTAACTACACTACTTTACTAAGCTATAGGAGGTAACTACACTACTTTACTATGCTATAGGAGGTAACTACACTACTTTACTATGCTATAGGAGGTAACTACACTACTTTACTAAGCTATAGGAGGTAACTACACTACTTTACTAGGCTATAGGAGGTAACTACACTACTTTACTAGGCTATAGGAAGTAACTACACTACTTTACTATGCTATAGGAGGTAACTACACTACTTTACTAGGCTATAGGAGGTAACTACACTACTTTACTAGGCTATAGGAGGTAACTACACTACTTTACTAGGCTATAGGAAGTAACTACACTACTTTACTAGGCTATAGGAAGTAACTACACTACTTTACTAGGCTATAGGAGGTAACTACACTACTTTACTAGGCTATAGGGGGTAACTACACTACTTTACTAGGCTATAGGAGGTAACTACACTACTTTACTAAGCTATAGGAGGTAACTACACTACTTTACTATGCTATAGGAGGTAACTACACTACTTTACTAGGCTATAGGAAGTAACTACACTACTTTACTATGCTATAGGAGGTAACTACACTACTTTACTAGGCTATAGGAGGTAACTACACTACTTTACTAGGCTATAGGAAGTAACTACACTACTTTACTAGGCTATAGGAGGTAACTACGCTACTTTACTAGGCTATAGGAGGTAACTACACTACTTTACTAGGCTATAGGAACGCGCTTTCCTGCGTTACCCAAGCCGTGCAATACAATTGTTATTTTGAAGAATAGAGAGGGATGAAGTTTATGACTTTTTGTTGCACTTTATGTTTTATTCTGTTTTTTCAGGTTTTGTTCTCATGTTTCCCAAAGCCTGTGTTTATACAATAAACTCTATGCAGAAAGAGTGTCATGTATCTTCTTCTACACGGTCAATTAAGAAAGAGGAGAGTAAAGTAATAAGTAGTGAAGTTACTTTTCAAATGCAGTAACTAGTAAAGTAATCTCATTACAATTTACAGAAGTAACTAGTTACATTTTTTGAGTAACTACCCCAACACTGTCCACATCTTGTTTGCTGCTAGATTGACCATCACTCACCATTGGAAATCACCAAAGTCACCATTGGAGTCACCAAAAATTCATGAACTTACTTCACGGGTAAACACACAATGTCATTTTGAGAAGTTATTAGCTGTTAAAGATCATAGAATGCCTACCTTTAGCAAACGATGGATTCACTGGTTAAAGCATCCTAATGCCTCCTGGTCTCAAGCCCTATTAGCCTGCTTTGATTTACCACCAAAGAGTATTCCCTTTACTTTACCTTTCATGTATTCTCTTTTAGTGTCCCAAATAACACCTTGTAGAACTATGTACATGTCAGTCTACTATATGGTGGTCCGCGGATGTTTAGCTGTCGGAGGGTCTACCCCCTCCCCCCCAACTGGACACAGTGTGTACCCATTTGGGGTGTTCAGGGGGGTTGGGGTGGCCCTATTAGAGAATGGCCATCAGCGACCCCATCTTAAAAGTATTAATGCTATTCGTATATTTGGATTGCTTAATGCTGTAATGGCTTATCTACATGGGCATGAAGTTAGATTACATAACTGCACCTATCTGCTACTGGCCATAATATCAATGTTTTATGAGTTTGCTTTCCTCTGTTATTATTATGATTTCCTTCCCCTGTTTGTTACTATTTGAAATAATCTTAATAAAAACTATTTAACAAGAAGAGGCTTCCTTCTGGGACGACAGCCATGCAGACCAATTTGATGCAGTGTGCGGCGTATGGTCTGAGCACTGACAGGCTGACCCCCCACCCCTTCAACCTCTGCAGCAATGTTGGCAGCACTCATACATCTATTTCCCAAAGACAACCTCTGGGTATGACGCTGAGCACGTGCACTCAACTACTTTAGTCGACCATGGCGAGGCCCTTTCTGAGTGGAACCTGTCCTGTTAAACCGCTGTATGGTCTTGGCCACCGTGCTTCAGCTCAGTTTCAGGGTCTTGGCAATCTTCTTATAGCCTAGGCCATCTTAGGTAGAGCAACAATTCTTTTTTTCAGATCCTCAGAGAGTTCTTTGCCATGAGGTGCCATGTTGAACTTCCAGTGACCAGTATGAGAGAGTGAGAGCGATAACACCAAATTTAACACACCTGCTCCCCATTCACACCTGAGACCTTGTAACACTAATGAGTCACAAGACACCGGAGAGGGAAAATGGCTAACTGGGCCTAATTTGGGCATTTTCACTTAGGGGTGTACTCACTTTTGTTGCCAGTGGTTTAGACATTAATGGCTGTACGTTGAGTTATTTTGAGGGGACAGCAAATTTACACTGTTATACAAGCTGTACACTCACTACTTTACATTGTAGCAAAGTGTCATTTCTTCAGTGTTGTCACATGAAAAGATAGAATAAAATATTTACAAAAATGTGAGGGGTGTACTCATATTTGTGAGATATTGTATATACCAGTGGCGGCTGGTGCTCAAAATTTTTGGGGGGGCGCAAAAAGAAAAATGTAATAGGTATTGCTTCGCGCCAAAAAACGCAGTAAAAAAATTGCGTGACTTTGAAGCTGTGCCCCCTTCAATGCAATGAACACTGTGCTGTGCCCCCTTCAATGCAATGAACACTGTGCTGTGCCCCCTTCAATGCAATGAACACTGTGCTGTGTGCTGTGGCGCTCTGTGCAATTCAGAGCGCCACAGCATTGTCCCCAATCACTGCAGAGCGCCACAGCATTGTCCCCAATGATTGCAGAGTGCCCACAGCATTGTACCCCAATAAATGCAGAGTGCCCACAGCATTGTACCCCAATGATTGCAGAGTGCCCACAGCATTGTATCCCAATGATTGCAGAGTGCCACAGAATTGTACCCCAATGATAACAGAGTGCCACAGAATTGTACCCCAATGATTGCAGAGTGCCACAGCATTGTACCCCAATGATTGCAGAGTGCCACAGCATTGTACCCCAATGATTGCAGAGTGCCCACAGCATTGTACCCCAATGATTGCAGAGTGCCCACAGCATTGTACCCCAATAAATGCAGAGTGCCCACAGCATTGTACCCCAATAAATGCAGAGCACCACAGCATTGTACCCCAATAAATACAGAGCGCCTCAGCATTGTACCCCAATAAATGCAGAGCGCCACAGAATTGTACCCCAATGATTGCAGAGTGCCACAGAATTGTACCCCAATGATTGCAGAGTGCCACAGCATTGTACCCCAATGATTGCAGAGCGCCACAGCATTGTGCCCCAATAAATGCAGAGTGCCACAGCATTGTCCCCAATGATTGCAGAGTGCCACAGCATTGTACCCCAATGATTGCAGAGTGCCACAGCATTGTACCCCAATGATTGCAGAGTGCCACAGAATTGTACCCCAATGATTGCAGAGTGCCCACAGCATTGTACCCCAATAAATGCAGAGTGCCCACAGCATTGTACCCCAATGATTGCAGAGTGCCCACAGCATTGTACCCCAATGATTGCAGAGTGCCACAGAATTGTACCCCAATGATTGCAGAGTGCCACAGCATTGTACCCCAATGATTGCAGAGTGCCCACAGCATTGTACCCCAATAAATGCAGAGTGCCCACAGCATTGTACCCCAATAAATGCAGAGCGCCACAGCATTGTACCCCAATAAATACAGAGCACCTCAGCATTGTACCCCAATAAATGCAGAGCGCCACAGCATTGTACCCCAATAAATACAGAGCACCTCAGCATTGTACCCCAATAAATGCAGAGCGCCACAGAACTGTACCCCAATGATTGCAGAGTGCCACAGAATTGTACCCCAATGATTGCAGAGTGCCACAGAATTGTACCCCAATGATTGCAGAGTGCCACAGCATTGTACCCCAATGATTGCAGAGCGCCACAGCATTGTACCCCAATAAATGCAGAGTGCCCACAGCATTGTACCCCAATGATTGCAGAGTGCCACAGCATTGTATCCCAATAAATGCAGAGCGCCACAGCATTGTACCCCAATAAATGCAGAGTGCCCACAGCATTGTCCCCCAATAAATGCAGAGTGCCCACAGCATTGTCCCCCAATAAATGCAGAGTGCCCACAGCATTGTCCCCCAATCAATGCAGAGTGCCCACATCATTGTACCCCAATAAATGCAGAGTGCCCACAGCATTGTCCCCCAATAAATGCAGAGTGCCCACAGCATTGTCCCCCAATCAATGCAGAGTGCCCACAGCATTGTACCCCAATAAATGCAGAGTGCCACAGCAATGTACCCCAATAAATGCAGAGTGCCCACAGCATTGTCCCCCAATCAATGCAGAGTGCAGCGTGCGTGCTCCCTTCAATTTAATGCACTTACCTGGCGGCGGCGGCGGCGGGTTCTTCCCTCCTCGATCCAGTCCGTCCTCTCTGCGGCGGCGGCGGGAAGGAGAGCGGCTTCTCCCTCGTCCTCCGAGCGGCGGTGGCGGTGAGTGACTGACTCACGCACCGACACCGCCCCCATTGTGACGTCAGGGATCGGATGTCCTGGATGATGATTGGTCCAGGCTGGAGACTGGACCAATCACAGCCAGGATATCCGAAAGTGGGGGTGTCCAATCGCAAGGACTTGCGATCGGGTTACGCCCCCAGAAGGCTGCCGATCGGCGCCTCTTCTGGGACGTAACCCCCCCCCCCCAGCCACCACTTCCATTACAAAGGCCGGTGAACCCAATTTTTTTTTTTGTAAAACTTTATTTGTCATTTTTTTTTCTTTTTTTCAGGGGTAGGGGGGCGGCGCCCTGGCGCCCGCTATGCACGGGCCGCCACTGGTATATACAATGTTATACAATAAAGAGGAAAGGGTAGAACCATTTTTTGTATATAGCAATGATTTTGTTTTATAGAAAAGAACAGAACTATTTTAAATACAGCAACCCTCTGTAATATAACTATCATGCCCGGAGGAAGACGACCTCTTACACAGACAGATCTGACCAAACGAGCAGAGCATGACATTCCGGACATAAGAAGAGAACTACCAGCAGATGGTGATCCTAAACAATGTCATGGCCTTACCAGTTAGTCCAGTTCTCATTCCTATTTAGTTCCCATCCCTATTTGGTGACCTCACTGCCCCCTTGTAAAGCCATAGGCCCAGAATGCCCCTGGCCAACAGAGATGACAGGAGACTTCAATGTGGACTGAGCTTTTTTTTTTCTTTCCTCGAGTTGGGGGGCGGGTGTCATAAATGATGATGGATCTACACCGGAGGACATTTTTTTTTTATTTAATATTGAATGAGTAGAGGTACTATGTACCTCATACTCATTCACATAGGGGGGGGGGGCGAAATCTAGGGCCCGTTGTTAAGGGGGGTTTCCAGATTCTGATAAGTTCTTCCACCCACAGACCCCCACAACCACCGACCAGGGTTGTGGGGAAGAGGCCCTTGCCCCCTTCAATATGTGGACAAGGTGCTTTGGGGGTACAGAGCCCCCCTGCCCCAAAGCACCTCCCCCAATTTGAGGACATGTGGCCTGGTATGGTTCAGGTGGGGGGGGCTCGCTCGTTCCCTCCCTTTTATGACCTGCCAGACTGCATGCTCAGATAAGGGAGTGGTATGGACCCGAAGGGCCTAGTATGGATTTGGGGGATGGACCCCACACTGTTTTTTCCCCATTTTTTAAATTGCCAGCAATTTTATTTAACTTTCAGCTGTCAGCTGATGACTCATCGGCTGCCAGCGCCTACCAGTTCCTTAAATATCACATGCCAGGACCACTATGTATTTATCACATGCAATTTTTTTGGTTTTGGGGTGGAAATTGACTGTCACTCCTGTTTTATAAAAAGGAAAAATAGTCCTACTATTTAGGACTATCTACAGCGCTTGCTAAAACAGTATAAATATATGCAATATTCTTACGAATATAAGTGCAAAAGTGCAAATACTGTGCCAAAATTTGTCAATTTATAAATATATCAATAAAGGTCAAAAGTGCAAAATCATAAAAGTCATAAAAATCAGAAAACCAATGTTCAATGTTTGTTCCTTTTCCTGGGAACTGTGCAAGTGCTCACAAAATTCAATGAGTGACAAATAAAGTGCAGGTGCTGGGTGCCTTCTTCCCGTGCAGCAATTTATAAATTGGGTGACTCACCGAATATAGTGGGCCTCATATACCTTATAGTATTGCGGCCAATCTCACTTGTTGGTAAGTTCCCTTTAAGATCCTCCTGTGCCGATGGTTGTTTTCTTCCTTATCATTCCATAAGGCAGCTCATGATGTAGGATTTAAAAGGATAAAAAGCTATAGATAGTGTATTATTTTTTATAAAGTGATTTACTCAAGTAGCAAGTAAAAAGTATGTCAGCCACCAGTTTAAGCGGATCCCGCAAGAATCCCGCTATGATAGTATCCGTGACAGTCAAACAGTACCATGCAGAGTGGCGAGCGGAGGTAATTCCGGCTTGCGTTCCAAATGGGTGTCACGTATCACGTTGTGCGGTCCACGTTCTGACGCGTTTCGTCACATCTGATTAATTTTGTGAGCACTTGCACAGTTCCCAGGAAAAGGAACAAACACTGAACATTGTTTTTTTGATTTTTATGACTTTTATGATTTTGCACGTTTGACCTTTATTGATATATTTATAAATTGACAAATTTTGGATTAACTAATTGGCACAGTATTTGCACTTTTGCACTGATATTCGTAAGAATATTGCATATATTTATACTGTTTTAGCAAGCGCTGTAGATAGTCCTAAATAGTAGGACTATTTTTCCTTTTTATGTTTTTTTCACACTACTGCTGCTGCTGTATTTATTTATTTATTTAATTTTATGATTTATCACTAAATTATTTACACATTTAATGTACACTAAATCCTAGGCGCGGGGAGTACGCTTCTTTTAAGTGGTACTATTTTTACAAAACTCCTGTTTTATGCACTTATTTTCCAAGCATTTTTATTATTTGCGGCAAATACCACATAAAGCAGTAGTGAAATGACATTTTTAGGATCGCATTTTGGGAAAACACCTAAATACCGCATGCGATCTGGTTCTGTGAATGGAGCTCTGTGTCTTGCAAAAATGTTTTTTTTTTTCTTTGCGGTCCTTACACAATAAAATGTAACAAAATTAAACATTCTTTTTCTTTTTTGACCAGTGTTTGTTTAAAAATAAATAGGGGTAGATTTATTAAAACTGGAGAGTACAAAATCTGGTGCAGCTCTGCAAAAATAACCAATCAACTTCCAGGTTTTATTGTCAAATTAAACAAGCTGAAGTTAGAAGCTGATTGGCCACCATGCACAGCTGGACCAGATTCTGAGCGCTCCAGTTTTATTCAATCTCCCCCATAGTGTTACTGTAGATAAAAAGTGGACATTTTATTTCATAATTTATCCTGTTTAACCACTTGCCGACTGCTCACTGAGCTGGTACTGCGGCAAAGTGGCTCGTTATCGTCAAGCAACGTAGACCTACGTCAATGGACTCCTCCCCTTTTTGGCGGCGCGCGCACACCGCCGGAGGCTCGCTCCCGCTGTATTCAGACACAGCGGGAGTCGGGCCAGGGGAGGAGAGGAGGTGATCACCACCGCTCTTCCCCCGATCGTCGGGGATCGAGTGAGGAAATCCACCCGCTTGTGTAAACAAAGCGGGCGGATCTCCTAAGTGACAGACAGGGAGAGATCACAGGATTCAGCATAGCTGAACATGCGATCTGTCCCTGTGTCACACAACCCCCTCCCCCCACACATTCAGTCAGTAAGCATGAGGCATACTTTTAACCCCTTGATCACCAATAAAGTTTACCCCTTCCCTGCCAGTGTCATTATTACAGTAACAGTGCATATGTATAGCACTGATTACTGTAGTAATGTCACTGGTACCCCCAAAAGTGTCAAAATGTCAGTTAGGGTCCGATCTGTCCACCGCAATGTCACAGTCCTGCAAAAAAAAAAAAAAAAAAACGCAGATTGCCGCCTTTACTAGTTAAAAAAAAAAAAAAACAATAAAAAAAAAGCCATAAAAAAAATGACATAAATCTTTCCCGTAGTTAGTAGCTACGATAACTTTTGCGCAAACCAATCAAAATACGCTTATTGCAATTTTTTTTTACCAAACATATGTAGCAGAAAACAAATTGGCTTAAAATGTTAAAAAATTTAGATTTTTACATTTTTTTTGGGGGGGGGGGGGGGTTCATATAAAAATGTGAAAAATATTGTTATTTTTTCAAAATTGTCGCTCTTTTTTTGTTTATAGCGCAAAAAGTAAAAATCGCACAGGTGATCAGATACCACCAAAAGAAAGCTCTGTTTGTGGGGGAAAAAGGGAAATAATTTTAATTAGGGTACAGCATCGCACGTCCGCGCAATTGTCCATTAAAATAACACAGTGCCGAATCGCAAGATATGGCCTGGTCAGGAATGGGGTAAAATCTTCCGGTCTTAAAGCAGTTAAAAATACCTTCATTGAGAATTTTTTTGTCAAAGACATGTAGCTAAATACATTTTGGTCTAAATATATGACAAAAATTGAATATATTGGATATTTTTTAACTGTCAAAGTAGAAAATGTCAATTTTTTTCGCAAATTTTTCGCTCTTTTTTTATTAATATCGCAAAAAATGAAAAATGCAGAGGTGATCAAATACCACTTAGAAGAAAGCTCTGTTTGTGGGGAAAAAAGGACGTAAATTTAGTTTGGGTACAGCGTTGCATGACCGCGCAATTGTCAGTTAAAGTCGCACAGTGCCAAGGTGCAAAAAGTGGCCTGGACGTAAAGCAGGAAAATCCTCTGGTGGTAAAGTGGTTAAAATGGCACTAAAATGATGATTCTTGTACAAAGTGTTTCAAAGTTATTTGCAAATTAAGAAAATTTTTTCTTTTTTCAATTTTTTTTTTAAGTGCCACTAAAAAAATATAATTATAAAAATTATTGATAAATATATTAAATAATAAAATAAAATATTTACCACTTTCACATATATTATCACTGTAGTTAGCAATGATAGGGAACTACAGTGGTAGTAACTACAGTGGTAACACTGTACTGCTCTGGTGACAGTATGTAAAAAAAAATAAAAAAAAAATAAAAAAAGTTAAAAAATATATACATTTTTACAATGAATTTATGTATTTATTTTTACATATTTTCACCAGTCAATGTCACTAATCACTGCTGCACCGGTCACAGTGTCCCTGCCCACTGCCACACCAGTCATATTGTCCCTAATCACCATCACACCAGTCCTATCGTCCCTAATCAACACCACACCAGTTACAGTATCCCTGATCACCACCAAAGCAGTTACAGTGTCCCTGTTGACACCAGTCTTATTGTCCTTAATTGCTGCCACATCAGTTACAGTGTCCTTGATCACCTCCACACACCGCCATACCAGTTACAGTGTCCCTGATCACTGCCACACCAGTCCTCATGCCCCCCAGTACTGCGACACCAGTTACAGTGTCCCTGGTCACGTCACCATCACACCAGTTACAGTGTTCCTGGTCACCTCCACACACTGCCACACTAGTTACAGTGTCCTTGATCACCTCCACACACCCCCATACCAGTTACAGTGTCCCTGATCACTGCCACACCACTTCTAGTGTCCCTAAGTACTGCCACACCACCACCACCACTACCATTCTGATCACTACCACACCAGTTACAGTTTCCCTGATCACCGCTACACCAGTTACAGTGTCCCTGATCATGCCACACCAGTCATATTGTTCCTCATCACCACTACACCAATTATAATGTCCATGATCACCGCCACACCAGTTACAGTGTCCCTGAGTACGACCACACCAGTTAAAGTGTCCCTGATCATTAGCAGATGCAACATTTATGGCCTTAGCCTGAAGGTGCTCCTTGGATTTTGACACTCCTGTGTGAATAGATTGTGAAAAAGTCTCACACTTGTAGTGTCTCCATACTCAGGAGGAGTAGGAGAATGTGTTTTGGGGTATAATTGGTAAGTAAGTATTCCTATGATGTGTGTTAAAGTGATCTAAATAATTAATTACAAGAACAATTTGTGTAAAAAAAAAAAAATTTAATTTTCTTTCCTGCATTTTTCAAAAACTTTTGTTGACATGACATTTTCAAAGGACTCACTATGCCTTTCTGAAAATATCTTGGAGTGTTTGCTTTGCAAAATAGGGTCATTTTGTGGGTGTTTCTACTGGACTGGTGCTCCAGGGCCTCCACAATTGTGAATGGTAGTCAGGAAATTAGAATCATAATTTATGCCCCTAGAATGGCTGAAGGTGCACCTTAGATTTTGGGCTCCCCTATGGGGCAATCTGTAAAGAAGTTTTAAACACGCCAGTCTTGGGAGGTGCAATAGAATGTAATTGTAAGTATGCCTATGCTGTATATAAGAAATAACTTGTTAAACTGAAACTTTGTGAAAAAATATTCTTATTTTCCACAAAATTGTAACAAAAAATTACAACTTCAAAAGATTCGCCATGCATCTTATTAAATACCTTGAACTGCCTACTTTCCAAAAAGGGGTCATTTGGGGGTATTTGTACTGTCCTGCATTTTAGGACCTTGATAAATTAGATAGTACATCAGGATTGATCGATTCTCAAATATATATCCCATAGTTTATGGACTCTCACACAAACAAAATAATAAACACTGCTTTGGATTATTTTTAACACAGAAATGTAGCAGAATACATTTTGGTCTAAATGTATGAAAAAAAAAAAAATATTTTTTAACAACGTTTTATTATGGAAATAAAGAAAAAGTGTTTTTTTTTTCAAAATGTCTATTTTTTTTTTAAAGAAATTTTATTGAAAAAAAGTTTTGTACAACCCTTCAGTTGGAGAGACATTCACACTTATCCCCAGCGGTTGTATGTTCTGCGAGAGAGGCAGAGGTTGGCTGGGTGAGTAACGCTGTTTTCTGGACAATTTATATTGCAACACCAACTAATCTTAACCACTTGCCGCCCGCTGCACGACTATTTACTGCGGCAGTCAGCCCCTCACAGGCAGAGTGACGTAGGTCTACGTCGCTAGCCTGTGAGGGTCTAGGGAGCGAGCGCGCGCCCCCAGAGGCGCGCTCCCGCTCCTGAGTGGTCACGGACCCCCCCGCGCGTGTGTCTGGCGGACCCGATCGTCCGCCGGTCACTCGCGATCGCCGCTGCAGAGGGAGAAAGTCAGGCGGCTAGTGTAAACAAGCCGCCTGTCATTCTCCCCGATGTATGAATGATGATCATACGGTTCTACTATGTAGAACCGTTGATCACTGTTCATACATCTCAAGCCACAGCCAATCACAGTTAGAATCACGCCCCTAGGGACACACACAGCCCCTCCCTCTCAAAAAAAGTTAACCCCTTCACTGCCAGTGTAATTTTACAGTAACAATGCATATATATATAGCACTGATTACTGTATAAATGTCACTGGTAACCCCAAAAGTGTCAAAAATGTCAGTCAAGGGTCCGATCTGTCCGCCGCAATGTCGCAGTACCGCAAAAAAATCGCAGATCGCCGCCATTACGCGTTAAAAAAAAAACAACAAAAATGACAAAAATCTTTCCCTTTGTTAGTAAACGCCATAACTTTTGCGCAAACCAATCAAAATACGCTTTTTGCATTTTTTTTTACCAAACATATGTAGCATAAAACAAATTGGCGGAAAATGTTAAAAATTGATTTTTACATTTTTTTGGGGGAATTTTATATAAAAAAATTTGAAAAATATTGTTATTTTTGCAAAATTGTCGCATCACATTATGGTCATATAAACATATAGTATAACTTTTAAATACAATGGCCCATATGCAAGTAATTGCACACAGGAGAGTGTAATGTGGAGGAAACAGTCTATCACAAAAGTGTCATCACAAAGCAGAGTCCATATCTGGATCAACTCCAAATTCAAGGTGAGGGAGAAAAAGTCCAAAAGTCCCACTTGTGCAGTTCTATAAAAAGGGAACACCTTCTAAGCCTCCACCAGAGTGCTGGTCACCTCAAGGGAACTGGACACTCACCAGAGATATCTGCCCCCCCCCCCCCCACTCTCATGGACAGGGCTTGCTCACTTAAAATGGCTCTTTATTCCAGGTCAGATAAATCCTCTGCATTCAAATTACGTCCTTCCCAACAGGATACACATCCTCTTTCTCCTCAGTACCACACAGTCATCCACAGGGGCATATGTAAATAGAACAAAAACCCCACTAGTGTGATACCGTTTATAAATAAAATCAGTCTTTATTTAGATTTTACAAAGTGTGCACTCACAAAGCACATGCTTGATTAAAGCCCATCAATTCAAGTACATCAATCACATCAGGCTGGATGACTCCTGCAACCATCCCGGGTACTCACGACCTCTCCACGCTGAAGGAGTAAACCGCAGGGATGTCCGTTCGTCACCACAATGTACTTCCGGTTGCCATATGGTCACGCCCTGACATGTTTCGTCATTTCCGACTTTCTGAGACTTTCCTTTGAGAAAGTCGGAAATGACTAAACATGTGAGTAGGATTGATCGAACCCAGACTGTATTGTTCGGGATCGTACCGGACTTTTGGGTATTCGGTACCGGGACAAGGACCCGAACATTTCACTGTATGTTCGGGATACTGTCCGTTGTTCGGTAATGTTATTTGATGTTTTGGCGCGGTTTTAATGGCGCGGATTCAACAGGTGCAAGGCAGCCAATCAGCAAGCGTTTAACTAGTGTGCCCTTAGAAGCCATGACAGCCATGCCTACTAATGGCATGGCTGTGATTGGCCAG
This sequence comes from Pelophylax lessonae, assembly GCF_965119305.1. Taxonomy (NCBI): domain Eukaryota; kingdom Metazoa; phylum Chordata; class Amphibia; order Anura; family Ranidae; genus Pelophylax; species Pelophylax lessonae. The sequence continues at coordinate 20,811,703 of NC_138772.1, forward strand.
TGCAGCATGTGACCCAGACTCTATATAAGCTGGAGTCACATAGCGCCGCATGTCACTCTGCTATAACTATACTAGGGAGAGGTTCCTGATGCTGCTGCTGAGGAAGAGATAGGAGATTACTGTAGGGTCAGGCTGGAGATTGCTTTGAGGGAAAGAATAGGAAGAATCTTCTTTAATCAGACAGCGATCTACATTGATTGTATTGTGTGGGGGTGCAGTGCACGATCTTTATGCCCTGACCTGAGCCCAGTGAGGAGGAGGAGGGAGAAAAAAAAAACTTTTATCAGTCTGTTAGGTGGGCGGCGTGCGGTGTGTAGCGGCCATTTAATGCAAGCTCAGTGCATTTGTGTCTGCTTAATCTGCATTTATGAAAGAAAAAAACTTTTTTCTTTCATATTTTACTTTGGCATACATTGTTTAGACAGACACTGCTTTTTCTAATCTGCTCTTCAAAAAGCACCAATGTAAGGGAAAAATTATTATTTTTCAGTATTTAGGGGAAAAAAAAATATTTTTCAGTTTTTCATTCATACTTCACTGTGACACTGTCATACAGCGTTTAGACACTGCTGTTCAAATCTGCTCTTCAAAAATCACCAATTAAAGGGAAAAATAGAAAATTTTCATTCATACGTTATAGTGAGCTACACCCATTGGATACTGTTGTATTCCGCTTATCAATAAAAACCCATTTAGGGGAAAAAAAAAAAAAATTGCTGCCTAGTCTGCATATGTTACAGTGAAATACACCCATTGGATACTATTGTTCTATTCCGCTATTCAATAAACACCTATTTAGGGAAAAAATATTAAATTGTGGCCTAGTCTGTATCTGTACGTGTGGGATACACCCTTTAGATACTGTTGTTCTATTCAGCTATTCAATAAACACCCATTTAGGGGAAAAAAAATTAATTGCGGCCTAGTCTGCATATGTTACACTGAGCTACACCCATTGGATACTGTTGTTGTATTCCGCTTATCAATAAAAACCCATTTAAGGGAAAAAAATAAATTGCGGCCTAGTCTGCATATGTTACAGTGCAACAAGGCACACAGGTCTCGCATGGAGGCCCAGGTATTGGTGGTGAAGTGGTGCTGTTCCGCAGAGCGACTCACGCGTGCGTCCTGCAGCTGAAACTCCACTATGGCCTGCTGCTGCTCGCACAGTCTTTGCAGCATGTGCAAGGTGGAGTTCCACCCTGTGGGCAGGTCACATGTGAATGGGAAGGCCGAAGTTACGCTGCAGCGCTGACAGGCGAGCAGCAGCAGGGTGAGAACGCCGAAAGTGCGCACAGATGAGCCGCACTTTCTGCAGCAGCTCTGAGATATCGGGGTAATTTCTAAGGAACCTCTGCACCACCAAATTAGCACATGCGCCAAGCAAGGGATGTGTGTCAAACCGGCTAGGCGGAGAGCTGCTACGAGATTTCGCCCATTATTGCACACCACCAGGCCGGGCTTGGGGCTCACTGGCACCAACCACTCATCAGTCTGCTGTTGAATGCCCCTCCACAACTCCTGCGTGGTGTGTGGTTTTTTCCCCCAAACATGCAAGTTTTAAAACTGCCTGCTGTCGTTTACCCCTGGCTGTGCTGAAGTTGGTGGTGAAGGTGTTACGCTGACCGGGTGAGGAGGCGGTAGAGGATGAGGAAGCGGAGTAGGAGGAGTTAGGAACAGGAGGCAAACTGAAGCTCACTGCATCCTCGGTGGTGGAAGGACATGCGCCAAACTGCTATCCTCCTCAGGCTCAGCCGCCACTGCATTTACCCAGTGTGCTGTTAGGGAGATATAACGTCCCTGACCGTGCTTACTGGTCCACGTATCCGTAGTTAGGTGGACCTTGCCACAGATGGCATTGCGCAGTTCACATCTGATTTTGTCACTCACTTGGTTGTGCAGGGAAGGGATGGCTTGCCTGGAAAAGTAGTGGCAGCTGGGCACGACGTACTGTGGGACAGCCACCGACATAAGGCTTTTAAAACTCTGCGCCTCCACCAGACGGAATGACAGCATTTCAAAGGCCAGGAATTTTGATATACTGGCATTCAGGGCCAGGGATCGCGGGTGGGTAGAGGGGGTACTTCCTCTTCCGCTCCAGTGTTTGGGAGATAGAAAGCTGAACGCTTCCACGGGACATTGTGGAGATGGTTGGTGACCCAGGTGGTGGTGTTGCTGACAGATCCTCTGTTTGCGGGGTGGTAGGTGCCGGTATCAATACAGAGGTGGATGAAGAGGCCGAGACTGCAGCAGAAGAGGAAGCAGGAGGAGCCAGAGACCTTTCTTGGTTTTTGAGGTGTCTACTCCACTGCAGCTCATGCTTTGCACTTAGATGCCTGGTCATGCAGGTTGTGCTCAGGTTGAGAAGGTTTATGCCTCGCTTCAGGCTCTGATTGCACAGCGTGCAAACCACTCGTGTCCTGTCATCATCACATTGTCTGAAGAACTGCCACACTAGGGAACTCCTTTGAGCTGGCTTTGGTGTGCTCGGTCCCTTGCTGAATTGGGCAGTAGCAGGCGTAGTGTCTAGGGCACGGCCGCTCCGCTTCTGCACCCTGCTCCCTCTTCTGCTGTGCTCGTGGCTCTGTGCGACCACCGCCTCTTCCTCCAAACTAATCAGGTTACCTGCATGACCTTCATTCCATGTGGGGTCGAGGACCTCATCGTCCTTGTTACGAACCTCAGCGTAAAAAGGAATGAAACCGCCGTTTAGTGGATGTACCACCTTTGCAGCATGTACGAATTACCCCTGTAGCACACCAGCATACGAATAATCATCCAAAGAGAGCCCCAAACAATCGAACGGCTTTCTGTATAATAAATCCCCCTCCAAAAACGAGACAAAGCTCCGAGTTGAGGATAAAACAGGAACTGTTTATTACATTCCAAGACATACAGTTACACACAGCTAAGGGGCACTCCCCTTAGCCTTGCTGGGGGGGGGGGGGGATGAGACAAGGACCAACCAATGACAACTGAACATTTGTACATTTGAAACAGGCAGTCTTAATACACACCCCCTGCAGAGAGATGTCTAAAGCCCAGCTCAGGCTATTGTCTGTATCATGAATCCACACACTTAGACAACCTCCTACTCCATATGGGCCTCGTCCTCCTCCTCCACCGCCGCCGCCGCTTCCACCTACACCGCCATATCCACCGCCACCTCAGCCACCTACTCCATGTGGGCCTCGTCCTCCTACATCATTCAAGATTATTATTTTTTATTTTTCTGTTTTTCTGTTATTTTAAATTATTTCCCAATCCACATTTGTTTGCAGAGCACTTGCCATGTTCTTAAGATGATTTTGCTGCCATTTGCAGCTCTCTAGCCCTTTCCATGTTTGTTTTAGAGCCATTTTAGTGCTCAAAAGTTTGGATCACCATTGACTTCAATGGGGTTCGGGATCGCAGTAAAGTTTGGGTTAAGACCGGGTCACGAACCCGGACTTTTTTTTCAAGTTCGGCCGGACCCGCCGAACCCGGACATCCAGGTGTTCGATCAACTCTAGTCGTGAATACCCGGGATGGTTGCGGGAGTCATCCAGCCTGATGTGATTGATATACTTGATTTGATGGGCTTTAATCAAGCATGTGTTTTGTTAGTGCACACTTTATAAATAAAATCAGTCTTTATTTAGATTTTACAAACGGTATCACACTAGTGGGGTTGTTATTCTATTTACATATTCCCATGCGGATGACTGTGTGGTACTGAGGAGAAGGAGGATGTGTATCCTGTTGGGAAGGACATAATTTGAATGCAGAGGATTTATCTGACCTGGAATAAAGAGCCATTTTAATAAGCGAGCAAGCCCTGTCAATGAGAGTGGGGGGCAGATATCTCTGGTGAGTGTTCAATTCCCTTGTGGTGACCAGCACTCTGGTGGAGGCTTAGAAGGTGTTCCCTTTTTATAGAACTGCACAAGTGGGACTTTTGGACTTTTTCTCCCTCACCTTGAATTTGGAGTTGATCCAGATATGGACTCTGCTTTGTGATGACACTTTTGTGATAGACTGTTTCCCCCACATTACACTCTCCTGTGTGCAATTACTTGCTTATGGGCCATTGTATTTAAGTTATACTATATGTTTATATGACCATAATGTGATTGCGCTACTGATGCCAGTTTTTTTTTTTAGTTAGTGAGGTTGAAAAAAGACATCAGTCCATCCAGTTCAACCTATGATGCGTGTGTGTGTTTGCTTTTAACCGTACATTGTATACCCCTGTATGTTGTACATTGTATACCCCTGTATGTTGTACATTGTATACCCCTGTATGTTGTGGTCTTTAAGGTGTCCATCTAATAGTTTTTTGAAACTATCAATGCTCCCTGCTGATACAACTGCTTGTGGAAGAGAATTCCACATCCTTACTGCTCTTAAAGTGAAGAACCCCTTACGCACTTTAAGGTTAAACCGCCTTTCCTCAAGTTTTAGTGAGTGGCCACGTGTCTTATTGTATCTCCTTTCTCTGAATAGTTTGTTCCTTATGCTCGGGTCGCCAGTACAGTATTTGTACATTGATATCATATCCCCCCTCAATCGTCTCTTCTCCAGAGAGAATAGGTTCAGTGCTTGTAGTCTTTCCTCATAGCTGATGTCCTCCATTCCCCTAATTATTTTTGTTGCCCTTCTCTGGACTTTCTCCAGTTCCAGCACATCCTTCCTGAGGACCGGTGCCCAGAACTGGACAGAATACTCCAGATGTGGCCGGACCAGAGTCTTGTAGATCGGGAGAATAATCTCTTTATTTCTGGAGTGAATCCCCTTTTTTATACATCCCAGTATTCTGTTGGCTTTGCTTGCGGCGGCTTGGCATTGCATGCCACTGCCAAGCTTGTTGTCTACCAGTACCCCCAAGTCCTTTTCCATCCTAGACTCACCCAGAGGTTCCCCCCCTAGTGAGTAGCTTGCTTTCTGGTTTCTGGCCCCCAAGTGCATTACTTTACATTTTTCAACATTAAATCTCATCTGCCATGTAATTGCCCACCCCGTTATTTTGTTCAGGTCCGCTTGCAAGGTTTCCACATCCTGCACAGTTTCACTATTAAGATTAGTTGGTGTTGCAATATTATTCGTTTTACTTCAAGTAGCAGCAATCCACCTTAAATTGGGAATTCAAGTGTGGATATCCCAGATAGGTGGTCCGATTTCTCTTTTGAGCGCAGGGGACCATTACAATAAAATTTATGTCTGGTATTTTACATTTTCTGGACAATTTGTTTGGGGCACTGGGTGGATGCAGACAGTGTTGTATCTTGGCCTAGGCCAACAAGGCCCAGGCCTAGGGCAGCACTTTGTAGGGGGGGCAGCAAAAAATTTGGACTTGTGTTTGCTTCCACTGATTATTTCACTTATTTGTATAATGTCTCTGGACTTCCTATTTATTATACAAATAAGTGACATAATCCTATGATTACAATCAGTGGCAGCAAACGCAAGTCCAAATATCTTTAAAGAACTGATGGGGCTGCACTGATATGGCAGCACTGATATGCTGCACTGATGGGCACTGATATGCTCTGATATGCTGCACTGATGAGTTGCCAATGGTGGGTACTGATAAACTGCACTGATGGGCACTAATGAGGCTGCATTGATAAGGCAGCACTGATATTCTGCACTGATGGGCACTGGGGAGGCTGCACTGATGGGCACAAGGCGGCACTGATAAGCTTCACTGATGGGGCTGCACTGATATGGTGCCCTGATGGGCACTGATATGTTGCACCGTTGGGCACTAATAGGTTGCACTGATGGCCACTGATAAGCTGTACTGATGGGCACTGATAGGCTGCACTTGAGGCCACTGATGGGGCTGTACTAATGGCCACTGATGAGGCTGTACTGATAAGCTGCACTGATGAGGCTGCACTGATGGGCACTAATGAGGCTGCACTGATGGGCACTGATAAGGCGGCACTGATGGGCTCTGATAGACTGTGGTTGTGGTCTGTGGTTTACAGATGAAAGGGCAGGTCATAAACAGGAAGTGTGGCCTTTACAGGATGGGGTGGGTCATATTTCAATTAGGGGGTGGACAAGTTTAGTCAGGCCTAGGGCAGCACAAAACCTAAATACACCACTGGGTGCAGACATTGGGAGGGCCCGTGGAACACAGCCTCTCTCAGCCTACTAGGCTCCTCTTATGTCTAATGGTGCTTTTCCACTGCATGGAACCGAACGGTTCGGCTCGCTTTTGTGCTTTTCCACTGCATGGTACCGCATGGTACGGTGTAGGAACGGTTCGGTACGGTACTGTACAGCGGTGCTTTTCCACTACATGGAACTGAACGGTACGGCTCTCTAAACAGTACCATAAACAGTACAACCTCAGTTGTGGTTCCAAGAGGGCCGTACCGGTACCATATCCCACATTCCTTGGCATGCAGCCTTGACTGTTTGTCACTACTAGCCACTGATTGGTCAGAAAATCGTTGTTATCCCACCCACTTACTTTAGTACTACTTTAGTGGAAAAGCAAACCGTACCAAAGTGTTCCAACACCGTACCATGCGGTACCATGCAGAAGAAAACCAAACCGGGCCAAGCAGGGCCAAGTGGAGCCGAGCTGGTACTTGCAGTGGAAAAGTGCCATAAGTCACCCTGTGTCTCTTAGGGACACAGAGTGCTCAAGAAGCACAGTCTGGCCTGCCCAAACCAGACTTTCACAGACTGATCGGCTATGAGAGCTCCATGCACCTTACCAGGACAAACTTACAAACTATGTGGAACTTTGTCAAGGAAGCTGCCATGATGGATTGACTCTTTGGGACTTGTTACCGACTAACTCAGGCAAAGACCAATTGGAGGTCTGGTACCTGGTTCGTCTACCTTTGGGGGGGAGGAAATATGTGACAGTATTCACCGTCACTGGAAGTTAAAAACAGATAATTAATGGTTTGAATTGCTTCAGATGGGACAGTCATATTTGTCAGCAATATCTCCATATAGTAATATGAAGATTTATTCCCATTGCCATGAAATCTGTAATTCCTAAATAATGTGTGTATTACATATTCCTCAATGTCAGACAGGTTTTCCCTATTGTTTGTGTATTGGGGGGGAATGTGGATTGCCCTGTCTCATTGTTAACTGTTAATGACCTCACATTGTTCTGTCTGTCTGTCTGTCTTAAGAGAAGCTTATTATGGGATGAATATATGTATGTGAATTGGGAGGGGGGATTGTCCCACATTGTATATTTTTGTGTACACTGTATGGAAGTGTAAAACCCTGTTTCTATTGGATTGTGAATGTCACGTCCAGTCCTCAACAGGGTCCAGCTGGGCGGTAACCTTGTGGGGGAAAACTGTATACAAGTCTGTTTCTTGTTCAATAAAGTTGAGTTAGTTCACCCTCAATCTAGAGTCCTTTCTCTTATTGGGGGAATATGCTACAGGGATTGCTATGGTCTTCCATACTCCCTTGGATAATTACTAAGCTCTTGTAAGAGCTTGTGTAGAGCTTGTTCCTGCTGCCCTCTCTGGGGAATTGAGGTTCATGCACAGGAACCTGGAGCCTTGTCGTAGGTCCAGGGTGGGTAGGAGACGGCGAGACCCTAACCAAGCTGCGGCGGTTCGTGGGGTCTGAAGTGGTTACGGTGTCTGGTGGAGTGCTTGGAGCCCTCGGGAAGCACTAGGAGCATCTGTCAACGGAGGTACCCGGTCGGGGTGCAGGTTGATCCGTTACACACAGGCCCCAGGGAATAGAATGGTGGCTGATGACATTTTTTTTAGTTGCATCAAGGAAAATAGATAACAAACATGTCAAGATTTAAACTTGCACACACCTGTGGAATGGTGACAAACTGCGGTACCTAAAATTGTCCCTAGGTGGCCCTTTGAAGGCCTTTACTGGTTGTCATTTTTGAGTTAATCATGTATTATGGCCCTAGAACTACTGTTCTCAATCCAATGTTTGCGGTGATACAGTTTGATGCATCACCATTTATATACTGTATTCACGATGGTCCTATGCATTTGTATTTGCATTTGCGAATTAACATGGGGGAAAATTTAAGGTGATTTTAATTTATTTTTTTTCATTTACACTTTTTATTTATTTTATTTTTTCATTTAATTTTATTGTTATGACAATGAAGTTAACAAGCCCCCTTCTGATAGCTTTGGGCAGAGACAGGTACTCTTTATGGAGACATCAAGGGTCTATTAGATCCCTGATGACTTCCCTACCCTCAAAGGCTGCTAATCAAGGACAGATCATGTTTGACAGTAGGGAAACCAGAAGTGACTAAATACTTGTGTCCCTGTGCGGAGATTGGGGAAAGGACGTTCTCCTCTGTGGGCAGCTGTCCTGACTTCTTACTGCGGTCCTGGACTCTCCCGTTCCCGTATGTGGATATGTAACAAATGAAAGATGGTGGAATTTAAGATACAGGCTGACATTCCAGTGGTAATTTAAACCTAGAGACACTCTAGCATAGCCTGGAAATCCTCCCTGTCGAGTATCCTCAATGTGCAGTCATGTTGGAACAGGAAGGGGCAATTCCCCAAACTGTTCCCACAAAGTTGGGAGCCCGAAATTGTCCAAAACCTCTTGATTAGACATGTGCAGGTCGATTTGCTCCGAATAAATATTCTGACAAATTTTTAGTTATTCAGTGATTCGGATATTTCCAAACCCCCGAATGGCATTATAAACAAAGTTTACCAAATTCTCCAAATAGCAAAACGAAATTTGTCCGAATTTCAGAAATTCAAATTGAAATTCGAATCGAATTTTACATCAAAGTCCAGTCGAATTGGAACTTTAAACATATTTCTGAAATCAAAGAGTGTGTGTGTTATTAGAGTACCATTTAGAAATAATGCTGTTTTTGTGAAGCCAAAGATGATTTGAGGAGTTGTAATCATTTGATGAAGATTTTTCTTTTGTTTATTCACTTTGCCGCATTTGAAAAAAAAAATTAGAAAATTTTAAGTTTTTGATTCGACCGATTCAAAATGTATCGATCCAAATGTTTCGAATTGAAAAAAAATCGGTAAATTCGAAAGAAAATTCGAAAAAGACGAATTCCAAATACGAATTCCGAATAGGAATTGAACTAACCAACCAAATTTAGCTAAACAAAATAACTAGATTAACAAATCCAAACGAAACAAAAGTAATTTTTTCGTCATGCACATGTCTAGTCTTGGTATGCTGATGCCTTAAGAGTTCCCTTCACTGGAACTAAGGGGCCAAACCCAACTCCTGAAATATAACCCCACACCATAATCCTCCCTCCACTAAATGATTTGGACCAGTGCACAAAGCAGGATCCATAAAGACAAGCATGAGAGACAAGGATGAGCAGGTTTGGAGTGGAGACACTTGACTGACCCAACCTGATACAACACATTTAGGATGAATTAGAGCTGAGACTGCGAGCCAGGCCTTCTCCTCCAACATCAGTGCCTGACCTCACAAATGCACGTCTGGAAGAATGGTCAAAAATTCCCATAGACACACTCCTAAACCTTGTGGACAGCCTTCCCAGAAGAGTTGAAGCTGTTATAGCTGCAAAGGGTGGGCCAACTCAATATTGAACCCTACAGACTAAGACTGGGATGTCATTAAAGTTCATGTGTGTGTAAAGGCAGGTGTCCCAATACTTTTGGCAATATAGTATGGGTCTGTGACAGAGGGGAGTGGCTAATTCATATAGAGGAAACTTGAGGGTAGGTGCAGCATGATAGTTGTGGGTAGGTGCAGCGTGATACTTGGGGGTAGGGGCAGTGTGATAGTTGTGGGTAGGTGCAGCGTGATACTTGTGGGTAGGTGCCTAGTGATACTTGTGAGTAGGTGCAGCGTGATACTTGTGGGTAGGTGCAGCGTGATAGTTGTGGGTAGAGACACCATGATAGTTGTGGGTAGGTGCAGGGTAATCGTTGTGGGTAGGTTCAGCGTGATACTTGTGGGTAGGTGCAGCCTGATTGTTGTGGGTAAGTGCAGAGTAATAGTTGTGGGTAGGTGCAGCATGATACTTGTGGGTAAAAGCAGTGTGATAGTTGTGGGTAAAAGCAGCGTGATAGTTGTGGGTAGAATCAGCGTGATAATTGTGGGTAGGTGCAGCGTGATATTTATGGGTAGAATCAGCGTGATAGTTGTGGGTAGGTGCAGCGTGATATTTGTGGGTAGGTGCAGCGTGATATTTGTGGGTAGGTGCAGCGTGATAATTGTGGGTAAGTGCAGCAAAATACTTGTGGGTAGGTGCAGCGTGATAATTGTGGGTAGGTGCAGCGTGATAGTTGTGGGTAGGTGCAGTGTGATAGTTGTGGGTAGGTGCAGTGTGATACTTGTGGGTAGGTGCAGCGTGATAGTTATGGGTAGGAGCAGCATGATAGTTGTGGGTAGAAGCAGCGTGATAGTTGTGGGTAGGTGCAGCGTGATAGTTGTGGGTAGGTGCAGCATTAAACTTGTGGGTAGAAGCAGCATGATACTTGTGGGTAGGTGCAGCGTGATACTTGTGGGTAGGTGCAGTGTGATAGTTGTGGGTAGGTGCAGTGTGATACTTGTGGGTAGGTGCAGCGTGATAGTTATGGGTAGGAGCAGCATGATAGTTGTGGGTAGAAGCAGCATTAAACTTGTGGGTAGGTGCAGCGTGATACTTGTGGGTAGGTGCAGTGTGAAAGTTGTGGGTAGGTGCAGTGTTAAAATTGTGGTTAGGTGCAGTGTGATAGTTGTGGGTAGGTGCAGCACGTTACTTGTGGGTAGGTACAGCGTTATAGTTGTGGGTAGGTGCAATGTTATAGTTGTGGGTAGAAGCAACGTGACAGTTGTGGGTAGGTGCAGCGTGATACTTGTGGGTAGGTGCAGTTTGATACTTGTGGGTAGAAGCAGCATTAAACTTGTGGGTAGAAGCAGCGTGATACTTGTGGGTAGGTGCAGCATGATACTTGTGGGTAGGTGCAGCATGATAATTGTGGGTAGGTGCAGCATGATACTTGTGGGTAGGTGCAGCGTGATACTTGTGGGTAGGTGCAGCGTGATACTTGTGGGTAGGTGCAGCGTGATACTTGTGGGTAGGTGCCTAGTGATACTTGTGGGTAGGTGCAGTGTGATAGTTGTGGGTAGGTGCAGCGTGATACTTGTGGGTAGGTGCAGCATGATACTTGTGGGTAGGTGCAGCGTGATACTTGTGGGTAGGTGCCTAGTGATACTTGTGAGTAGGTGCAGCGTGATACTTGTGGGTAGGTGCAGCGTGATAGTTGTGGGTAGGTGCAGCGTGATGCAGTTGGCAGAAATCACACAGAGTGTAGTAACAGGAATATATATTAACAACATTTCTGCAGTGCACAAAACAAACTAAAGGGAGGCAACTCATCCAGGAGCACTTACAAAGTGAAACAGTGATGGGACAGCAGACCGGAGACCCGGAGATTCAAACAGCATCTGTCACAAGGAGGGGAATGCACCCTGGCCAGTCCATACCCAAAGGGGAGAATTTTCAGAGGGCTAGCAAGGTCCCTGCACTTCCGTACTCCGTATTCAGATGGGTGACTTGTCCCCACACCAACGACTCGCAAAAAATTTGCACCAAATGCGGGAGCCAGGATCCTCCATAGACTCTGACTGACCCAAGATGGCTACCAAAGTCAGATGGGATGCTGGAATCCAATTGGATAGCTGCCTCCCTGTGACCGAGGAAACCATAGAGGCACAAGGTACCTCTCGACTTCCACCTCCATCTGCATTGCTACTGGGGACGAGTGCCACCTGCAGTGGGAAAAAAATAGACTGCATCTGCCTACAAACTTACTGACTGGTATGGTACCAGCTGATTGGCAAAAAGCAAACATAGTACCAGTTTTCAAAAAGGACCAAAATATATACCTGGGAAATACAAACCAGTCAGCCTAGCATCAATAGTATATAAACTATTGGAAGAAATTATAAGGGAGCATATCCATGAATTTTGGTATAAACATAGCATTTTTAGTGGTAACCAACATGATTTTATGAAAAAAAAAGTTCTTGCCAGCAGTGGCGGCCGGCCGATAAGGGGCGCAGGGGCCGCCCCCCCCAAAAAAAAAAGATAAAAAAAAAAAAAGTCAAATGTTCACCCACTAGGGGTGCCGGACTTTGTCCTGGGTATGGGGGGGGGTGGGGTTTTTGACCCCACCCTCGGCCAGCAGGGGCGCCGATTGGCGCTCTTCTGGGGGTGTGTCGGGGGGCAGAGCAATGCGCCCCCCGATGCCCCCCACTTTTCTGATATCCGGGCTGTGATTGGTCCAGACTCCAGCCTGGACCAATCACAGTAGGACATCATCTGGTGACGTGACGCGTGGGGCGGTGCACCGCCCCGGCGTCACAATCACCGCTTCCGCCTTCTTCCTTCCCGCCCGAGGAGTGTGTGTGCGCAGCAGCATTGGAGCTACCATTCGGCATCCGCAGCTCCGCACTGGGCATACGGCGACGAGTCACTCACCAGGAGGAGTCGGAGGACCAGTCCACCAGGAGCTGCAGGGAGGACTCGAGAGGTGACGGTGACCGTGACGGAGATCCCCCCCGGACTCGGCGAGTCGGATTGGGAGGTGGCGGCCTGGCGGGCCTTCTTCGTGGAGTCGTGGTGGTAGACTGGACGGGACGGACGAGTCACGGGACGGCGGCGGCGGCGCAGTGCGGGCAGAGCCAGAGAGACGGAGAGTCGGAGACCGCATCCATCCATCTGGATCCAGACCAGCCTAGGCCGCAGCCGCGCAGCAGAAATTCCAGGCCGCGCAGCGTCTCGAGGAGCGGAGCGGAGGTCATCGATCTGGAACAAGTTACCAGTCGGAGTCGGTCGTCACGGTAAGTGAGTCCTCAGTCCTCCTGTCCTGTCAGTCCTCCTCTCCTCCAGTCCACTCCTCAGGCCTCCGTGAGTCCGTGGCGTGACCGTCCCCAAAAAAAATGCTAAGCAGCACTGTGGGCACTGGCAGCCATTGCCGCTGTCAGTCCTCCTCTCCTCCAGTCCACTCCTCAGGCCTCCGTGAGTCCGTGACCGTCCCCAAAAAAAATGCTGGGCCTGGGCAGCACTGTGGGCACTGGCAGCCATGCCAAATTCGATTGCCATGCCATTGTCAATTTGCCATCACCATGCCATCCATGCCTGTACCTACCTGCTCTGCCATGGGCTGGGTCCATCCATCCATCATGGATGGATGGATGGACACAGGCCAGGCCAGAACAGGTAGGTACAGACAGGTCACGGTGCAAGATTTATCAAGTTGAAGTTACCCAGGCTGGGCCCAAACCAGAGTGCAGATATCCTTATATATATATATATCATCATGGATGGATGGATCATCCATCCATCCATGGATTGATATATATATATATAATCATATCTGCACACTGTGGTCTGGGCCCGGCCTGGGTAACTTGATGTTATTCTTGCACCGTGACCTCACATGCCTGTACCTACCTGTTTTCCCCTGGCCTGGGTCCATCCATCCATCCATGATGATAAGGATATCTGCACTCTGGTCTGGGCCCGGCCTGGTTAACTTGATAAATGTTGCACCGTGACCTGCCTGTACTACCTACCTGTTCTGGCCTGGCCTGGGTCCATCCATCCATCATGGATTGATGGACCCAGGCCAGGCCAGAACAGGTAGGTACAGGCAGGTCACAGTGCAAGATTTATCAAGTTACCCAGGCCGGGCCCAAACCAGAGTGAAGATATCCTTATATATATATATATATATCATCATGGATGGATGGATCATCCATCCATCCATGGATTGATATATATATATATATAATAATCATATCTGCACACTGTGGTCTGGGCCCGGCCTGGGTAAATTGATGTTATTCTTGCACCGTGACCTCACATGCCTGTACCTACCTGTTTTTCCCTACTGGTCACTGCATTGGAAGCACGCACGCTGGTCACTGCATTGGGGACATGCACGCTGGTCACTGCATTGGGGACATGTATGCTGGTCACTGCATTGGAGGCACGCACGCTTATCTCTGCATTGGTGACATGTACGCTGGTCACTGCATTGGGGACATGTACGCTGGTCACTGCATTGGGGACATGTATGCTGGTCACTGCATTGGGGACATGTACGCTGGTCACTGCATTGAAAGGGGGCATGTATACTGGTCACAATGGAGGGGGGCAAAGTGGGACTTTAACGGTGCAAAATGATGGAGAAAAATCTGAATTCTCAAAAATTGTACATTTTATTACACATAGGAGGTGAGGACAAAACAGTACATCAATATAAAATGATAAAATCAAGAAAATGCACTCGAAAATATCAACTCCGCCATCTTCATAATAGCTTCTTCAGGAGTTTTCATAGACATTTCTCGAGAGTGAACATTTCTAGGTAACAAAAAGGAAAAAACATAAAAGACATAGCATGTGTATATACATAGGGCTTATCTCAATGGTCCTAAAGTTGAGTGCCCAATAGATTTACATATTAGAAAGACAATGATACCAATAAAAGTACCTTAAGATGACCTGAACCCTTTCTTATGCCGAAGGTGGAGGCAATAAAGGTGACGCCACCCAAGCGAGCACAGAGGGGGAGGGGAACCATGACATCCAACCTCTTAAAGTTGACCCATAGAGAGGGTGACAGCCAAGCTAGGAATGATGGGTAGAGATAATGAGACCAGAGCATGGAAATACACTTCAACCCAAAATTGCTATAACTCCAGTTGTATAGGACTAAATATCAGGTTGAAAAATTGCCAAAGTATTCACCTGATTATAATGAATGTGCAGTTGATTCACTAGGTACCCCAATGTAAAAAAGCAGGGAGGGAAAACAAAGTTTCCTTAGTATCCCCAAATGGGAGGTATCCCTTAAAGAGAAAAATGGAGTTAATTAATGACAATGACAAACGCAATGCGGGTCTGTCAAGTTTTGAGGGTATGCATACTTACCCAAAATTGGCAAAATTGGGCACATGGATTATCATGCAGTATTCAAAAGTTCACCGCCATTGTAATTGGACAAATTTTCCAATAGTACGCTCAAAATGAAAGAGACTGCACGGGAGGAGAAAGAAGAGAGAGGCATGGAAGGACATAGTCAGCATCTAATATACAAAAGATGTAAGGAGAGAAGCAGGGTTTTAGAAGATTTCATTTACCGCAAATGGTCTCGAAGCTCATATGTTGTTCCCCGGTGGTCTAGTGTAATACTGACCGTATTGCGCCGGCATTTATACACCCTCTCCACTCCCTTGGCGTCTGACGTCACCGAGTGAGTGAGAGCGAGATACGCCCAGTGGTCCAATGCAGTGGCGTAGCGTGGGTTGTCAGCACCCGGGGCAAGGCAAGTAATTTGCGCCCCCTAACCCGCGAGATTTTAGCACTCGAGTCTCTTCCACTAGATTAGTTAAAGAAGCCCTTACCCCCCTAAGCACATATTTTGTTTGTTATGAAAATACTGATGTAATTAAAGTAAAATGCATCTAAATACAAGTTTGAATGACCAGCATGCCCCTTTCAATGCAGAGAGACCAGCTTGCCCCCTTTCAATGCAGAATGACCGGCATGCTCCCTTTCAATGCAGAGAGACCAGCGTGCCCCCATTCAATGCAGAGAGACCAGCGTGCCCCCTTTCAATGCAGAATGACCAGCGTGCCCCCTTTTAATGCAGAATGACCAGCGTGCCCCCATTCAATGCAGAATGACCAGCGTGCCCCCTTTCAATGCAGAATGACCAGGGCGCCCCCTTTCAATGCAGAGAGACCAGTGTGCCCCCTTTCAATGCAGAGAGACCAGTGTGCCCACTTTCAATGCAGAATGACCAGCGTGCCCCCTTTCAATGCAGAATGACCAGCATGCCCCCTTTCAATGCAGAGAGACCAGCATGTCCCCTTTCAATACAGAAAGACCAGCGTGCCCCCTTCAATGCAGAGAGACTTACCTGCAGCGGCGGCTTCTCCTCAGTCCCCCACGTCTCCTCGAGTCCTCCCGCCTCCTCCTCGGCCAATGGCATGCGTTCCCCTTTTGGCCAATCAGGAAGCGGGTCTCAGACCCACTTCCTGATTGGCCAGGAGGAGGATCCATGTGACAATAGCGAATTTTCATTCGCTATTGTCACACAATGGGTGGGCTCGGGGTGCACTGCTCTGCGCCCCGGGTCCACCCTTTTTTGAAGCCTGTTAGAGCCTCTGGCTCTAATCAGGTGATTAAAAAAAAAAAACACTTTGTGACAGCGCCAGGCTGCTGACTCACTCGTTGCTAAACTGACTGAGCAATGAGGAGAGGCGGCATAGGCGGGGCTTGGCTTGCAACGCCACCCCACCCTACACCAATGAACAGGTGAGGCACAGTCCAGCCCCGCCCTGACCCGCCATTTTCAGCCATAGGGCAGCCGCACTGGACATCTCCCAGCCTAGAGATGGAGGCAGCCGCAGACAGTGTGTGAACTGTGTATGTCAGAGCCAGACAGACAGAGTGACACTGCGGATGCGCCCCCCCAGATGTTGCGCCCGGTGCGGCCAGCCCCCCCTGCACCCCCCACGCTACGCCACTGGTCCAATGGAGACCGAAGAGGAAGTGCGTCATCAAGACGCGACCGCATCACATTGTTCCACCGGAACCGGAAGGTCGGGGATGGCAACATCCGGTCCGGACATAATGTATGCAGAGGAGGTAACAGATCGCCAGAGACAATCTGAAATGTATACTGGTCACTACATTGAAAGGGGGCATATATACTGGTCACTACATTGAAGGGGGCATGTACTGTGGGGTTTATGCTAGGGGGTCTCTACTGTGGGATTAGTGCTAGGGGGTATGTACTGTGGGGTTTGTGCTAGGGGGTCTGTACTGTGGGTTTAGTGCTAGGGGGTCTGTACTGTGGGATTAGTGCTAGGGGGTCTGTACTGTGGGATTAGTGCTAGGGGGTCTGTACTGTGGGGTTTGTGCTAGGGGGTCTGTACTGTGGGGTTTGTGCTAGGTGGCCTGTACTGTGGGGTTTGTGCTAGGTGGCCTGTACTGTGGGGTTTGTGCTAGGGGGGTCTGTACTGTGGGGTTTGTGCTAGGTGGCCTGTACTGTGGGGTTTGTGCTAGGGGGTCTGTACTGTGGGGTTTGTGCTAGGTGGCCTGTACTGTGGGGTTTGTGCTAGGGGGTCTGTACTGTGGGGTTTGTGCTAGGGGGGTCTGTACTGTGGGGTTTGTGCTAGGGGGGTCTGTACTGTGGGGTTTGTGCTAGGGGGTCTGTACTGTGGGGTTTGTGCTAGGGGGTCTGTACTGTGGGGTTTGTGCTAGGGGGCCTGTACTGTGGAGTTTGTGCTAGGGGGCCTGTACTGTGGGGTTTGTGCTTGAGGGGTTTGTGTGGGGTTTGTGCTGGGGGGGTCTGTACTGTGGGGTTTGTGCCACTCTCAGTCCATGTATCCCATAATAGGATGTCTCTCACAGTATATCCCATAATAGGGCCCCTGCTCCCTATTATGGGATATACTAGTACTGATTGACCCCTTAATATGTGATATATTGGGAGAATTTGTTCACGCAAGCAAAATACAGGGGACAAAATGGGTGGGGTCTATAAGGGGTGGAGCTTCTGAGAAATGGGGGGGATCAAAATGGAAGGGCGGGGTCTTGCACCCCCCATCTTAAAACTTCACCAGCCGCCACTGTTTGCCAGATCAACCTTTTAACATTCCATGAGGAGGTGAGCTGTAATTTGGAGAGAGGAAGGACTGTGGATGTAGCATATCGAGGTTTTGCTAAAGCATTTGATACAGTACCCCACAAACAAATAATTTACAAATTAAAGTGATTGTAATTTTTTTTTTTTTAACCACTTAAGCCCCGGAGGATTTTCCTGCTAAAAGACCAGGGGGTATTTTGCGATTCGGCACTGCGTGACTTTAACGGACAATTGCGCGGTCGTGCGACACTGTACCTAAACGAATTTGACGTCCTTTTTTTCTCACAAACAGAGCTTTCTTTTGGTGGTATTTTATCACCTGTGCGATTTTTACTTTTTGCGCTATAAACAAAAAAAGAGCGTAAATTTTGCAAAAATAATATTTTTCACATTTTTTTTATATGAAGTTCCCCAAAAAAAAATGTAAAAATCAAAATTTTTTAACATTTTCGGCCAATTTGTTTTATCCTACCTATGTTTGGTAAAAAAAAAAATCGCAAAAAGCGTATTTTTATTGGTTTGCGCAAAAGTTATCGCGTTTACTAACTAAGGGAAAGATTTTTGTCATTTTTGTTGTTTTTTTTTTAACGCGTAATGGCGGCGATCTGCGATTTTTTTTGCGGTACTGTGACATTGCGGCGGACAGATCGGACCCTTGACTGACATTTTTGACACTTTTGGGGTTACCAGTGACATTTCTACAGTAATCAGTGCTATATACAGTATATGCACTGTTACTGTAAAAATACACTGGTAGTGAAGGGGTTAACTTTATTTGGGAGGGAGGGGCTGTGTGTGTCCCTAGGGGCGTGCTTTCTACTGTGATTGGCTGTGGCTTGAGCTGTAAGGACACTGATCAACGGATCTACATAGTAGATCCGTGTGATCAGTGTCTTTACACCGAGGAGAATGACAGGTGGCTTGTTTACACAAGCCACCTGACTTTCTCCCTCTCCCCCACCGATCGCCGAGTGACCGGCGGACATCCGCGGGCGCGCGCTCGCTCCCCAGACCCTCCCAGGCTAGTGACGTTAATTAACGTCACTCTGCCTGGCAGGGGCTGACCGCCGCAGTAAATCTACTTGCGACAGTCGGCAAGCGGTTAAATAACACGTTACACTTACCTGCTCTATGTAATAGTTTTGCACAGAGAGACTCCAGTCCTCCTCTTCTTGGGTCCAACACCGACACTCCTGGCTCCTCCCTACCGAGTGCCCACTATAGCAAGCCGCTTGCTATAGGGGCACTTGTGTGGGCTCACTCCCAAGCCAGCTCTTTATTGCTCCATTGACATACATAGCATGATTTGGGCCCTCCCTGCCCCCGTTTCCTCCCCACTGGCTGTGACTGACAGCAGAAGAAAACAATGGCTCCCACTGCTGTCTCTGTGCCTATGAGGAGAGAGCAGAGAGAGCTGCTGCTCTCATACATGTTGGATGGGGCTCAGGTGAGTATAAGACGGGCTGGAGAGTGGAGAGGGGAGAGGAGTTGCACTCAGAAGGTTTCTAACGTTAATAAGTGAATGCAATAAAGGTAAAAATTCCTTCAGCCTTTAGAACCACTTTAAGGTATATTGATGGGTATTGTATGTACCTGCATAGAAAACAAGTTGAAGGAGCATGCCCAGAGGGTGGGGATTAATGGCATATTTTCTAAATGGTCTGAAGTTGTGAGCGGAGAGCCCCAGGGCTTTGTCCTGGGACCAGTTCTGTATAACTTGTTTAGCCTGTTCAAAAATGATAAGGAGGTTGGAATAAATAGTTCAATCACAGTATTGGCTGATAATACAAAGCCAAGCAGGGCGATAACTTAACAACAGGATACAGCAACTTTACAAAAAGACCTACTTAAAATAGTAGGCTGGGCAACTATAGGATGGCAGATGATTCTCAATGTAGGGAGATGTAAAGAAATGCACTTGCAAGTAAAAAACATGCAAGCAAGTTACATTCTAGGGGTGGAACCTCTGGGGGAATCGAATGATAAAAGATGTGAGGATCCTAGTAGATGACAGACACAGCAATAGCAGGCAATGCCAAGCTGCAGCAAGCAAGACCAGCAGACTATTAGCGTGCATTAAAAAAAGTATTTACTCCAGAGATAAAATTATAATTCCGCCACTATAAAAAAACTCTGGTTCTGCCACATCTTTATTATGCCGTCCAGTTTTGGACACAGAAATATACTGCATTAAACATGCAGAAATGCACTGAAATATACTGCGTTAAATGTGCACTAAAGCACAGAAATATACTGCGCTAAACATGCAGTAATGCACAGCAATATACTGCGTTAAGCATGCACTAACACACTGAAATATACTGCGTTAAATGTGCACTAACGTACAGAAATATACTGCGTTAAACATGCACTAATGCACAGAAATATACTACGTTAAGCGTGCACTAACGCACTGAAATATACTGCGTTAAACGTGCACTATGGTACAGAAATATACTGTGTTTAATGTGCACTAACGCACTAAAATATACTATGTTAAATGTGCAGTAATGCACAGAAATATACTGCGTCAAACAAGCACTAACGAACTGAACTATTATGCAGTAAACCTGCCCTGACAATACAAACTGACAGAGAAAAGAGAAATTTGTCTATGATTTGCCACACGTATTGTCTAGTTTCCTCCATCCCTATATGTATATATATAAAAAAGAACAAGAACAGGAGTGTGGGACTTTGAGTGAGGTCAACTAGACATAATGAATTTATTGAATAAATAACTGTACACATAAAAATATTTGATAGCATGAACACATACAGAGATATAGTATACAATAAATTGCATAGTACATATTGAATCAACAAAAAATACACATACATAATTTCTAGGATCAAACCAGGATCTCTCAAGAAAAAAATGGATACAATAAGACATCATAATCTCTGTGTGTTCACAAATTAAGTATGTCACATAACAATGGTATATTTGAGTAATTTGTAGGCTCTACGTGTTTCGTGGACAGAGGTACCATGTGACTGCTGTAACCAATCACAGTAGGTCACATGATACTTGTAAACAATGGATAGTTTCCTTTCAAGCCATCCATTGTATACAATCATGTTGCTAGCTGTGATTGGTCACAGTGATCACATGATACAGACTGGGTCAATCATGGCCCATCTGTACCATGTGATCAGCTGTGGCCAATCACAGCTAATCACAACAAAACAAACTGAATGAAATGATTTCATTTAGTAAAATGCTTGCATATAGCAATGAAGCTCATTGCTAGATGCAATCACAATTCACATAAAAAAAAAAAAAGAAATACTAATCACTCCCCAGAGTAGTACAATGTTACTATGGTAACATTATATTGCTCTGGTCAAAGTGTGTTAAAAAAAATCATAAATAAAAGAAAACAAATATAATAAAAAAATTGAAAATAGAATTATTATTAATATATTTTTTTTTTCCTAGTTTCACCAGTCAGTGTCCCTGATCACTGCAACACCCATTATATGATGATGCTGTACTGCACCGGTGACAGTATGCAAAAAAAAAATGTTTTTTCATTTCTTTTTTCCGAAAAAATGATGACAAAAAATTACAACTTCAAAAAACCCACCATGCCTCTTACTAAATACCCTGGACTGTCTACTTTTCAAAAAGGGGTAATTTGGGGGATATTTGTACTGTCCTGCCATTTTTTTGGACTCAAGAAATGAGGATTGATCAAATTTCAGATATACACCATAGTTTGTGGACTCTATTACTTTCCTACAGACTAAATAATATACACTGATTTGGGTTATTCTCACCAAAGAAAAGTAGCAGAATAAATTTTGGCCTAAAGCTCCATTCACATCTGAGCGTATCGTTTTCAGGCTTTTTTCAGTCATTTTTTTCTGGCTTTTTTCAAGCGTTTTTTTGCAGGTGTTTGGAGGCAAGCATTGACAGCTAACAAAAACGCTTGTAATCTGCCAAAAAAGAAGCTCATGTAATTTTTTGAGCTTCAGGCGTTTTGCTTCAGGTGACAAAACGCTGGGTGAACAGGGGCCATTGAATTTAATAGGATTTTGCTTGTTGGGCGTTTTGAGACTTCAGAGATTAGCGTTTTATGAGCTGAAATATGCTCAGGTGTGAACAGGGCCTGGACCTATGAATAAAGATTATTTATTTGCAAAATTCTATAACCGAAGCAAAGAAAAACTTTTTTTTTTTTCAAATTGTTTTTTTTTTTTAATTTATTTAGCAAAAAATAAAAAACCCAGTGGTGATTAAATACCACCAAAAGAAAGCTCTATTTGTGTGAACAAAATTATAAAAATTGAGTTTGGGTACAGTATTGCACGACCACGCAATTTTCATTCAAAGTGCGACAGCGCTGAAAGCTGAAAGTTGGCCTGGGCAGGAAGAGGGTGAAAGTGCCCGGTATTGAGGTGGTGATTCTTACTTTTTTTTACCCTACATTCTGACACAAACAGAAGGCCAGAAGGCCAGCAGAGCAGGTTCTTCTTAACTGTACGAAGCCTACAGCAGGTATTGATCTTCTAGTGTGTATGAGGACAGCTTGAGGCTAAGAATGTTGAATTACCACTGCAGAAATTTCCAAAAAGTAGCTCCTGCTCTGTCCTAGTGACACTGTCTGGTTCTGGTACATGGAAGGACTTTACTTTGGAGTAGAAACCAGGCCAAAAAAATGCTCCCCTCAGTTACAGTGCAGAGCTGCTTCATTTAGCTACTTAGGCATAGAAAACTTAAAGTGGTACCAAACTCTCAGATTTTTATTTGTTAAAAATAACAAACATGTTATACTTACCTGCTCTGCAGTTGGTTTTGCACAGTGCCAATCCTCCTCTTCTCGGGTCCCTCTTAGGACCTCTTAGTAGTTTTTTTGGAGTTTGTCAGACAGTGCAGAGACATTGCTAGCAGTGTAGGGAGGGCCAGGTATCTGTGTGAGGTAGGGAAAGATTTCTTTCCTTACATCATATCAGACAGTGCAGTGTCAGTGAGTGAGTAGCAGTTTAGGGAGGGCCAGGTACCTGTTTGAGGTAGGGAGAGATTTCTTTCTTTACATCAGATACCAGCCAGAGTATTCATTGCTCAGTTGTGGAATTATATAATCATCACAGACCTATAGGAATAGAGATCACTTCAGATATCAGCCAGAGTATTCATCGGTCACTTGCGTACATCTATAACCACCACAGCTCATCTATAGGGCTATCAATTACATCATATCAGATCATTGAGTATCTATTGGTCAGTTGCTTATACCCTATATTGATCTGTATCAACATCATGTCCAAAAGGCGGACAAGGAGAGGCCGACGCTCACAGGCCATGAAAAGAGGGCAAGCAGCCTCTGTGTCCATTGTGAAAAGTGGTGGTCACAGTCGACATAGTGCATCCTCTGCAGGCGGGGCACGCCCGTCCTTTATTTCCGGTGCTGCCCGTGCTATTCAGCCACAACATGTGGAAGAGTTGGTGGAGTGGATCAATAAGCCGTCATCATCCTCCTCTTCCTCTGACACCCATGCTCCCAGTAGCTTGCTTTCCACTGCAGCTGCCAAAGCGGCCTGTTCCACAGGCTCCTTCTCCACAGCTACTCCTTCAGTCGCCCCACCATAATGCATGGAGGAGTCACCTGAACTATTCAATCACAGTGTCAGTGACATGCTCCTGGAGGATGCGCAGCAATTTGAAAACTGTGATGTTGTTTCACATTTGGGTGAAGGGAAAAACGTGAGCCTAGAGAGAGGGGGTGGCAATGAGACAAGCAGACCAGCAGTCATGTTGCCACAGCTGAAGCATATTGCAAAGTTTGCTCCAGTGACGAGGAGGGAGGGGATGATGAGGTCACTGACTGTACTTGAGTGCCTGATAGGATAGAGGAGGAGGAGAAGGAGGAGGGGGAGGATGAGGAGGATGCACAACTCCAATGAGGCAGGATGTGCTCCAGGGGCCGCCATAGCAGTAGCCAACCTATTACGTCACAGCACAGAGCTCCACATGTGCAGGGTGATGCAAACTCCCTGCGGACTCCAAAAAGATCATTAGTGTGGGCATTTTTCAGCACCTGTGCAGTAGACCGCAGCATTGCTGTTTGCAACATCTGTCTAAAGCGGATCAAGCGTGGCCAGAACACCAGCCGCTTGGGCACAACATGCTTGACAAGGCATATGACGACCTGCCATGCAGTCCATTGGCAACAGCACCTGAAAGAGGCACCAGATCAAAACAAGCATACATCACCTTGCTCCTCATCTGCGATCTCTAACCCTACTATACCTCATGCCTTCTCAAATACCAGCATTGAGAGGGATGATGGTAAAGCAATGAGTGGCACAGAGACTTGCACCCAATCTTCCAGCAGTACACCACCGCTTGATTTGAGCAGCAGGCAAATTTCTCTACCACAGTTGCTGAACCATACAAAGAAATACTGTCCCAGCCATCCACATGCTCAGTGTCTTAATGCTAGCTTGGCCAAATTGCTAGCATTACAGTTGCTGCCTTTTCATCTGGTAGACTCAGCTCCCTTTCGCAAATTTGTGGAATGTGCTGCACCACAGAGGCAGGTCCCAAAAAACGCATTTCTTTTTGTGTAAGGCCATTCCGGCTCTCTAGCGTCATGTGGAAGGTAGTGTTTTGGCCTCGTTGGACAAAGCGGTTAGCAGGAAGGTGCACATTACTGTTGACTCTTGGTCCAGCAGGTATGGACAGGGACGTTACATTTATTTCATGGCACACTGGGTAATTCTGCTGGCAGCTGGGAAGGATGCAGGACAGGGATTCCTACTGGAGCTTGTTTTGCCACCATGCCTCCAAAAAGCTGGTGCTGGTTCTGCCACATCTGGCTACTCCACCACCTCCCCCTCCTTCTCCTCTTCCTGCATGTCCTCTTCTGCGCAATTCTCCTCTGCAGCAGCAGTGCTCCCTAAGCGTTCAAGGGGCTACGCAAGCAGTCAGGCTAAAAGATGCCATGCTGTGCTTCAGTTGTTCTGTCTAGGGGATAGGAGTCACACTGGTGCAGAGATTCTGTCAGCTCTGCAGGGGCAGGCTCAGAGATGGTTGAAGCCATGACAGATTGAGCCAGGAATGGTTGTATGCAATAATGGCACCAACTTTCTCTCCGCCCTCCGGCAAGGACACTTGACACATGTTCCGTGCTTGGCACATGTTCTGAATCTGGTGTTGCAGCGTTTCTTGAGCAGATACCTGGGCTTCCAAGATCTCCTGAGGCAGGCCAGGAAAGTCTGTGGCCATTTCCGCCGTTCGTTCAATGCCAGTGCTCGCTTATCTGACATTCAACGGGAATTCAACCTGCCCACCAACCACCTAATTTGTGACATGCCCACCAGGTGGAACTCAACGTTGACAATGCTGTAGCGGCTGCACATGCAGCAGAGGGCCATCAATGAGTACCTGTGTGAGTATGGCACAAGGGCAGGGTCAGGGGAGCTTCACTTTTTTTCTCCACGGCCGTGGCTTTTGATTAAGGATGCATGCATCGTCCTGTCACCATTTGAGGAGGCCACAAGGATCGTGAGCCGGGACGATACATGCATCAGTGACACTATCCCGCTAATCTACCTGCTGGAGCACACGCTGCATGGAATCATGGACAGGGCACTTGAGGCAGAATAGCGGGAGGAAGAGGAGGACTTCCTTTCCTCACAAGGCCCCCTTTATAGATATCATTCCTGCAGGGCCACAAAACACACAGGAAGAAGAGGAGGAGGAGGATTTTGGCAGCATGGATGTAGAGGAAGAGGATAGCATACAGCAGTCTTGAAGGGATGGTTTTGATTCCCCAGAAACCCCAGGACTTGTATGTGGTTGGGGAGAGGTTGCTCCTGCTGACAATGTCATCCTTAGTGACCCAGAGGACTGAGAAGCTCATGCCTCCTCCAACTTACGTTGCATGGGCTCCCTGATTCTGCAAAGCCTGCGAAAGGACACGAGGATTCGGGCTATCAAGGAGAGGGATAATTACTGGTTGGCAACCCTTCTTGATCCACGATATAAGGGTAAAGTTGCAGAGCTCATCCTGCCTTTGCAGAGGGAGCAGAGGATGAAACATCTTGAGGAGGCCTTGAAAAAAAAATTGTGTACCACCTTTCCAGACACTGGGAGGTCAACATTCTCCGGACGTGTTTCTGAGGCATCTTTCAGCCAAAGGAGAAGCGGTGGAGAAGGCGGTCGGCTGACCGATGCCTTTAAACAGTTGTTTTGTCCTCAGCAGCACCCAGGGCTGTTAGGTTTAAGCAACCATCAGCAGCCTCTCCATCATATGGTGCATGATTATCTAGGTGCAAGAGCAGACTTGGAGACCTTTCCAGCTGCGCATCCACTGGCTTACTGGTTCTTGAGGATGGACCACTGGCCAGAACTTGCTCAATATGCAATGGAGCTACTGGCCTGTCCTGCTTCCAGTGTGCTTTCCGAACGGACGTTCAGTGCTGCTGGAGGTTTTGTGACGGACAAAAGGGTGCGTCTGTCCACAGATTCTGTTGACCAGCTAACTTTTATCAAAATGAACCAGTCCTGGATCAACAAGAGCTATCAGGCCCCTGATGCTGATATAACTGAATTTGCTAGGGGTCTGCCATCCCTTGAAGACTGCATATGCTGCCTATCCTATTCCTCTACCTTGATTCTGCTAGCTTCCAACAATGTTTTTGGTTTAGGTCACTACCAACCCCCAAGGCCTATTTTTTCTGCACTTGTATGACAGGTGCATACAATTGAAATGTTGTATGTCATTTTTAACAGCGGGCCCTGTCCCTGTGCCCTTCTAACTGTGAGGGGTTACGGTGTTCAGGCACCACCAACACCAAAGGCCCAATTTTTGGTACCTGTATAGCACATGCAATTTCAAAATTGCATGGAATTCTTACCAGCAGGTCCCGTTCCTGCACCCAGTAAGAGTCACTGTGAGGCCTTGGTTACGGTGTTCAGGCACCACCTACGGCAAAGGTCCAATTTTTGGCACTTGTATAGCACATGCAATTACAAATATGCATGGAATTCTTACCAGCAGGTCCCATTCCTGCACCCAGCCAGAGTAAATGCAAGGCCTTGGTTACGGTGTTCAGGCACCACCTACGGCAAAGGCCCAATTTTTGGCACTTGTATAGCACATGCAATTTCAAATTTGTATGGAATTCTTACCAGCAGGTCTCGTTCCTGTACCCAGCAAAAGTAACTGCGCGGCCTTTGTGTTCGTTAGTGTTCAGGCACCACCAACAGAAAAGGCCCAATTTTTGGCACCTGTATGACAAGTACATGCGATTTGAAATTTGTATGGGTTTTTTAGCATCAGGGCCCGTTCCTGCACCTAGCAAGAGTAGCTTCGAGTGGTTACGGTGTTCAGGCACCATCAGCAAACAAGGCTCAATTTTTTTGCACCCGTATGACAAGTACATGCAATCTGAAATTTGTATGTATATTTTTGACATTTTTTGCTTTTGAAATGTCAGTATTGGTGCAGCAGGCTACATACATCGTAGAGATGCACTACTTTACAGGCACATTCAGGGGACCCCCCCAGGCACGATATTTGAAGGAATTTTCATTTTTATAGTTTCACTTTAAGCCTCATTAAAATCTGTATATCAGTGCTCCTTTAAAAACGATCGTTTTGAAAAACTTTTTTTCATTGCTACATGTTCCCCAGGTCAGTACTATGACACCCATACACTTTTTTTGGGAAATAACTTGCATTTAAGTCTTCAAAATTAGGCCGTTTGATTTTCGAGGTTCGAGTCCCAAAGACTTCAATGGGGTTCATTTGTTTGAACTTTTCCTCTGTTTGCGGTGTTCTGGTGCGAACCGAACCGGGGGGGGGGGGGGGTGTTCAGGTCAGCTCATCACTAATCTCAATACTTTTGACAATATAGTGTATGTCACTCCACCGTGTACTATATCTAGTGGAGGTAGAACCTCCATTCAAGAACATAAAGCAACAGCCAAGCATGGCTAAGGAAGC
Source organism: Pelophylax lessonae (assembly GCF_965119305.1). Taxonomy (NCBI): domain Eukaryota; kingdom Metazoa; phylum Chordata; class Amphibia; order Anura; family Ranidae; genus Pelophylax; species Pelophylax lessonae. The sequence goes on from NC_138772.1 coordinate 20,839,286, forward strand.
TTTAACCAGTTTCTCCCTGCCCACAATATATGTATTGTGGGCGGGCGCAGCGATAAGGCTGGATCAAATACATGTGAATCACCCAGCCAGTATACCAGGTTAGGGATGTGCGCATATGCATGCTAATCCTCGCTGTCATTGGCTACAATGGGATTTTTTCAGCAGGTCCCAGTCAGTGATTTATGACTGAGACCTGTGTTTCAGGGCTCTGTACAAAGATCAGTGATCTTAAGCAATGCATATTAAACACATTCAAAGGGGTGCACACAGGGTGTCTGAGGTGCCTGGGCACACCCTAATCACCCCATGCACATTAGCATTATCGCTCTGAGTGCCGGCAGGAAAATGGGAAAGATTTCCCTCTTACAGGCTCTTCCATAAGAGAAGTGTTTCACTTTTCCGACAGGGAGATCAATGTGCTGGGGCCTTATATATATACTGTATGTATATATACTGTAACTCACAAAAGTGAGTACACCCCTCACATTTTTGTAAATATTTTATTATATCTTTTCATGTGAAAACACTGAAGAAATGACACTTTGCTACAATGTAAAGTAGTGAGTGTACAGCTTGTATAACAGTGTAAATTTGCTGTCCGCTCAAAATAACTCAACACACAGCCATTAATGTCTAAACCGCTGGCAGCAAAAGTGAGAACACCCCTAAGTCAAAATGTCCAAATTGGGCCCAATTAGCCATTTTCCCTCCCCAGTGTCATGTGACTCATTAGTGTTACAAGGTCTCAGGTGTGAATAGGTGTGTTAAATTTGGTGTTATCGCTCTCACTCCCTCATACTGATCACTGGAAGTTCAGTATGGCACCTCATGGAAAGAACTCTGAGGATCTTAAAAAAAGAATTGTTGCTCTACATAAAGATGGCCTAGACTATAAGACGATTGCCAAGACCCTAAAACTTAAATGCAGCGCGTTGGCAAGACCATACAGCCGTTTAACAGGACAGGTTCCACTCAGAACAGGTTTCGCCATGGTCGATCAAAGAAGTTGAGTGCACGTGCTCAGCATCATATCCAGAGGTTGTCTTTGGGAAATAGACGTATGAGTGCTGCCAGCATTGCTGCAGAGGTTGAAGGGGTGGGGGAGGTCAGCCTGTCAGTGCTCAGACCATACGCCGCACACAGCATCAAATTAGTCTGCATGGCTGTCGTCCCAGAAAGAAGCCTCTTCTAAAGATGATGCACAAGAAAGTCTGCAAACAGTTTGCTGAAGACAAGCAGACTAATGACATGGATTACTGGAACCATGTCCTGTGGTCTGATGAGACCAAGATAAACCTATTTGGTTCAGATGGTGTCAAGCATGTGTAGCGGCAACCAGGTGAGGAGTACAAAGACAAGTGTGTCTTGCCTACAGTCAAGCATGGTGGTGGGTGTGTCATGGTCTGGGGCTGCATGAGTGCTGCCGGTAATGGGGAGCTTGAGTTCATTGAGAAAATCATGAATGCCAACATGTACTGTGACATACTGAAGCAGAGCATGATCCCCTCCCTTCGGAGACTGGGCCGCAGGGCAGTATTCCAACATGATAACGACCCCAAACACACCTTCAAGATGACCACTGCCTTGCTAAAGAAGCTGAGGGTAAACATGATGGACTGGCCAAGCATGTTTCCAGACCAAAACCCTATTGAGCATCTGTGGGGCATCCTTAAACGGAAGGTGGAGGAGTGCAAGGTCTCTAACATCCACCAGCTCCTTAATGTTGTCATGGAGGAGTGGAAGAGGACTCCAGTGGAAACCTGTGAAGCTCTGGTGAACTCCATGCCCAAGAGGGTTAAGGCAGTACTGGAATATAATGGTGGTCACACAAAATATTGACACTTTAGGCCCAATTTGGACATTTTGACTTAGGGGTGTACTCACTCTTGCCAGCGGTTTAGACATTAATGGTTGTGTGTTGAGTTGTTTTGAGGGGAGAGCAAATTTACACTGTTATACAAGCTGTACACTCACTACTTTACATTGTAACAAGGTTTAATTTCTTCAGTGTTGTCACATGAAGTGTTGTCACATGAAAAGATATAATTAAATATTTACAAAAATGTGAGGGGTGTACTCACTTTAGTGAGATACTGTGTGTATGTATATATATATATATATATATATATATATATATATATATATGAAACCCATGTGTGTTTAAGCTTTAGGGAGCACCCACTTATGCAATAGGCACACTTATCACACTTGTTAGGCACACAGTTAACGCCTTAATTGCCCCTTGAAGTTAACCTATTCCTAGCCAGTGTCATTAATGCAGTGTAAAGTATATATCTGATCACTGTATTAGCGTAACTATTGATGTCAGCATCAGTTAGTCACTTAGTGTACCTCCTAATAAAGGTCTGTTAGCACCAGATTTCTCACCACACTATCACAGTTCCACTATAAGTGGCTGATCACTGTCATTACCAGCATAGTGTCATAGCTACATAAATACAAAAATTCCAGTATATATACCATCAATTGTAGATGCTATAACTTTCACGCAAACCAATTATTATACACTTCTTTTTTTCTTTTTAATCAAATAAATGTAGCAGAATATATTTTGGCCTAAATTTATGAAGATTTTATGTTCTTTTTATTGGATATGTTTTATATCAGAAAAAAAAATGTATATATATTGTGACCGGAAGTCAGGTAAATCTGTGGGTGTTGTCACAGACGGGAGATACATTTCTGCCTTGTTTAGACAATTCACCAATTACTATCAGGTGTCGGCTGCAGACGTAGTCAGAAAAGGTTTAAGGACGTTGGAAAGCTTCAGCTATTCAGAATGAGGCAATTAAGGCCTCTAAGTTATCCAGAGGATGACTACTGATTGCTGCATCCTGAGGCTTTGTGCGTTAAGGCGAGCAGTTAGCTGAGAGACTTCTGTGTTGACTTTTTCTGTGTGAAAAGAAAACAAATAGACTATTGGTTTTCTGCTGTATGACCAGCAGTGTCTGCCCAGCAGTAGGTTGGGACAGACACCATAGGTAGGTTCCTGTGTTGTGAAGGTAGACGCCCCAAGTGGCCACGGTTTATTTTATGTTTGTTTGATTTATGCTGTTTGGATGCTTGCACTTGTTTCCAGCAAATTGGAAGAATAAACCATAGACCGTTGTTTTCAACCACTCCTCGGCTGTCTCTCTGTGTAACGAACCCACCCAAGGGGTCACCCACACCCGCTACCGAGCCAACCCCTTACAATATATATATAAATGCTCTATCTTTTTATATTTATATAATATAAATAGTGTTGAGCGAACACGGACTGTATTATTCGTGTTCGTACCGAATAATTGGATTTTTTTTACCCGAACACGGACACGGACACTTTACTGTATGTTCGGGTAAAAATCCGTGTTCGGTCGTTTTATTTCCGGGTTTTGCATGCTTTGGCGCTCTTTTCATGGCGGGCTTTCAACAGCCAATCAACAATCGTTTAACTGGTGTGCCTTAAGCCATCCCAGCCATGCCTGCAAATGTCTTAGTAGCTGTGATTGGCCGTCTGAAGCATGTGACCAAGTCTTTATAAGTTCGAGGCAGCCGCCGCAGCAGCGTCATTCTGCTGCTTAGCTAAGGGACAGAGCACACATCAATGTGCTGGCTGCTGATTAGGGAAAGATAGGCAGGAAAAAACCATTTGTGTCCGGATAGAATTGAGGGACAGGTCGGAGTGTTTAGGCAGGGCGAGTTGTAGGCATTTTAGGGATAGAGTCTGCTGAATTATAGGGTCAGTGTCTTCTACAAACTACAATCGATATTGCTGTGTGGGGGGTGGGGTGAATCTGCACTCAATCCTGATCTACGATCTCTTCTCAATCCTGTTAGGGACAGAGTCTGCTGAATTTTAGGGAAACTGTGTTCTACAAACTACAATCGATATTGCTGTGTGGTGTGGGATTGGAGATAGGCAGGTGTCAGTGATCCACATCCATTTTTCTGTGTGTGAGCTGCAGTGAACACAATCTTTTTGGGCTGCAGTGAACACAATCTTTTTGGGCTGCAGTGAACACAATCTTTTTGGGGTGCAGTGAACAAAATCTTTTTGGGGTGCAGTGAACACAATCCTTTTTGGTGTGCAGTGAACACAATCTTTGTGGGGTGCAGTGAACAAAATCCTTTGTGGGGTGCAGTGAACACAATCTTTTTGGGGTGCAGTGAACAAAATCCTTTTTGGGGTGCAGTGAACAACATCCTTTTTGGGGTGCAGTGAACACAATCTTTTTGGGGTGCAGTGAACAAAATCCTTTGTGGGGTGCAGTGAACACAATCTTTTTGGGGTGCAGTGAACACAATCTTTTTGGGGTGGAGTGAACAACATCCTTTTTGGGGTGCAGTGAACAAAATCCTTTTTGGGGTGCAGTGAACAAAATCATTTTTGGGGTGCAGTGAACACAATCTTTTTGGGGTGCAGTGAACACAATCTTTGTGGGGTGCAGTGAACACAATCTTTTTGGGGTGGAGTGAACAACATCCTTTTTGGGGTGCAGTGAACAACATCCTTTTTGGGGTGCAGTGAACACAATCTTTTTGGGGTGCAGTGAACACAATCTTTGTGGGGTACAGTGAACAGAATCTTTGTGGGGTGCAGTGAACACAATCTTTGGGGGGTACAGTGAACACAATCTTTTTGGGGTGCAGTGAACACAATCTTTGTGGGGTGCAGTGAACACAATCTTTTTGGGGTGGAGTGAACAAAATCATTTTTGGGGTGCAGTGAACAACATCCTTTTTGGGGTGCAGTGATCAAAATCCTTTTTGGGGTGCAGTGAACACAATCTTTTTGGGGTGCAGTGAACAAAATCCTTTGTGGGGTGCAGTGAACAGAATCTTTGTGGGGTGCAGTGAACACAATCTTTGGGGGGGTACAGTGAACACAATCTTTTTGGGGTGCAGTGAACACAATCTTTGTGGGGTACAGTGAACAGAATCTTTGTGGGGTGCAGTGAACACAATCTTTGGGGGGTACAGTGAACACAATCTTTTTGGGGTGCAGTGAACACAATCTTTGGGGGGTACAGTGAACACAATCTTTTTGGGGTGCAGTGAACACAATCTTTGTGGGGTGCAGTGAACACAATCTTTGGGGGGGTACAGTGAACACAATCTTTTTGGGGTGCAGTGAACAACATCCTTTTAGGGTGCAGTGAACACAATCTTTGTGGGGTGCAGTGAACAACATCCTTTTAGGGTGCAGTGAACACAATCTTTGTGGGGTACAGTGAACAGAATCTTTGTGGGGTGCAGTGAACACAATCTTTGGGGGGTACAGTGAACACAATCTTTGTGAGGTGCAGTGAACACAATCTTTGTGGGGTGCAGTGAACACAATCATTGTGGGGTGCAGTGAACTCAATCTTTGTGGGGTACAGTGAACACAATCTCATACTTCTGAAGATTTGAGGGTGCTGCCTGTTCCATACTCCCCCTACTCCTCATCTAGCCTTTTAGGGGTACAAACAATAGTAATTGGGGCCTAGTGTGGTTGTGTACGTGTGATATACATACACTTTTTTTGGATCATATTTTCTATTCCGCTATTTAATCAAAAACCTTTGGGGATCAGTTAAATTGGGGGATAGTCTGTGTTGGTACGTGTGAGAGAGATCCACCTTTCCAAGTTGTTGGGGTTCATCTCATACTTCTGAAGGTTTGAGGGTGCTGCCTGTTCCATACCCCCCCTACTCCTCATCTAGCCTTTTAGGGGTACAAACAATAGTAATTGGGGCCCAGTGTGGTTGTGTACGTGTGATATACATACACTTTTTTTGGATCATATTTTCTATTCCGCTATTTAATCAAAAACCTTTGGGGATCAGTTAAATTGGGGGATAGTCTGTGTTGGTACGTGTGAGAGAGATCCACCTTTCCAAGTTGTTGGGGTTCATCTCATACTTCTGAAGGTTTGAGGGTGCTGCCTGTTCCATACTCCCCCTACTCCTCATCTAGCCTTTTAGGGGTACAAACAATAGTAATTGGGGCCTAGTGTGGTTGTGTACGTGTGATATACATACACTTTCTTTGGATCATATTTTCTATTCCGCTATTTAATCAAAAACCTTTGGGGATCAGTTAAATTGGGGGATAGTCTGTGTTGGTACGTGTGAGAGAGATCCACCTTTCCAAGTTGTTGGGGTTCATCTCATACTTCTGAAGGTTTGAGGGTGCTGCCTGTTCCATACTCCCCCTACTCCTCATCTAGCCTTTTAGGGGTACAAACAATAGTAATTGGGGCCCAGTGTGGTTGTGTACGTGTGATATACATACACTTTTTTTGGATCATATTTTCTATTCCGCTATTTAATCAAAAACCTTTGGGGATCAGTTAAATTGGGGGATAGTCTGTGTTGGTACGTGTGAGAGAGATCCACCTTTCCAAGTTGTTGGGGTTCATCTCATACTTCTGAAGGTTTGAGGGTGCTGCCTGTTCCATACCCCCCCTACTCCTCATCTAGCCTTTTAGGGGTACAAACAATAGTAATTGGGGCCTAGTGTGGTTGTGTACGTGTGATATACATACACTTTTTTTGGATCATATTTTCTATTCCGCTATTTAATCAAAAACCTTTGGGGATCAGTTAAATTGGGGGATAGTCTGTGTTGGTACGTGTGAGAGAGATCCACCTTTCCAAGTTGTTGGGGTTCATCTCATACTTCTGAAGGTTTGAGGGTGCTGCCTGTTCCATACTCCCCCTACTCCTCATCTAGCCTTTTAGGGGTACAAACAATAGTAATTGGGGCCCAGTGTGGTTGTGTACGTGTGATATACATACACTTTTTTTGGATCATATTTTCTATTCCGCTATTTAATCAAAAACCTTTGGGGATCAGTTAAATTGGGGGATAGTCTGTGTTGGTACGTGTGAGAGAGATCCACCTTTCCAAGTTGTTGGGGTTCATCTCATACTTCTGAAGGTTTGAGGGTGCTGCCTGTTCCATACCCCCCCTACTCCTCATCTAGCCTTTTAGGGGTACAAACAATAGTAATTGGGGCCTAGTGTGGTTGTGTACGTGTGATATACATACACTTTTTTTGGATCATATTTTCTATTCCGCTATTTAATCAAAAACCTTTGGGGATCAGTTAAATTGGGGGATAGTCTGTGTTGGTACGTGTGAGAGAGATCCACCTTTCCAAGTTTTTGGGGTTCATCTCATACTTCTGAAGATTTGAGGGTGCTGCCTGTTCCATACCCCCCCTACTCCTCATCTAGCCTTTTAGGGGTACAAACAATAGTAATTGGGGCCTAGTGTGGTTGTGTACGTGTGATATACATACACTTTTTTTGGATCATATTTTCTATTCCGCTATTTAATCAAAAACCTTTGGGGATCAGTTAAATTGGGGGATAGTCTGTGTTGGTACGTGTGAGAGAGATCCACCTTTCCAAGTTGTTGGGGTTCATCTCATACTTCTGAAGGTTTGAGGGTGCTGCCTGTTCCATACTCCCCCTACTCCTAGCCTTTTAGGGGTACAAACAATAGTAATTGGGGCCTAGTGTGGTTGTGTACGTGTGATATACATACACTTTTTTTGGATCATATTTTCTATTCCGCTATTTAATCAAAAACCTTTGGGGATCAGTTAAATTGGGGGATAGTCTGTGTTGGTACGTGTGAGAGAGATCCACCTTTCCAAGTTGTTGGGGTTCATCTCATACTTCTGAAGGTTTGAGGGTGCTGCCTGTTCCATACCCCCCCTACTCCTCATCTAGCCTTTTAGGGGTACAAACAATAGTAATTGGGGCCTAGTGTGGTTGTGTACGTGTGATATACATACACTTTTTTTGGATCATATTTTCTATTCCGCTATTTAATCAAAAACCTTTGGGGATCAGTTAAATTGGGGGATAGTCTGTGTTGGTACGTGTGAGAGAGATCCACCTTTCCAAGTTGTTGGGGTTCATCTCATACTTCTGAAGGTTTGAGGGTGCTGCCTGTTCCATACTCCCCCTACTCCTCATCTAGCCTTTTAGGGGTACAAACAATAGTAATTGGGGCCCAGTGTGGTTGTGTACGTGTGATATACATACACTTTTTTTGGATCATATTTTCTATTCCGCTATTTAATTTAACTGGGCCTCCATGCGAGACCTGTGTGCCTTGTTGCGCTGTTTTGAGTACTCCACCAACATGGCCAGTGGCAATGACGCCGTTCTCAGCTTAACTATCCCACTTCTATGCCTCCTTGAAAAAACAATTCGGGCGATGATGGAAGAGGATGTGGCACAGGATGAGGAGGAGGAGGAGGATGAAGAGGTAACATTTCCAAGGCTTTCAGGGCAGTCATTCGCAAGGGGCTCCGAGGGTGGGTTCCTGCACACGCAAACGCCAGGGACGCAATTGTCCAGCAGGGGCACAGTTCTGGAGGATGAGGAGGATGAGGAGGAGGAGGAGCTGGAGGAGGAGATGGAACCATGTTCACAGCAGGGTGGCACCCAGGCCAGCTCATGGCCATCACTGGTGCGTGGCTGGGGGGATACAGAGGACACGGACGATACACCTCCCACAGAGGACAGCCTTTCGTTGCCTCTGGGCAGCCTGGCACACATGAGCGATTACATGCTGCAGTGTCTCCACAACGACCGCCGAGTTGCCCACATTCTAACTTGTGCTGATTACTGGGTGGCCACGCTGCTGGATCCCCGTTACAAGGACAACGTACCGTCCTTAATTCACTCACTGGAGCGCGATCGCAAGATGCGCGAGTACAAGCGCACGCTGGTAGACGCCATGCTGCTGGCATTCCCATCTGACAGCGGGGCCACAGTGGAAGCACAAGGCAGAGGAGGAGGAGGAGGAGGTCGCCAACGCAACCAGGGCACCGCCAGCACCTCAGAAGGCAGGGTTAGCATGGCCGAAATGTGGAAAAGCTTTGTCAGCACGCCACAACAAACAGCAGCACCAGCAGCTCAGATGGAACGTCTTAGCAGGAGGCAGCATTTTACCAACATGGTGGAGCAGTATGTGTGCACACGCCTACATGTAGTGAATGACGGGTCTGCCCCCTTCAACTTCTGGGTCTCCAAATTGGGCACATGGCCTGAGCTTGCCCTTTACGCCTTGGAGGTGCTGGCGTGCCCTGCAGCCAGTGTATTATCTGAACGGGTATTTAGCACGGCTGGGGGCGTTATAACAGACAAGCGCAGCCGCCTGTCCAGAGACAATGTGGACAAGCTCACGTTCATTAAAATGAACCAGGCATGGATCCCACGGGACTTTTCCGTACCTTATGCAGAATAGCAATGGATACCGACCTTACCCACCCATTGTTCAATTTTTGCTCTTTCTCACTCTTTTGGGGTGTACCCTCATTTAAAATTTTTGAAAAGAAGCAGTGTTGGCTACCTCGTCCTCCTCCTCAGGGCCAGATTAATGTAGGGGCTATTGGAGCTGCAGCTCCAGGCCCCTACCTTTTATATAGGCCCCGGGTTGGCCATATTCACTGTTACCGCTCTTCTGTCACTTGTAAACACAGAAGTCTGGCTTCTATGCTCGCTTCCCCAGGCAGCACCCTCAGAACCTCCCCACACAGCGTGAAGGCCGGACAAGGAGGGACAGTTGGCGATGCATGGATGTGTTTATGGGCTTCAGAGACAGCATCCCATGTTGAATTAGGCATGCATGGCTGCACCCTTCCTCCTCTGGGTGCATGGCAAGGCACGGCCCTTAAGGCCCTTCAAAATCCTCAGCACCAAGCCCATGATGCTGTTAATCCGGCCCTGGTCCTCCTCCACCGCCGCTTCCACCTACACCGCCCATAGGTGTGCGCAGCCTATTGCATTAAGGTGTGCACCCCAAAGTTGAAATACACATGCATGTGTTTGCCAGCAGGGAGAGTAATGTATCGGGGCCATGTACCTGTAGGCAAGGAGAAATAGAGCAGAGCAGGTCCCAGGGAGATCTTTCCCATCTCCTCACTGGCAATGCTATGTGCCCTAGGTGATTAGGGTGTGCCCAGGCACACCCAGCACACCCTGTGCGCACGCCTATGTCACCGCCACATCCACCACCACCTCAACCTCCCTCCTACTCCATATGGGCCTCGTCCTTCAGAGATGAAGAAGAACATTGTTTTATTTTTCTGTTTTTTTTTGTTGTTTTAAGTTATTTCCCTATCCACATTTGTTTGCAGAGCACTTGCCATGCTCTTAATTACGTTTTGCTGCCATTTGCAGCACTCTAGCCCTTTCCTTTGGTGTTTTAGAGCCATTTTAGTGCCTTAAAGTTCGGGTCCCCATTGACTTCAATGGGGTTCGGTTTCCGGGAAAAGTTCGGTAAAAGTCCGGGACACGGACCCGGACTTTTTTTTAAAGTTCGGCCGAACCCGTCGAACACGGACATCTAGGTGTCCGCTCAACCCTAAATATAAACTAAAAAGACCCCAGTGGAGATAAAAAACAAAAAAAAAACAAAAGAAAGCTCTATTTGTGTGGAAAAATGATATAAATTGAATTTGGGTACCGCGTTGCATGAACGTGCAATTTGCATTTAAAGCTATAAAAATGCTTGAAGAAGGGCAAAAGCGTGCAATAGAATCTGCTGAAATATTACACACCTTCCGGGGGAATGTTGACATTTTTCACATACAGTACATGTTAAAATCTACTTAGAAATTATTATTAGAATGCAAAATATTTGTGTAGAGGTTTATCAAATGCAAATTTTCAGGAAAAAATACACAGAAATGAATTATAGTGCACACAATATACAGGTGCATCTCATAAAATTAGAATATAATCAAAAAGTACATTTATTTCAGTAATTTAATTCAAAAAGTGAAACTCATATATTTTTATAGATGCGTTACACACAGAGTGATATATTTCAAGTATTTATTTCTTTTAATTTTGATGATTATGGCTTACACCTAGTGACAACCCAAAATTCAGTACAGACACTCCTCGTTTAACGACTTACCTGTTTAACGACCACTCAGACTTACGACCAGCTTTTTGGGCGCTGTATATCATTGTATTGTACAGTACAGTATAGGAATTTTGTTGTTTATATTTTTGTTTTCTGTACTTATCCAAATTAAAACAATGTTATTGAGTTGGAGTTTTTTTTTTTTTTAAATACAGTACAGTAGTTAGGAATGCTTAAAAATTTAACAATTCGTTTAACAACCTGGTTGCTGGAAGGGAACCTGGTCGTTAAGTGAGGAGAGCCTGTATCTCGGAAAAATAGATTACATAAGACCAATTAAAAAAAAAAAGGATTTTTAATACAGAAATGTTGACTTACTGAAAAGTATGTCCTTGTACAGTATAGTATGCACTCAATACTTGGTCGGGACTCCTTTTTGCATGAATTACTGCATCAATGCGGCGTGGCATGGAGGCAATCAGCCTGTGGCACTGCTGAGGTGTTATAGAAGCCCAAGTTGCTTTGCTAGCAGCCTTCAGCTCATCTGCATTGTTGGGTCTGGTGTCTTTCATCTTCCTCTTGACAATACCCCACAGATTCTCTATGGGGTTTAGGTCAGGCAAGTTTCCTGGCCAATCAAGCACCGTGATGCCATAATCATTAAACCAGGTATTGGTACTTTTGGCAGTATGGGCAGGTGCCAAGTCCTGCTGGAAAATGAAATCGGCATTTCCATAAAGCAGAGGGAAGCATGAAGTGCTCTAGAATTTAGTGCTAGAGGTCTTCCCTGACTTTGGACTTAATAAAACACAGTGGACCAACACCAGCAGATGACATGGCTCCCCAAATCATCACTGACTGTGGAAAATGTTGCATTTCATTTGGAAATCAGGGTCCCAGAGTCTGGAGGAAGAGTGCAGAGGCACAGAGTCCAAGTTCCATGAGGTTCTGTGTGCAGGTTTCACAGATTTGGGGAGCCATGTCACCTGCTGGTATTGGTCCAGGTGAGTGTGGAGACCTCATTATCATTTTGAAGAAACCAGTGGTGAGATGATTGGAGCTTTGTGACATGGTGCATTATGCTGCTGGAAGGAGCCATGAGCACATGGGGCCCCTGTAGTCATAAAGGATGGACATGGTTAGTAGTGATGAGCCGAACACCCCCCGGTTTGGTTCGCACCATAACACCGCGACCAGAGGAAAAGTTTGTTAGAGTAAACAAACCCCATTGAAGTCTATGGGACTCAAACCTCGAAAATCAAACGGCCTCATTTTGAAAGCTTAAATGCAAGTTCTTGCCTAAAAAAAGTGTATGGGGGTCCTGACTTAGGGAACATGTAGCAACGAAAAAAAGGTTTTAAAAAACTATCATTTTTAAAGGAGCACTGGTTTACTGATTTTAATGAGGCTTAAAGTGAAACTATAAAAATGAAAAATTCCTTTAAATATCGTGCCTGGGGCGTCCCCTGAATGTGCCTGTAAAGTCATGCATCTCTACGATGTATGTAGCCTGCAGCAGCTATACTGACATTTCTTAAGCCAAAAAATGGCATATACAAATATACATACACATTTCAAATCACATGTACTTGTCATACGGGTGCAGAAAAATTGGGCCTTGGTTGTTGATGGTGCCTGAACACCGTAACCCCTCGCAGTTACTCTTGCTGGGTGCAGCTAAAAAATCCATACAAATATGAAATCGCATGTACTTGTCATACAGGTGCCAAAAATTGGGCCTTTGGTGTTGCTGGTGCCTTAACACCGTAACCAACCCCTCACAGTTACTCTTGCTTGGTGCAGGAATGGGACCTGCTGGTAAGAATTCCATGCAAATTTGAAATCGCATGTGCTATACAGGTGCCAAAAATTGGGCCTTTTTGGAAGGTGGTTCCTGAACACCGTAACCAAGGCCTCACAGTTACTCTTGCTGGGTGCAGGAATGGGACCTGCTGGTAAGAATTCCATGCAAATTTGAAATCGCATGTGCTATACAAGTGCCAAAAATTGGGCCTTTGCCGTATGTGGTGCCTGAACACCGTAACTAAGGCCTTGAAGTTACTCTTGCTGGGTGAAGGAATGGGACCTGCTAGTAAGAATTCTATGCGCATTTGAAATTGCATGTGCTATACAAGTGCCAACAATTGGGCCTTTGTGGAAGGTGGTGACTGAACACCATAACCAAGGCCTCGCAGTTACTCTTGCTGGGTGCAGGAATGGGACCTGCTTGTAAGAATTCCATGCAAATTTGAAATCGCATGTGCTATACAAGTGCTAAAAATTGGCCCTTTGTGGAAGGTGGTGCCAGAAAACCGTAACCAAGGCCTCGTAGTTACTCTTGCTGGGTGCAGGAATGGGACTTGCTGGTAAGAATGCCAGGCAAATTTGAAATCACATGTGCTATAAAAGTGCAAAAAATTGGGCCTTTTCCGTATGTGGTGCCTGAACACCGTAACCAAGGCCTCAAAGTTACTTTTGCTTGGTGCAGGAATGGGACCTGCTGGTAAGAATTCCATGCAAATTTGAAATCGGATGTCCTATACAAGTGCCAAAAAGTGGGCCTTTGTGGAAGGTGGTGCCTGAACATCGTAAACCCTCACAGTTAGAAGGGCACAGGGACAGGGCCTGCTGTTAAAAATTACATACCACGTTTAAATTGTATGCACCTGTCATACAAGTGCAGAAAAATTAGGCCTTGGGTGTTGGTAGTGACCTAAACCAAAAACATTGTTGGAAGCTAGCAGAATTAAGGGATGGCAGACCTCTAGCAAATTCAATCTGTTTCATCAGCATCAGGGGCCTGATAGCTCTTGTTGATCCAGGACTGGTTCATTTTGATGAAAAACAGCTGATCAACAGAGTCTGAGGACAGACGCACTGTTTTGTCCATCACAAAACCTCCAGCGGCACTGAACGTTCATTCGGAAAGCACGCTGGAAGCAGGACAGGCCAGTAGCTCCATTGCATATTAAGCAAGTTCTGGCCAGTGGTCCATCCTCAAGACCCAGTAAGCCAGTGGATGCGCAGCTGGAAAGGTCTCCAAGTCTGCTCTTGCGCTTAATGTCTAACTGTCTCCTCTATACTCCACACCGTTCTGCTGAGATGGATTTAGAGGGGAAGGCATGGGGGGGGGTTTATGACCACCATCCAGGCCACCTTCACCACCTCCCAGAAGGGTGATGAGGAGTTGAAGATTTATTTAGACAAAATGTTTGGACTCCTTAAAAGGAAGTCGCACTTATACTGGCACTTAGATTTCTTTAACAAATACATTAAGGAAAATCTAAATCCATTAGGCTTAAGGTTACATACTTTCCCAACGATTCGCAACCCCACAGAGAGCTTTAAACTTGATTGGGAATAAGCATTAAATGACTGTAGTAAAGCACTCATGGCTTTGCTAGTGAAACAATATACAGTAGATATGACACAACTTGATGAAGAGATCGGAGACATCAATAAACAATATGAGCAGGTCTTTGAGCATCCTGACTTTGCTGAGAAATGGCAAAGCATCAAAGACAGATTAAGCAACATCAATAAAGAAATCCTAGTAAAAAAACAGTCTAAATTCAGTAGAGACAAATTAGCCTTCCTTGGAGGCTATGCCTACAAGTGGACGAATAAACAGCGTCCACACAATCAAAAAACAGGACGCATGGGCTTTCAACCACATGCTCAATCAGATGATTACTCTGAGTCAGACTCATCAAATTCTAATTCTATTTCTCTACAGGCATCTGTACGATCCTTGGCTCCACAGGCCACCCGTATTAAAGCACAGAAACGCACACGTCACGGTGGTGGACATTCTTCCGGTGAAACCAATGATAAAAAACGCACACAGTCGGCACGATCAGGTTTGACTTCAAATACGAATGACTTAACACCAGCACTACAACAAATCCTTACACAAAAGACACAAGCGACACCTAATGATGATGGTTTTTTACACTTACCCACAACACCATCCACCAAAATCAAAAAACAAGCGAGCCTGAAAGGCTTTGTCACGCAAACGCCCCAACACTAAACACACTAGAAGCTAACACGTTTAACATTATTAATCTCACTCCTACCACGTTAAATGATGACCAAATTGCAGTACTACAACTCGGTTTGGGATTCTGCCCTACACAAAATATAGATGTATACCAAGTAATCAAAGATATATATCTATTTGCGCGTAACCTTACATGCAAATTTATTTTCGACAAGGATCGCAAACATAAACAATTAGAACTTGAATTAACTGAACAAATTAAGGATTATACCATGGATGGGTTCAGGGCGCTACGCGATCTGATGCTCCTCTATGAGGAAAGTAACCCCTCACCTGACCCTCAAAGCACTAACCAGAATACAGAAATACCCCTCAACATCCAATCTAGTAAAAAATTTAAACCAAAATCAAAAAAATTTCCAGATATCATGACATGCCCAAATGTTTGGGCCTTCGTGAATCAAACTATTAGAGAATTAAAACAGACACACTGGTTACCAACGGATCAAAATTTAACAGATAAACAACGGCAAGCACTCTACGATCTACAAAACAACTCACAATTTATTATCAAACCTTCGGATAAAGGAGGGAACATTGTGCTCCTCTCCCATTCCCAATATCAAAATATGTGTATGGAAATCTTGAACAATAAACGTTGTTATAAAGAATTGATTCTACTCACATTGATACCTATGTCCGTGAATACAGGGATCTCTGCCTACAAGCATTCATGTCGGGTATTATAGACAAGGATATCTATGAGTACTTACAGAACAAATATCCAAGAACCCCCACGTTCTATACCCTTCCAAAGATACATAAAAACCCCACACACCCCCCAGGTCGCCCAATTGTATCTGGAATAGGATCCCTTACTGAGCAAGCAAGCAGATATGTGGACTCTATCTTAACCCCACATGTTCGTTCTCTACCATCATTCATTCAGGACACATCTGACTTGCTGAGACACATAGATGATATTGAAGTACCTCCAGAGGCCCTCTTGGTCTCTGTTGACATAGAGGCACTATACTCTAGCATCCCTCATGAACAAGGAATAGCATCGACCGCATCTTTTCTAAAAGAACTTGACCATTCCCTATGGCCCCGTAACGACTTTGTCCTAGCCCTATTGAGATTTATATTGACACGGAATTTTTTCACTTTTAAGGAAGACATTTTTTTGCAACTACAAGGCGTAGCTATGGGCACTTGTTGTGCCCCTTCCTACGCAAATCTTTATTTAGGACACTGGGAACGATGGATCTTTTCTAGCGACACATATGCGGAATATCTTCCGCATGTGATGTGCTGGTTCAGATACATCGACGATCTTTTTTTGATCTGGACAGGACCACAAACATTATTACAAGCGATGTTAATAGAGCTTAACATTAATCAATTTAACCTCAAGTTTACACATAATATCAGTCCAGTGATGATCCCATTCCTAGATATTGAGATCCGCCGATCTAACACAGGTAGAATCACTACAAGTCTATACAGGAAACCAAATGCAGGAAATACTCTACTGCATGCTACAAGCGCACACCCTAATACACTAATTAAAAGCATACCCTATGCACAATACCTGCGGATATGCAGGAATTGTACTGAGGAAGTAGACTTTAAAATTGAAGCAAAAAAATTACAACAACGTCTGTTAATACGTGGATACTCAAAAACAACACTTAGAAAAGCGTATAATAGGGTTAAGATTCAATCTAGGACGGATCTGCTATACAAACAGAAAACAAAAAAGGAAGAATCCACAGTAAGATTGATAACGAGATTTTCAAATAATTCCACACAACTTAAAATGATCGTTAATAAACATTGGCATATACTTACAGAGAATCCCACTTTAGCAAAATACATAAAAGATCGTCCCGAGTTGGTCTACAGACGAGCAACCTCATTGAGAGACCGCTTGACTTGTAGCCACTATAGAGAAAACAGACAGACTCCCTCAAGTGGCCCGAGGGGCACATACAGATGTGGCAACTGTGCCCGCTGTCCCTGGGTCCAGGAAGGTCACTACACTATTCTTCCTAATGGGGACCGACACAGAATACGCACATATGCTGATTGTACCACTCAGGGCATTATTTATTTAATGACATGTAAATGTAAAGCCTTCTATGTAGGCAAAACTATTCGTGAGTTTGGCCTCCGGATACGAGACCACATCTACTACTCGGGCAATGGGAAAATCTTAACGCCAGTAACCAGACATATTGGTCTACACCACAAATTTAATAATATGGTGGTGTCATTCCAAGTCCTTGAGGTAATACCCCCCGACCCACGGGATGGGGATTGGGATAGATGGATTTTACAAGCCGAGACTCTTTGGATCGAGAGATTGAATGCTCTCGATCCTCCCGGACTCAACTAGATGCACACCTTCAAAGCATTCTTGTAGTTATATATTATGGGTACATGAGTGTTTTGATATTATATCCGATTGTTGGATCCTGGTAGGGGCTTCTTCCCTTGCTTCTTTTCCTTTCCTTTTCTGTATGGTTTTTACTTCCTCCATCCTTCTGTCTGCCATTCCTTTTTTTCTTTACTTATCTGGTGATACCCTATCCTTCCCTTATGTTCTTGTACACTTCCTTTTCCTATCTCTATACACAGTTGTAATTTAGGGATATATCATTTAGCCACGATTGAAACCCCCGCTAAGAGTTGAGTTCCTACGCGGGTGGCTTCTTGGCTTATATACATCAATACAGATTGCATACTCCGTTGTGCAGGGCTACACAATTAATAGTATATCCACACAAATTATTGTAATTGTACCCATATTATTGTTTTTATAATTACAGAGATGTGAACCCTGACATGCGGCCCGATATATGGCATGCGATCACCTCCCGGTGGAACCCGAGACCATCCTTGGATTGAGTGCATTGGACTGCCTATGAAGTCCCAGAGGCGGGTATGCGATGTACAGAGGCTCGTGTTGACTTACTAGCCACACGCCCCTTTGTTTACACGGACGGATCTTCCACCACTGACGCCGCCTCCATTCCACAGCGGATGCTGTGTTCCGGCGTTATCGGGTTGCTACGCAACCCCTGTTAGGTGGAGCCGCCTGTGGTATTCACAGCTGCGCATTGCGTCCATCGACGCACATGCGCAGTTGTACATCGGACCCCGTGACGTCAGTACGGCGCGCGTCGCCCTCTACTGACGACGGGGGTTGACGACACACATTTAAGCAGCGGCAGGGCACTGTTATGGTGCAGACGATGGAGGCTGGACACGCGGACTTGGACCCAGCACAGGGTGTCACATACTACGGACCCCTGTTTTTACCCATCTTGTATATGTCTGACTCTTTGGGTAACCATGTGGGTCCGGGCTTTCTGTTACTGAGGAACATTGGCCTGGTTGTGTCAAGCACCTCTTTTATATATATTTTTTATATTATCAACTATATATATACCTCCACAGATATCCAGGGGATCATTTGGAGACCCGAATACAACGGGACAATTCCCTTATAGATATCCTATCGCTCCCTATATACGCAACACCGCCATATCCATCGTCTGACCAGTGTGCTACCTGCTAGCCTTTATTTTGGTAGGTATCAAGACATTATATACTGTTACTATGTTCATCAACCATCATAAAGTTCTTTTGTTACCCATGACAATAATATATGGCTAATGATAACTATCTGATGGGTGGACATATGTCTATCTTAAGCACTATATCTGGTTTATGTATGAAATACTTACTAGTATCCATTGGAACTTATTGCATTGATTTACTAGTATAGAATATACTCTCTACCATTCTAGGCTAAGCTGCCTTCTACATGTGGTCGTCCATGCCCACCTGGGGGACATTAGTTGGCACCCAGCACGTGTATCTTGGATGCTTGTGTTACATCAGTCTCATCACCTGGGAATATCGCATGAGCTCCGGCCTGCATGTCAGTGTAAATAAATTTTCCTGTTATTTATGTAAGTAATCGTGGTAACTACGATCGAATATATGACGTGCAAGTGTCAGAAGGTGGAGGGGCCACGGCCCAATGCTCCATTCTTGACACATACCGATATTCGCAACAACTCAATCATATGATATTAAAGTACGAACTATATAACTATGATGCTAATGTTTGTTTTCTCCTGTCACCTCTTTAGTTGGTCACTGTTAATTCCTTATACCCCTGAGGAAGCGGTTCACACCGCGAAACATGTCGAGTAGTGGAAGTCGGATACACTAGAGGTCTGCATATCGGCTAGGGTTGCCCAGGCCGGCAGCAACCTCTTGGGGAGTCCACCTACTCAAATAAGGCTGTGACTACATGTTGATACTGTGATGTTCGCCATCATGGCCCATTTTTATATTGTATTTTATGATTTTTTGTCTGTCATTATGTCTGTTTGATATATGATCATACATCCCACTGTTGGGATTATTTATATACAATAAAGCTATATTTTTAAGAAAATAATAGATCACACAATTTCCTGTGTCATATTGGTTATGTTAAAACGGTACCTTTAAAATCCCAACCTATGCCCCAACATTCGATACTTCTGTGTGCTCTTGCTCTTAGATAATTATGCACCATATGATGGAGACGCTAGCAATGGTTGCTTAAACCTAACAGCCCTGGGTGCTGCTGAGGACAAAAGAACTGTTTAAAGGCATCGGTCAGCCGGCCGCCTTCTCCACTGCTCCTCCTTTGGCTGGACGATGCCTCAGAAACACGTCCGGAGAATGTTGACCTCCCAGGGTCTGGAATGTTTTTTTCAAGGCCTCCTCAAGATGTTTCATCCTCTGCTCCCTCTGCAAAGGCAGGATGAGCTCTGCAACTTTACCCTTGTAACATGGATCAAGAAGGGTTGCCAACCAGTAATTATCCCTCTCCTTGATAGCATGAATCCTCAGGTCCTTTTGCAGGCTTTGCAGAATCAGGGAGCCCATGCAACGTACGTTGGAGGAGGCATGAGCTTCTGACTCCTCTGAGTCACTAAGGATGACATTGTCAGCAGGTGCAACCTCTCTCCAACCACGTACAACTCCTGGGGTTTCTGGGGAATCAAAACCATCCCTTGAAGACTGCTGTATCCTATCCTCTTCCTCTACATTTATGCTGCCAAAATCCTCATCCTCCTCCTCTTCTTCCTCCTGTGTGTTTTGTGGCCCTGCAGGAATGATATCTGCATAAAGGGGGCCTTGTGAGGAAAGGAAGTCCTCCTCTTCCTGCCGCTGTTCTGCCTCAAGTGCCCTGTCCATGATTCCACAAAGTGTACTCCAGAAGGTAGACTAGCGGGATAATTGTCCCGGCTCACCACCTGAGTGACCTCCTCAAATGGTGAAAGGATGCATGCATCCTTAATCAAAAGCCACTGGTGTGGAGAAAAAAAGCCAAGCTCCCCTAACCCTGTCCTTGTGCCATACTCACACAGGTACTCATTGATGGCCCTCTGCTGCATATGCAGCCGCTGCAGCATTGCCAACATTGAGTTCCACCTGGTGGCCATGTCACAAATGAGGCGGTTGTGGGCAGTTTCAATTCCCGTTGAATGTCAGATTAGCGAGCACTGGCATTGAAAGAATGGTGGAAATGGCCACAGACTTTTCTGGCCTGCCTCAGATCTTGGAAGCCTGGGCATCTGCTCAAGAAACGCTGCACCACCAGATTCAGAACATGTGCCAAGCATGGAACATGTGTCAAGTGTCCCTGTCGGAGGGCGGAGAGAAAGTTGGTGCCATTATTGCATACAACTATTCCTGGCTCAAGCTCTCGTGCCATCAACCTGTCATCTCTGAGCCTGCCAGTGGCGGCTGGTGCGTTGGGGATGCAGGGGCGCCGCCCCCCATCCATGCGTCCGGCCCCCTATTCTACATGCGGGGCGCCGGACGCATAGAGTTCAATGGGTTTTTTTTTTTCTGAAGCACCTGATTGGTAGCAGGACTACTGAGACTCGGATAATTCCCAGAAGCAGTGTATGTGGGCGGAGCAGCAGAAGCTGCAAGCAGCGAGGGAGCTGTGTGGAGCAAGCGCCGCAGGTGACACGTGCGGAGGAGCCACACTAGGAAAACCGGAAGCCGGGCGAGGGTGCAGAGGACCTCAGGGTGCAGAGGACCTCAGGGACCGGTGACAGAGAGCGGCGGTAGCGGCTTCGGCGGCGGAGGACAGACACCGCACGGTACTGTGAAGAGAGGAGGAGAGCGTTCCCGGAAGCAGAGGAGGAGGAGACCATTGCCGAAAGCAGAGGCAGTGTGCGAGGCAGCAGAAGCAGCTGCAAGCAAGACGGGGGGAGAGAGCTGTGTGACTGTGCTCTGCGACTGATAGTGATCTGTGACTGACTGACCGTGCTCTGCAACTGACTGTGCTCTGTGGCTGTCTGACCGCGCTCTGCGACTGACTATGCTCTGCGCCTGACTGTGCTCTGCGACTGTCTGACTGTGCTCTGCGACTGTCTGACTGTGCTCTGCGACTGTCTGACCGTGCTCTGGACTGACCGTGTTCTGTGACTGACCATGCTCTGCGACCGACCGTGCTCTGCGACCGACTGTGCTCTGAGACTGACTGTGCCCTGTGACTGACTGTGCCCTGCAACTGACTGTGCTCTGCGACTGTCTGACCGTGCTCTGTAACTAACCATGCTCTGTAACTGACCGTGCTCTGTGACTGACCGTGCTCTGCGACCGACAGTGCCCTGCGACTGACTGTGCCCTGTGCCCGACCGTGTTCTGCGACCGACCGTGCTCTGCGACCGACCATGCTCTGTGACCAACCGTGCTCTGCGACTGACTGCTCTGCGACTGTCTGACCAGCTCTGCGACTGTCTGACCGGCTCTGCGACTGACTGTGCCCTGTGACTGACTGTGCCCTGCGACTGACTAGGCCATGCGACTGACTGCAACTGACTGACCGTGCTCTGCGACTGAGTACCTGGGAGGACTGGTGAGTATCTTAGCGACTGGTGAGTATCTTAGCGACTGGTGAGTAGCTTAGCGACTAGTGAGTAGCGGTAGTGGCTTCGGCGGCGGAGGACGGACACCGCACGGTACTGTGAAGAGAGGAGGAGAGCGTTCCCGGAAGCAGAGGAGGAGGATACCATTGCCGAAAGCAGAGGCAGTGTGCGAGGCAGCAGCTGCAAGCAAGACGGGGGAGAGAGCTGTGTGACTGTGCTCTGCGACTGATAGTGATCTGTGACTGACTGACCGTGCTCTGCGACTGACTGTGCTCTGCGGTTTTCCTGACCGTGCTCTGCAACTGACTGTGCTCTGCGACTGTCTGACCGTGCTCTGTGACTGACTGTGCTCTGCGACCGACCGTGCGACCGACCGTGCGACCGACCGTGCGACCGACCATGCGACCGACCGTGCGACCGACCGTGCTCTGCGACTGACCGGGCTCTGCGACTGACCGTGCTCTGCGACTGACTGTGCTCTGCGACTGTTTGACCGTGCTCTTTGACTGACTGTGCTCTGTGACTGATCGTGCTCTGTGACTGACCGTGCTCTGCGACTGACCGGGCTCTGCGACCGACCGTGCGACCGACTGTGCTCTGCGACCAACAGTGCTCTGCGACTGACTGTTCCCTGCGACCGACCGTGCTCTGCCACCGACCATGCTCTGTGACCGACCATGCTCTGCGACCGACCGTGCTCTGCGACTGACTGTGCTCTGCAACTGACTGCTCTGCGACTGTCTGACTGGCTCTGCGACAGACCGACCGGCCCTGTGACTGACTGTGCCCTGCGACTGACTAGGCCATGCGACTGACTGCAACTGACTGACCATGCTCTGCGACTGAGTACCTGGGAGGACTGGTGAGTATCTTAGCGACTGGTGAGTAGCTTAGCGACTGGTGAGTAGCTTAGCGACCGGTGAGTACCTTAGCGACTGGTAAGTATCCCAGGTGTAGTACCATGGGAGATAGAGGTAGAGTAGGTAAGGAATAGCAGGTTGTTACTAATTATCCCCATAGAATAGAGGGTAATAATGTCTGACAGGATTGGGGATGCCACTCTTGCTCCATGTATGCGTTCCTTGATGAACCAATTGAGGGTGAATACTGCTATTCAGGATGTGTGCGACTTTTTTCTCTGGAAGCCCAGATCATGGATCTAGAAAATATAGTGGCAACACTGTGTAGCATTAACAACATGGAAAGGAGCTTGGACATTACCCATCAGGCGCTGGCAGGGGCCGGCATAGAGGTGGGAGGAGTAGAGGAGACGCAGGCATCAGAGGTAGGCAGTTGGGTGACCATTAGTAAGAGTAGAGGGAAGAGTGTCAGGGAGGCCAGTACTCAGTTGGTACACCTTAACAAATTTGCCAAGTTGCAGGTTGAGGGGGATATCAGCTCAGGGGTGGCAGTGCTGGAGCAGGCACTCTCCCCCAGCTGCCAGGGGAGTGGCAGCTCCAGGAAGAAGGGGGGCCGAGATTCAGGAAAGGTTAGACAGGTTGTGGTAGTGGGGGACTCAATCATCAAGAGGACAGAGAGGGAAATCTGTTGAAAAGATTGCAGTAGCCGGACAGTATGTTGTTTACCGGGCGCTCGAGTTCGGCACATCGCAGATCGGGTAGACAGATTATTGGGCGGGGCTGGGGATTACCCAGCGGTCATGGTGCATGTGGGCACTAATGACCAAGTAAGAGGAAGGTGGAGGATCCTAAAGAACGATTTCAGGGACTTAGAGAATAGATTGAGTAATAGGACCTCCAAGGTGGTTTTCTCTGAAATACTGCCTGTACCTCGAGCCACACAGGAGAGGCAGAAGGAGATTAGGGAACTTAACAAGTGGCTGAGGAATTGGTGTAGGAAGGAGAGGTTTGGGTTCCTGGAGAACTGGGCTGAATTCTCAGTCGGCTACCGGCTCTTTAGTAAGGATGGGCTGCACCTTAATGGGGATGGCACAGCTCTTTTGGGGAGAAAGATGGTCACCAAGTTGGAGGGGCTTTTAAACTAGGAGACGGGGGGAGGGCTCAGAAGTAGAGTCAGTCAGGAGGACAGAAGGCAGTTTAGAGTTAGCAGCGACAGTAGTTCCATAATGTCAATTGGGGGGTCTGTGCGAGAAAACCTCAGACCAAACAGGAATAAAATAATCACCATTCACTATCAACTTCCACAAAACTAAGAGGGGTATATGCAAATGCCAGGAGCCTAGCTAATAAAATGGATGAGTTGGAAATGTTAGTACACGAGGAGGACATAGACCTTGTGGGAATAATGGAAATTTGGTTCGACCCCTTACATGACTGGCTGGCCAATATCCAAGGGTATCCTGTGTACTGGAAGGACAGGGTAGGAAAAAGAGGGGGAGGGGTATGTCTCTGTGTCAAGAATAATGTAAGGGTGATAGAGAGGAGTGATATTATGGAAGGGATGAGTATGGAGTTAGAATCCGTGTGGGTAGAACTCCATAGGGAAGAAGAAAAGGGAAAAGTATTTGTGGGGGTTTGCTATAGGCCACCCAACCAAAGGGAGGAGGTAGAGCTGGAATTTATATCACTGTTGGGTAAAGTGGCAAACCTGGGATCAGTCATCATATTGGGGGACTTCAATTATCCCAACATTGACTGGGAAGAGGGGACTACACACTCACAGAAGGCCCGTCTATTCATGGAAACCTTACAGGACAACTACATGTCTCAGTTGGTGGAATCTCCTACTAGAGAAAATGCAGTCCTGGATCTATTGATCACTAATGACCCGGACCTAATCTCGGAGGTTGCAGTCCAGGACAACCTGGGCTCTAGCGATCACAGGATGATCACATTTAGCGTAAATAACAATATAACAAGGCAAGTGGGGAACATTAGAACCCTAAACTTCAGAAGGGCAAACTTTCCCAAATTGTGCTCAATGATGGAAAGGGTAAACTGGGACCAAACCTTAGGAACACTGACCACAGAGGAAAAATGGGAATGCTTTAGGAACATATTAAACAAATGCATCTCGCAGTGCATTCCTATGGGAAAAAAAAAATTAGAAGAGACCAAGCCAAACCTGGCTGGCTAAACCGTAATGTTATAAAACGTATTAGGGGAAAGAAATGGCCTTCAAGAAATATAAATCAGAAGGCACAGTATCGGCTTTCGAGCAATACAAGGAGGCAAATAAGAAAAGTAAACACGAAATCAAAATGGCTAAAATCAACTTTGAGAGACAAATATCGGAGGATAGTAAAAAGAACCTAAAGAAATTCTTTAAATATATAAACAGCAAAAAAACTAGGGCAGAGCATATTGCACACATAATTAACGATGATGGGAAGATGGTTACAGAGGACACTGAAAAAGCAACCGTGCTGAATGCTTTTTTCTCGTCAGTCTTTACACAGGAAAAGGAGGGGTACACTGACCATGACTGTATGGTTAGTAGTAATACACAGGACTTGCCGCTATGGCTAATAGAGGGTGAAATCAGGGAAAGGCTGGATAAAATGAACACAAATAAATCACCAGGCACGGATGGCGTACATCCGAGAGTACTCAAAGAACTTAGTAAGATTATATCTAGACCACTGTTCCTGATCTTTGCCGACAGTATTATGATAGGAAATGTACCAGGGGATTGGAGGAAAGCGAACGTGATTCCGATATTCAAAAAAGGGCAGAGGCATGTCCCGGGTAATTATAGGACTGTCAGTCTGACATCAATAGTATGTAAACTTCTGGAGGGGATGATAAGGGACTATATCGTAGAGTTTGCTAAAGACAACAACATCATCAGCAGTAATCAGCATGGGTTTACAAATGTGCGTTCTTGTCAAACCAATCTCTTAACATTCTACGAGGAGGTGAGCTGTGAGCTAGATAGGGGGAGACCAGTGGATGTGGTGTACCTGGATTTTGCTAAGGCGTTTGATACAGTTCCCCACAAGCGCTTAATTTATAAAATAAGGTCTGCAGGCATCGACCGAAAGGTTTGCTCTTGGATACGGAACTGGCTAAAAGGGCGTGTCCAAAGGGTGGTAATAAATAGTGCATACTCAGACTGGTCTGAGGTGGTAAGCGGGGTCCCCCAAGGCTCAGTCCTGGGACCAACCTTGTTCAATTTATTCATAAACAGCATTGAGGACAGGATCAGTAGTTCTATATCAGTTTTTGCAGATGACACAAAATTGGGCAGGGCAATAACTGCACAGCATGAAGTAGATATCCTACAGAATGACCTGGACAAAATAACAGAGTGGGCAACGACATGGCAAATGAGGTTTAATGTGGAGAAGTGTAAGGTTTTGCACTTGGGGACTAAAAACATTAAAGCACAATACACTTTAGGGGGGGAACCTTTGGGGGAATCAAAAATGGAGAAAGATCTGGGAGTCTTGGTAGAGGATAGACTAGGCAATAGCATGCAATGTCAAGGGGCAGCTGCCAAAGACGGCAGAATATTAGCATGCATAAAGAAAGGGATGTATTCCAGAGATAAAACTATAATCCTTCCACTTTATAAAACTCTGGTCCGACCACATCTGTAGTATTCTGTCCAGTTCTGGTCGCCAGTCCTCAGGAGGGATGTGTTGGAGCTGGAGAGAGTCCAGAGAAGGGCAACTAAACTAATTAGGGGATTGGAGGACCTTAATTATGAAGAGTGTCTGCAATCGCTTGATTTGTTCTCCCTGGAAAAGAGACACCTGAGAGGGGACATGATAGCAATGTATAAATATCTCCATGGTGATCTCAGCATAGAAAAATGACTATTCAGTCGAAGGGATTGCATGAGGACTCGAGGACATACAATGCGATTAGAGGAGAAGCGTTTTAACCTCAGGCAACGTGGGGGGTTCTTTACTGTTAGGGCTACAAGATTGTGGAATTCTCTACCACAAGAGGTGGTTTCTACGGGAGGTATGGTGGCTTTCAAAAGACTCTTAGACGTACATCTCAAGGATCAGAACATTCAGAGGTATGAGAGATGATTACGGCCACGCACATCTACACAGGTTGAACTGGATGGACTATTGTCTTTTTTCAACCTCACCTACTATGTAACTATGTAAGAGCCAGAGGCTCTAATAGGCTTCAGGAAAGGGTGGGTCCGGGGTGCAGAGCACTGCGCCCTAGCCCACCCATTTGTGTGACAATAGCGAATGAAAATTCGCTATTGTCACATGGATCCTCCTCCTGGCCAATCAGGAAGCGGGTCCGAGACCTGTTTCCTGATTGGCCGAAAAGGCAAACCCATGCCATTGGCCAAGGAGGAGGAGAAGGCGGGGGGACTCGAGGAGACGCAAGGAGACGCTGGGACTGAGGAGAAGCCACCGCTGCAAATGAGGTAAGTGCACTGGATACTCTGCATTGAAGGAAGCACGCTGGTCACTGCATTGAAGGGGGCACGCTTGTCTCTCTGCATTGAAGGGGACACGATGGTCTCTCTGCATTGAAGGGGGCACGCTGGTCACTCTGCATCGAAGGGGGCACGCTGGTCACTCTGCATTGATGGGGGCACGCTGGTCACTGGTCACTCTGCATTGATGGGGGCACACTGATCACTGTTCACTCTGCATTGATGGGGGCACACTGATCACTGGTCACTCTGCATTGATGGGGGCACACTGGTCACTGTGCATTGAAGGGGGCACACTGGTCACTGTGCATTGAGGGTAGCACACTATACCTTTATTACTGAAGGCTCCTTTCACACTTTTGTGCCTGCAAAGTCACGCAATTTTTACCGCGTTTTTTGCTGCAAAGCAATGCCTATTACAATTTTCTGTTTGCGCAACCCCCCCCCCCCCAAAAAAAAAATGTTGAGCACCAGCCGCCACCGGAGCCTGCCCTTGCAGAGCTGACATACTCTCTGCACCGGTGTGACTCCTATCGCCTAGACAGACCAACTGAAGCACAGTATGGCATCTTTTAGCCTGACTGCTTCCGTAGTCCCTTGAACGCTTAGAGAGCACTGCTGCTGCAGACAAGAATTGCGCAGAAGAGGACATGGAGGAAGAGAACCAGCACCAGCTTTTTGGAGGCGTGGTGGCAAAACAAGCTGCAAGACTGAACCCTGTCCTGCATCCTTCACAGCTGCCAGCAGAGTTACCCAGTGCCCTGTGAAAGAAATGTAACGTCCCTGTACATGCCTGCTGGACCAAGAGTCAGCAGTAATGTGCACCTTCCTGATGACCGCTTTGTCCAACGAGGCCAACACACTACCTTCCACATGACGGTAGAGAGCCGGAATAGCCTTACGCGAAAAGCAATGCCTTTTTGGGACCTGTCATTGTGGTGCAGCACATTCCACAAATTCGCGAAAGGGAGCCAAGTCTACCAGATGAAAAGGCAGCAACTGTAATGCTAGCAATTTGGCCAAGCTAGCATTTAGACGCTGAGCATGTGGATGGCTGGGACAGTATTTCTTTCTACGGTTCAAATACTGGGGTAGTGAAATTTGCCTGATGCTCAAATCAAGCGGTGGTGTACTGCTAGCAGATTGGGTGCTACTCTCTGTGCCACTCATTGCTATACCATCATCCCCCTCAATGCTGGTATTTGAGAAGGCATGAGGTATAGTAGGGTTAGAGATTGCAGATGAGGAGCAAGGTGATGTATGCTTGTTTTGATCTGGTGCCTCTTTCAGGTGCTGTTGCCAATGGACTGCATGGCAGGAAGTCATATGCCTTGTCAAGCATGTGGTGCACAAACGGCTGGTGTTCTGGCCACGCTTGATCCGCTTTAGACAGATGCTGCAAACAGCAACACTGCGGTCTAATGCACAGGTGCTAAAAAAAGCCCACACTAATAAATGTTTTGGAGTCTGCGGGGATTTTGCAGCACCGTGCACCTGTGGAGCTCTGTGACGCAATAGGTTGGCTACTGCTATGCCGGCCCATGGAACGCATCCTGCCTCGATGCAGTTGTGCATCCCCCTCATCCCCCCCCCCCCTCCTCCTCCCCCTCCTTCTCTATCCTGTCAGGCACCCAAGTACGGTCAGTGACCTCATCATCATCCCCTCCCTCCTCGTCCCTGGAGCAAACTTGGCAATATGCTTCAGCTGTGGCAGCATGACTGCTGGTCTTTTGTCTGTCGTTGTCACTAGTGATGGACGAACATCAGACGGGGCGGTTCGCAAACGCCATCCGTGAACTTTCTCAAATGTTCGCGAACCGCAAGTTTGCGGCGGACCCCATTCACTTTAATGGCAGGCGTACATTAAAAACCTCCAGGTCCTATTTGCAGCCACAAAATACTTACTAGCTGTTTACACATAGTTCCACAACATGCACACTGACATACCAGAACTATTGCTATTGGAAAAGATGCCATAACATGTTTTTTTTTTTTTTCAGCCAAACATTTTTTTTTTTTTTCTAAATCAGCCAGAACTGACAGCAGCCTGTAAATACATGTCAAACACTCCCCTACCTGGGTCCCTCGAGAATTTTTTCGCAAGTTGGATGGCATCATCGGATCCTTTTTGTGGTCTCCTGGGCCCCCTAGGATAGGCCTGCGGGCCCTCCAGGAGCCCAAGGCCAGTGGTGGGCTTGCTCTTCCTGATTGGCATAAATATTACCTAGCTGGGCAGATGGTATTTGCGAGACGTTGGTTGAGGGCGGATGCGGAGGATTCGGCTACGGTTCTGGAGGCTGCACACCTGGGGTCCTATGAGAGTTTACGCCTGGCATTATTTCGAGGGGTGAGCACCGATCTGCCGTTGACCGACTCCATGAAGGCTACGATCAAGGCGTGGGGCCAGACGGTGAAGCTGGCGTGCCCTAGTTACCTTGGTTTCTCACCTTCTGCCCCCTTGTGGATGAATCCCAGACTTCCCCATTTTTACCACCTCCCGGACCCTGGGGTATGGGCTGCTGTTGGTATAAAGACGTTGGGGGACGTTACCACCGAGGGTGCACTGGTCCCCTTTGACACCTTACGTTCCCGACATGACTTACCCACGACTTATTTCTTCCGTTTCTTACAGCTGCGGCACGCTTTCCAGAGTCAGTTTGCAGATCTCCGGATCGAGCCAGTGCCGTCGGACCTGGAATTGATGTTGACTAACCCTGACCTTAGTAAAACACTGTCTACTGTCTACAAGGAACTGTTCCTGCCTCACCCCTCCGGGGATTGTGCGCTGCAAGCAGCGCTGGACGGAGGATATTCCTGACTTGCAGGGGGACGACTGGGATGACCTGTGGACAGATCCCTTTAAACACCTGGTGGCGGCTAGGGATAAGTTCATCCAATTTAAATTTCTCCACAGAGTGTATTATACGCCTGCCCGCCTGGCCAGGATCTTTCCGTCGGTGTCCGCTGAGTGTTGGCGATGTTCGGCTGCCCCAGCGGATGCCCGACATGTATTTTGGGACTGTGCTCTGGTTCAGCGCTACTGGTCGGAGGTCGTCTCCTGCCTTGGAAGGGTGCTTATGACTCCGGTTCCGCTGACCCAGAGCGTCTGTCTCCTGGGCCTGGTGGAGGGGGTGGTCCCCTCGGTGGCTCATAGGACGCTGTTGATTATACTACTGTTTTATGCCAAGAAGGCCATCCTACTACACTGGAAAAAAGTGTCACCCCCTTCGATACCCTTCTGGAAGGGGCTGGTGAACGCTGTTTTACCTTTGTATAAGGCCACTTACGAGTCCCGTGGTTGTCTCCGGAAGTTCGAGAAGGTGTGGAAGGCATGGGTGGAATCCACCGAGACGGCGGGCTAATTGTGAATGGGAAGTGTCTGTATCTTATGGTTTATTTGGGCCCGCACTCTCACTGGTTCTTTTCTTTCAGTCAGGAAACCTCTGCTATTTTTGACCTGTAACTTTGTGTTCTGATCCAGTTGTCATGTATGTGTTTTTTTTTTTTTTTTTTTTGTCCTGTACCCCTGGGCCTGGGGGGGGGCGGTCTGGACGGGTTATGCTGTCCCGGCCGCCCCCGGCCCCCTATGCTTTACTCGGTTCTATAGGTAAGCTGCCAGGGTTGGGAGGGTGGGAGGGGTGGGTTGGGAAGGGTTGTTGTGCCGTCCCGCCATGTTAGGGACTGGTGTTTGTCACTGTCTGTATTTTTTTCTTGTTATAAAACAATAAAAAGAATTTTTCAAAAAAAAAATACATATAGGGTCCATTCACACGTCTGTAAAATGGGTTCGCATCCATTCCACAATTTAGCAGAACGTTTACAGATCCATTGCTTTTCAATTCCAGTCTGAAAAATTAGGCATTCACAGGATAAAGAAGTAAGTGTTGGCCAGTACAAGCCCCAAAAATTAACCAACAGGCGTTCACCTGACAGCAAAGAACTTTGTATTCGGTGGCTGGAGGTACATTAGGCATTCACAGAATACAGAAGTAAGTGTCGGCCAGTACAGTGCTGTTTGGAGCTGGGACAGACTGTAGCAATTAGGCATTCAACTGACATAAAAGGCCTTTACACTGAAGCGGCACGACTTTGGGGGCGACCTGTGAAGTCGCGTGCACCGCGACTTCAGCGCGACTTGCACGGACTTCATATAATGGATGTCTATGCAAGTCGCTCCGAGGTCGCCCCAAAGTACTACAGGACCCTATTTCTAAGTCGGAGCGACGTGTGTCGCTCCTATTAGAAAGGGTCCTGTAGCACTGTGACGGACCGCGGCTTGTCAGGCTGACAAGTCACCTGACAAGTCGCGGTAGTGTGAATGGAGACTTAATGCCGCTGTATTTACCTAAGACAGGGACCATGAATTGTTATGGGTGGTGGCGGATATTTGTGGCCTTTAATGAGGAATTTGAATCAAACATGGTCTACTGGTCACATGTGTTGAATTCCTCAGAGATCCATGCCTCATTCATTTTTAGAAATGTGAGGTACTCAACACTGTCATGAGCTAGGCGAGTGAGCTTATCGGTCACGATCCCCCTGCTGCGCTGAACGTCCTTTTGGACAGGACACTGGACAAGGGGCTAGCCAACAGTTCCATTGCAAATTGTGCAAGCTCTGGCCAGAGGTCAAGCCTGCCCACCCTGTAGTACAGTTGTTCATCACTTCTCAGAGCGTCCACATCGGCCGTTAACCCGATGTAGTCGGACACCTGTTGGTCTATGCGTTCCCTGATGCTGGAGCCCTTGCAGTCAATGCATAAGTCGTGGTAAGCCCAACACTCACCTAGGGACGATACACTGGATGGATGGAAAATAGGGTTTTCATCCATCCAGATTTGACGGATCGGATGTCAGCGGACATGTCTCCCCGATGCCCCATAGACATGCATGGGGGGACCGTTCAGATCCACCAAAAAAACAGACAGGCGTATCTAAACAGTCTGCCTGTGTGAAAGGGGCCTAAGAAGGCTCCTGGACTCCCATCACCGAGCCCAGTGGGAGCAACATCATCAAAACCCACAAAGCCACACTCCAGGCTCTCAGCGTCCAGACTCTTCTCCTTCTCCTCTCAATTGTCCTCCACTCCACCTTTCATCATGCTGTCCTCACGTATTTGTGGAAAAAGGCAGGCTTCCGTGTCCCAAATGTTGGAGCAGAAAAAAATGATGATGCCGGATAACCCTCTTGCCCAGTGGTTGACCGCTGGCTTGTCGGAACTGATAGCCCACCAACTACTGCCATATAAACTGGTGGACTCGGAGGCCTTTCGAAAGTTTGTGGCCATTGGAACACCACTATGGAAGGTCCCAGGAAGGAAATATTTCTCGCAGAAGAGCATCCCAGAGCTGTATGTTCAGCGGCAAGTGAATGTATCTCTGGCACACAGTGTCGGTGCCAAGATACATCTGACCACAGACACGTGGGAAGGTATATAACTTTGACTGCCCACTGGGTGAACCTTCTGACGGTCGTCAAGCATGTAACCCATGGGACCATTGTATATTTGGTTTTACCGCCACGGATTGCATGCAGGCCTGCCTCTTCTTCTCCTCCTCCATCCTCCCTCTCCTCCTCAGCTGACTCCTCCTTTTTCGCTGTTACCGTCTCTTCCGCTGCGCCGCCCAAGATCCCCAGAATCTATTCGACATGCCAGGTGAGACGTTGCCATGCTGTGCTGTGTCAGTTGTGCCTGGAAGCCAAGAGCCACACTGGTCCTGCACTCCTTTCAGCTTAGCGTTCACAGGCAGATCAGTGGCTAACACCACTCAATTTGACAGTTAGTAAAGTGGTGTGCGACAACGGTGCCAATCTGCTGAGCGCGCTGAACAGGGCAAAATTACACACGTGCCATGCATGGCACACGTCCTGAACTTGGTCGTGCAGCGATTCGTTGTCAAATACCCTGGGATCCAGGACGTCTTGCGGCAGGTCAGTAAAATCTCGGGCCATTGCAGAAGATCTTACACAGCCATGGCTCGCCTTGCTTACATTCAGCTGCGACACAACCTGCCCGTCAGACATCTTATTTGTGACTGCCCGAAACGATGGAATTCAACCTTGTATATGCTTGATAGGCTTCTTCAGCAGAAACATGCAGTTAACGACTACCTGTACGAACTCTGCGGCAGGACAGGTTCTGGGGAGCTTGTTTTTTTTTTACTGTGCCAGTGGCTGCTCATGAGCAACGCATGCAGACTTCTGCGGCCATTTGATGAGATCACCAAACTGGTCAGTCGCAGCCAGGGCGCCATCAGTGACATTGTACCTTACGCCTTCTTTCTGGAGCGTGCATTGCATCGTGTCATTGATCAAGCCATCGAGGGGCAGGAGCAGAAAGCTGAGGAAGGCGCAATGCTGGATGAATATAGAAAGCATATTATAGTGGATTTGTATTGTGCAGCATTGTGACTGGTGAGCGGTTCTGCAGTGATACTACAACTACAAAGAGTGACAAACGCAATTAGAAAAAAGTATTAAAGCTGGTGTGATAGACCAGTGCCCTCCTAAAACGACAGATTGAAGTGGGGGTGTTATATAACAATATACTTTCATAATAGTGTATTTGGGTACTGCAGAAATTTTGCCTCTGCATCATCGACGTCACCTTCCCCACCACTAACATTAGAGATCTTGGAGTAGGCAGCAACAGCGGGGACCAACCTCCTTGGGCTGATCTGGGTACTGACGTCAGACTGCTGGGTGGCGGCTGTTGCTACCTCCTCCTCCTGATCCGATGCCAAGAATGGCTGCGCATCCCAAACGTCTTGTGATGGATTGGAAATTAATTCCTTTGACTCAAGTGGAGGGTATATGGTGGTGTCTTTGGGGGTGCACACAGCAGAGAGTGAAGAGGGTGCAGATAGAGAGGATGAGGAGGGTGCAGAAGAGGAAGGCTGAGTGAGCCACTCAACCAAGTCTGGTGCATCCTTTGACGTAATTGAATGCACCTTCTGCAACTTCCCACGAACGCACCTTCTGCAACTTCCCACTTTGGCTCAGGCCTGGTGCTCATGCCCTACCCCTACCACCCCTGCGGAAGGGCCTGCCTCTTCCTCTGCCTGTCGTTTTTTAAATGACCCTGTGACTAAAGTCTCTAGAGAAGCGCAGTATATGTGGAAGAAGATATATAACACCCCGCTTTAATCTGTCGTTTTGGGGGGCCACTGGTATATCACACCAGTTATAATACTTTTTTTCCCAGTAACTTTTGTCACTGTGTGTAGCAGAGTTAACGCAGCGAAAGAGGCAACATTTCTACAGTACCCAAATACATTATTATGAAAGTATATTGTTATATAACACCAGGCTTCAATCTGTCATTTTGCGGGGCCACTGGTTTATCACAACAGTTATGAACAATATTTTCTAGTAACTTTTGTCACTGTGTGTAGCAGAGTAAACGCAGCGAAAGAGGCAACATTTTTGCAGTACCCAAATACACTATAATATACTTTCTATATTAGAAAGTATATTATAAGTGTATTACACTCCTATATACTGCACACCAAAAAATAGTACACCTATACCAGTCCTTTCAGTGCCGGTTCACACTGATGCAATGCGGGAACACTGCGAATATATCTGCCTGTTCCCCCATCGCATCCGCAGCACAGGCAGTTCACACTGCCATATGCGATAAACTGGGGGTGTCAATTCGAAGTTAACGTCACCCCCCAGCTCAGATCGCATATCACAGTGCGATCTGACAGTTCGCACAGAATCAGATCGCACTGGTGTGAACCACCATGCGATCCGATTCTGTTGCAGATCAAAAAAAGGGTCCTGTGCGTGTTCACTTTGATTGCGGTGCAAATTCAGCCATACAAACTGTATGGGTCAATTTGCACCGCACAGACATCGCATGTAATTTTAGGAGCAGTGCGCTCCGAATTACATGCGATCTCTGTGATCGCATCAGTGTGAACCGGCACTGACAATCTGTCCCTGCTCCACACAGCAATCCTCTCCCTACACTGACAAAAGACAGAATATAGATAGTACACCTATACCAAATACCAGTCCTTAAAAGGACTTTTGTGGACCTATAACAGAGCGATCTGTGTCACTGACAATCTGTCCCTGCTGCACACAGCAAAACTCTCCCTACACTGACAAAAAGCAGAATGTAAAATGGCCGCCAGATCAGGTCTATTTATAAGGTAGGGGGTATGTCCATGTGCTGAAATGTCTCAATTGTCTGTCCTGTACCCAGTGGTGTATTTTGGTTTTGTGCTGCCCTAGGCAAGATTAAAATTGGGCACCCCCCTCCTATGTAAATTTGCCCCACTCCTTTCTTAACGGATGTGGCTCCCTCCAAAATTGAAGGACTACAAGTCCTAGCATGAACCCCTGAGATCTCACGAGGGGGGGGGGTGGGTGAGGGAGAGAGAGAGGGGGAGGGTGAGAGGGGATGAGAGAGAGAGAGTGAGAGAGGGGATGAGAGAGAGAGAGAGAGCAAGAGGGGGGATGAGAGAGAGAGAGAGCGAGAGGGGGGATGAGAGAGAGCGAGAGGGGGGATGAGAGAGAGAGAGGGGGGTGAGAGAGAGGGGAGATAAGAGCGAGAGAGGGGGGGGGGTGAGAGAGAGGCGGGAATGAGAGAGGCAGCTCTAGCAACCAGTGGCCAATAGAGTCTCAGGTGGAGGGGGGCCGTTTTTTTGCTGCCCCCCTACAAAGTGCCACCCTAGGCCTGGGCCTTGTTGGCCTAGGCCAAAATACAGCCCTGCCTGTACCACCTGATGGATGTGTCATGGGTCAAAGTTCTTCACAATGTAAAAGAATATGGAGAAAATGGGGTTTTTTATAACCCTACATTTTCTTTATGGGATGGGAGCAGGGGTTAATAATTTATATAAAAAAGATTTTATATAAGTCAGGACTCAGTTAAATAGGCCTATTTCTTGTGTAGTGAATGGCAGGCTGAACTTTTGACCTGGGCTATACCAGTTTTGAATTTCCCGCCCAGGAGTAGTAGGTCTCCGGGCAGATTTCAAGTTTTTTATATGGTTTCCCGCTCATGGGAGCAGTGTCTCCAGGCAGATCAGCGCGTGAATCTTCCCGCTTCTGGGGGCTAACCAGCCCCAGCCAGTCATGATTCAGGGCTATTTAAGGGTGACTGCGGGGCTCCGAGTCACTTCGTTACCTCAGGAGCTTCGGGAGCAGTTCTCTCCCCCCCCCCCTCCCCCCCCCAAAAAAAAAAAAAACTTAGTTTGTCGCGGCCAGTTATAAATTATTTGACTTGTTGCTATCGCCTTAGCTAAAGTGCTTTGGTGGATGAAATTGTTTTATGATGATTGTCTAGTGTGGTGTCGGAAAATGTTGGTTGTAAAAAAAAATTAAAAAAAGATATTTGG
The DNA here is from genome assembly GCF_965119305.1 of Pelophylax lessonae. NCBI lineage: Eukaryota > Metazoa > Chordata > Amphibia > Anura > Ranidae > Pelophylax > Pelophylax lessonae. Next base: position 20,875,809 of record NC_138772.1, read on the forward strand.
AAATAAAATTATTTTAATGTTATTTATTGTCAGCCCGAGCTGTGGTGGCTGGGCTGGTTCTGGACGTTTTTAAAGTGAATTTTAAACAAAGTCTAAAGTATGTTTTATTATATTCGTTTTATAAGTCAATAATAAAAAACAGCCGCGGCCTTTGTCCAAACCTTTTTCTTGTCTGGTGTTATTTATTTATTTATAAACATTTAAAGTTTGTTTTAGGTTTATTTATCTTAGTTAATGAAAAGGAACATCCTGCTTCCCATTCCCATATGGCGGTCGCGAACATCGCCATTTGTTCGCGTGATCGGTGGACAGCGAACGAGAAAAGTTTGCCGCAAACCGACCGCCGGGCGAACCGCAAGGCCATCTCTAGTTGTCACCCCCTCTCTCTTGGCTCATGTTATTCCCTTCATCAACCTGGGAAACAACATCACAGCTTTCAAATTGCTGGGCATCCTCCTGGAGCATGACACTGACACTAGGATCGAATAGTTCAGATGACTCCTCTGTGCATGATGGTGGGGCGACTGAAGGAGTAGCTGTGGAGAAGGAGCCTGTGGAACGGGCCGCTTCGGCAGTTGCGGTGGAAGGCAAACTACTGGGAGCGTGGGTGTCAGAGGAAGAGGAGGAAGAGGGTGGCTTATTGATCCACTCCACCAACTCTTCCACATCTTGTGGATGAATAGCACAGGCTGCATCAGTATCCTCTTTTATTTTGGCTCTCCGCACCTAATGGCTGGCTAGGGACCCCTGAGGCCTACTCATACTGTCGCAAACTCCAGAGCAGCCACAGCCAGGGCAGGGGCGTACCTAGAGCATTTGGCACCCGGGGTGGATCCTATATCTGTCACCCCCCCAGGCGACGAACTGCCCATTGACGTGTCACGTGTAAAATGTATGGAGACCCCCTTTTACATTACACAGCCCCTGTACCCCTTTACATTACACAGCTCCCCAATAGAACCCATTACATTACACAGCCCCCGTACCCCTGGACCCCTTTACATTACACAGCCCCCTTACCCTGGACCCCTTTACATTACACAGCCCCCTTACCCTGAACCCCTTTACATTACACAGCCCCCTTACCCCTGGACCCCTTTACATTACACAGCCCCCGTACCCCTGGACACCTTTACATTACACAGCCCCTTACCCCTGGACCCCTTTACATTACACAGCCCCCGTACCCCTGGACCCCTTTACATTACACAGCCCCCGTACCCCTGGACCCCTTTACATTACACAGCCCCCGTACCCCTGGACCCCTTTACATTACACAGCCCCCGTACCCCTGGACCCCTTTACATTACACAGCCCCCTTACCCCTGGACCCCTTTACATTACACAGCCCCCGTACCCCTGGACCCCTTTACATTACACAGCCCCCTTACCCCTGGACCCCTTTATATTACACAGCCCCCTTACCCCTGGACCCCTTTACATTACACAGCCCCCTTCCTGCTGGACCCCTTTACATTACACAGCCCCCTTACCCCTGGACCCCTTTACATTACACAGTCCCCTTACCCCTGGACCCCTTTACATTACACAGCCCCTGTACCCCTGGACCCCTTTACATTACACAGCCCCTGTACCCCTGGACCCCTTTACATTACACAGCCCCCTTACCCCTGGACCCCTTTACATTACACAGCCCCCTTACCCCTGGACCCCTTTACATTACACAGCCCCTGGACCCCTTTACATTACACAGCCCCCGTACCCCTGGACCCCTTTACATTACACAGCCCCCTTACCCCTGGACCCCTTTACATTACACAGCCCCCTTACCCCTGGACCCCTTTACATTACACAGTCCCCTTACCCCTGGACCCCTTTACATTACACAGCCCCCGTACCCCTGGACCCCTTTACATTACACAGCTCCCCAATAGAACCCATTACATTACACAGCCCCATCCCCCATACAACCCTTTACATTACACAGCCCCATCCCCCATACAACCCTTTACATTACACAGCCCCCCAATATAACCCCTTTACATTACACAGCCCCCAATATAACCCCTTTACATTACACAGCCCCCCCCCAATATAACCCCTTTACATTACACAGCCCCCGTGCCCCCAGTGGCCCCAGTGGCGTACCAATAGGGGGGGCGGTCCGCCCCGGGTGCCACACATGAAGGGGGTGTCAGGGAAGACCAGGGTGGCGGAGGAGGAGGAACTGTTTAAAGCAGAGCATGGGAGAGAGACTCACTGTCACTCCCGAGCCCTGAATACACAGCGATCGGCGAGCGCTGCTGGAGTTAAGTATTGGTTAATGAGAAGGCGATTGGTTGCTAGGACCGCCTATCAACCAATCACCTGCTCATTAACTAGCACAGTAACTTCTGCAGTTCCCGCCGAGGCGCCAACCGCTGTGTATTCAGGGCTCGGGAGTGACAGTGAGTCTTTCTCCCATGCTCTGCTTTAAACAGTTCCTCCTCCTCCGCTCTCCTCCTAAAAAGGTATGGGGGGGTACGGGGGCTGTGTAATGTAAAGGGGTCCAGGGGTAAGGGGGCTGTGTAATGTAAAGGGGTCCAGGGGTAAGGGGGCTGTGTAATGTAAAGGGGTCCAGGGGTAAGGGGGCTGTGTAATGTAAAGGTGTCCAGGGGTACGGGCGCTGTGTAATGTAAAGGTGTCCAGGGGTACGGGGGCTGTGTAATGTAAAGGTGTCCAGGGGTACGGGGGCTGTGTAATGTAAAGGTGTCCAGGGGTACGGGGGCTGTGTAATGTAAAGGTGTCCAGGGGTACGGGGGCTGTGTAATGTAAAGGGGTCCAGGGGTACGGGGGCTGTGTAATGTAAAGGGGTCCAGGGGTACAGGGGCTGTGTAATGTAATGGGTTCTATTGGGGAGCTGTGTAATGTAAATGGGTACAGGGGTACAGGGGCTGTGTAATGTAAAAGGGGGTCTCCATACATTTTACACGTGACACGTCAATGGGCAGTTCGTCGCCTGGGGGGGGGGGGGGGGTGCCAGATATAGAATCCGCCCCGGGTGCCAAATGCTCTAGGTACACCCCTGTGTGTATATATATATATATACACACACACACACACACATACATATACATACATACATAGATACAAACAATAACATGAATAGAAATAAACAAAATGAAAAACAAAATTAACCACTTTACCACCGGAGGATTTTGCTGTCTTCCGTCCAGGCCACTTTTTGTGATTCGGCGCTGTGCGACTTCAACTGACAATTGCGCGGTCGTGCGACGCCGTACCCAAACGAAATTTACGTCCTTTTTTTCCCACAAACAGAGCTTTCTTTTGGTGGTATTTGATCACCTGTGCGATTTTTACTTTTTGCGCTATAAACAAAAAAAGAGCGTTTATTTTGAAAAAATAACAATATTTTAAACATTTTTTTATATGAAATTCCCCCCAAAAAAGATGTAAAAAACAATTTTTTTAAACATTTTTGGCCAATTTGTTTTATGCTACATATGTTTGGTAAAAAAAATCTCAATAAGCGTATTTTGATTGGTTTGCGCAAAAGTTATTGCGTTTACTAACAAAGAGAAAGATTTCTGTCATTTTTGGTGTTTTTTTTTTTAATGCGTAATGGCGGCGATCTGCGATTTTTTTTGCGGGACTGCGACATTGCGGCGGACAGATCGGACCCTTGACTGACATTTTTGACACTTTTGGGGGTACCAGTGACATTACTGCAGTAATCAGTGCTATAAATATGCACTGTTACTGTAAAAATGACACTGGCAGGGAAGGGGTTAATTTTATTGGAGAGGGAGGGGTTAATGTATGCCTGGTGCTTACTGACGTGTAGGGGGGGAGGTGACTGAGTGAGTCATGGACAGATCGGATGTCCAGCTATGCTGAACAGTCCGATCTGTCACTCCCTGTCACTATGGAGATCCGCCCGCTGTGTTTACACACAGCGGGCGGATCTCCAGACTCGATCCCCGACGATCGGGTAAGAGCAGCGGCGATCGCCGCTGCTCCTCCCCTGACCCGACTCCTGCTGTAATTGAAAACAGCGGGAGCGAGCCTCCGGCGGCACGCAAGCGCCGCCCAGAAGGGGGAGTGTCTAACGACGTTAATACTACGTCGCTGGACGATAACGAACCACTCTGCCGCAGTACTATTACTGTGAGCGGTTCTAAAGTGGTTAAATACTATAAACAACATACCATCCAACTAAAGCACCGCATTGAATAAATAGCACCAGCTGAACAATAAAATAAAATCTGGGTGAAAAAAGTCTGTAACAATCCTGAGATTTTGTTATTTTTGGCCTCTGGGCCTCCCATTTATGAGTGAAAAAATATTGTAGAACTCAGATTCAGATTCTGAACATTTTATTAAAACCGAATAATCAGTGCTCCTGAAGATTCCGGGTCAGATCAGCCAGACACCCCTCAATGTCTTCTCTGTCGTGATAAACTCGATCCAGTCCTTGGGGAATGTTGCGGCAGGAGCACAGGTCGAGGTGGGTTAGGGACCGGCAGCTGAGGAGGACATCTCTGTAGAGAAAGAAAGGTCAGTACTCTGCAGGGTGGGCAAATTATCACTACAAATATCTATATCAGTGTTTCTCAACTCTGGTCCTCAGGGCACACTAACAGGCCAAGGTTGCAAGAAAACTGAAATACATCACAGGTGACATCATTTGCTGCTCAGTGATTGCAGTACTCTAGTCAGCATCTCCCCAAGGTAATACTTAAAATCTAGCCTGTTAGTGTGCCCTGAGGACCGGAGTTGAGAAACACTGATCTATATTGTGGAATGATCACCTGACAGCTTGGGGCGTGGCTCTTGTATTTGAGAGATTTAACGATTGCAATGTGTTATTGCCTGCACCACTTCCTCTGGTGAGATTATGCAAAGCCTCTGCCAAATCCTCTTCAATGTATCTCTGACCTCTCAGGTTCAATTCCCGCAGGCTGTGCTGCCATTTAGCGGTCAGCAGATGGGACCCAGAAACACTGTAGACAGGTAGCAGATCCCTGCATGACAAGCCCAGGGAGAGGCTCTCCACATCTGATGAAGACAAGCAAAGATTAGACCCAGAGAACCCAACTGAAGGCTACATACAGTGTGAGAGAATATTATATGAGAGGGAGAGAAGAGAGAGAGAGGGAGAGAAGAGAGCAGTGGCGGCCTGTGCATAGGGGGCGCCAGGGCGCCGCCCCCCCTGAAAAATAGGAAAGAAAAAAAAATCGCATTCGCCGGCCTATGTGGTGGCTATGGGGGGGGGGTGGGGTTTTCGACCCAGCAGAGGCGCCGATTGGCTGCCTTCTGGGACGTAACCTGGGCACAGGTCATAGCGCTAGGACACCCCCACTTTTGTGATATGCTGGCTGTGATTGGTCCAGTCTTCAGCCTGGACCAATCATCATCCAGGACATCCGATTGCTGACCCCGCTGACGTCGCAATGGGGGCGGTGCCGGTGCGTGCGTCAGTCACGCACCGTCACCGCCCGATCTCCTTCCCGCCGCCCGGACCGATCGGAAGACCAGAAGACTGAAGAGGACGAGACGAGCAGCGCCGTGGACGGTTCCCGGAATCCCGCCGCCGTCAGAAGAAGAGGACTCGAGGAGAGGAGCGGCGCTGTGGACGTCTCGCAGGCAGCCCAGGAGGAGAGCAGGTAAGTGATTGAAGCCAACCTGTGACCTCACCTGTGCCATGCCTATACCATCACCTGTACCATGCCTATACCATCACCTGTGCCATGCCTGTACCATCACCTGTGCCATGCCTGTACCATCACCTGTGCTATGCCTATACCATCACCTGTGCCATGCCTGTACCATGCCTATACCATCACCTGTGCCATGCCTATACCATCACCTGTGCCATGCCTGTACCATCACCTGTGCCATGCCTATACCATCACCTGTGCCATGACTGTACAATCACCTGTGCCATGCCTATACCATCACCTGTGCCATGCCTGTGCCATGCCTATGCCATCACCTGTGCCATGCCTGTACCATGACCTCAAAGTCACACAATTTTTTTACCGCGTTTTTTTCCGCTAAGCAATACCTATTACATTCTTCTTTCCCCCCCCCCCCCCCTCCCAAAAAAAATTTTGAGCACCAGCCGCCACTGGAAAAGTGAGCGAGAGAAGAGAGAGAGAGAGTGAGATAGATAGATAGATAGATAGATAGATAGATAGATAGATAGATAGATAGATAGATAGATAGATAGATAGATAGATAGATAGATAGATAGATAGATAGATAGATAGATAGATAGATAGATAGAAAGATAGGAGAGAGAACAATGAGAGGAACAAGACAAAAGAGGGGGGGTGAGAGAGAAAGAGGAGGGAAAGAGAGCAGAGAGGAGTGGGGGAGAGAGAGAGGAGAGGAGAAAGAGAGGATATAAAGGAGAGAAGAGAAGAGAACGAAAGAGGAAGACAAGAAGAAAGTAGGGGGGGGGGGGAGAGAGGAGAAAGTAAGAGAAAAAGAGAAGAGAAAGAGAAGCGAGAGGGAGAGGAGAAGATAGAAAGGTGAGAAGAGAAGGAGAAGAGAGAGAGAAATAAGATGAGGATAGAAAGGAGAGAAGCGGAGAACAAGAATGAAAGAGGAAGAAGAGAAGAGAGAGGAGGGGGAGAAAGGAGAAAGGGAGAGAAAAGAAAAGGAGAGAGAGTAGGGAGAAAGGGAGGGGAAAAAGAGAGGATAGAAATGAGAGAAGAGGAGAGAAAGAGAGAGAATGTAAGAGGAAAAAGAGAAGAGAGAGGGGGAGAGAAGGAGAGGAGAGAGGGAAGAGAGAGGGGGGAGGAGAAAGCAAGGGGTGAAAGGAGAGAAGAGGAGAGGAAGGAGAGGGAGAACAGAGGAAAAAGAGAAGAGAGAGGGGGGAGAGAAGGAGAGGAGAGAGGGAAGAGAGAGGGGGGAGGAGAAAGCAAGGGGTGAAAGGGGAGAGGAAGGAGAGGGAGAACAGAGGAAAAAGAGAAGAGAGAGGAGGGGGAACGAGAAGAGAGGAGAGGGGATAGAGAAGAGAGAGGAGGGGGGATAGAAAAGGAGAGAAGAGAAAAGGGGGAAGTAGGAGAGAAAGAGAGAGCACGAGTGCAAAAGGGAGTACAGTAATCCCCCGCTACATCGCGGTTCAGTTTTTGCGGTCCCGGTAATTCGCGTTTTTTTTTTGTAATGTTATTTTACTATATAAATCATTAAAAATGAAAGATTTTTGTGTTTTCCATTGCTCTTGCTATGTCTCTTAGTATCTTTTATGTGTTTAAATGAGTTTCTATTGTTTTAAAAGTGTTTTTAAAGACCTTAAAATGCTTCTACACGTACAGTGACAGTAAAAAAAACATGCCTACAATGCATTTTAATAGGGTTTTTCTATTTCGCGGAATTTCACTTTTCGCGGCTGGGTCCGGAACGTAACCCCCGCAATGGAGGGGGGTTTACTGTAGAGAGAGACACAGTAATAGAAAAAGAAATGTGTTGTGAGGCTGAGGGGCAGATGCAGAAATGAATGAGGCCCGGGTCCTGTAAGCCCTACAATAACCCAACAGCACCTGTCCACTCAATACTCTGAACATCTAGCCTGGAAGAGCCTCAAATAAAGGAAACAAACACTTTAATTATGAATCGTGTCACTGAATGGAGAAATAAAAAGATTTTTGTACGAACCATAAAACATTTTTCTTGAGGGACCTAGGAACTGAGAAACATCAGGTAATTACTGCTGCCTACAGAAGATGCTACAAAAATTCACATGGAAATTCTTCACATTCTCCTTCAGTAGCCAGCATGCCTCAGTTTTGGCGAAAAGTAGCATCAAAGGCAAAACAAGAAAAACAGAAGAGTTAGAGCAGGGTTCCTCAGTGGACTCCAAGAGAAAAATGATCCAGTAAGTACAAAAATCCTATTTTTATTCTCATTCATTGAGACATACAGAAATTCAAAATCCAAAAACACATCCACAAGAAAGACCACCGGTCTGCATGTGTCGGACCACGACTTGGACTCCCAACTAATGATTCAGGGAAGGAAAGTTCCACGATAGAAAGGTGGGACTCATCATAGCATTCTGAAAAAGTGCAAGTGTTGTTGGTGCTAGGCGCTACCACATTATATAGTAAAATGGTAAAATGGTATAAAAAGTGGTAAAAATTGTGATAAAAATTGTGAGCTGTGCGTTTTGATACCAAGTGCAAGTATTATAAAATCAAGTATCATAAAATCATATAGCCATATAGTTGTAAAGTGCACAGTGCGTTTTATTGTGGACCTATAAGGACAAGGAAGTGCCACAATATAAAACCATACAAAGTGCTAGTGCTGCAAATCAGGCATTGCCTGTGCACTGAGTGCTCAATGGTAAGTACCGTGCAATAGAGGTGACGTGCTATGCCCGTGGTATATCCGTAGAATACCTGCCACCCCCTCCCAATAAAGATTTAACCCCCTGATCCCCCCTGATCACATCCAGTTAACCCCTTCCCCCCTGTCACATTGCACACTAATACACACATAATATACTGTTTTTACTGTATTTTGTATTAGTGTGATTGTGACTTGAGGTTGCGCTAGCGAGTTAGTTTCTATCCCAAAGGAGGTTTAGGGTCCCCGCCACCCCCCCCCCCCCAGATCCCAGGCGCATAGTTAGAAATAACCCCTTGATTACCACACACACACACACACACGCACGCACATACACTTCCATTACTAGTATAGTGTTTGAACAGATCAATATCTGATCTGATCAGAACTATACTAGCGCCCCCATAGTTTAGGGTTCCCAAAACGCAGTGTTTGCACGATCAGCACTGATTCCTGCCAGCACCTGCGTTTAACCCTTTCACCCAGGCAAGTGTAGTAATCAATAGATTACTGTCACTTGCAAAAAAACACAAGACACAAAACCGCTGTGTTAGCAGAGTCAGGCCTGATCCCTGCTAGCAGTAGCAGTTTTTTTGGTAGCACTTGAAATATTTCTTGACAACTATTACCTGTGAGTCGCACCACTGTACAGGTAAATTTAGTTACCAAAATGACCAAACGTTTGTACAGTGATGAACATATATATAGTATAATGACCATGTCAAGTGAGAGCGATGGGGAAGCCTCACTGGCAGAATCAGGGTCAGTATACGAACCAGATGACAGCAGCGGCTCCCTGACAGATAGCTCCGACGACAGATGGGTCCCTGTTAGACCCAGGCGTACCCGACCCCATTCTGGAGTTGTTGAGATGCAGGAATCGCAGGGTGCTCGTATGGAGCAGAGTGTGGTTACTAGTGCTGCTCATCCTTCTGGAGACCTGGCAAGCGCCAGCGGCCTAGTACACCCTGGACCTAGTACTACCAGCACTGCAGTATCACCTGGTGACGTGGCGAGTCCCCTAAGTGCAGTTGAAGCTGGTGCGGTGGCTAGCACGAGTAGTGGCCCACAGCCACCGCGTATTCGAAGACAGGCCCGTAGAGCCCATAGTGCCCTCCCTGATGCGCTGGCATATCCCAATTGGCAACCCACTGATTCTACAGCGCCAGTACTTCCCCCATTCACTGCCCAACCTGGAATCCACGTGGAGACAGCTGGTTTTACGCCCCTGAACTTTTTTGAGCTGTTCTTCACGGAAGATCTTTTCAGATCTATTGTGGATCAATCAAATTGAAACAATTCATCGCCGCCAACCCAAATTCGCCCCTTGCCAGACCATTCGGCTGGAATCCTATAACGGTTTACGAATTTAAAATCTTTCTGGGCCTTTCCCTCAACATGGGCATAACTAAACAGAGAGTGAATTGCGGCTATATTGGTCCACTAGCCCACTTCACCATATGCGCGTGTACTCTGCCTCCATGTCCAGGGCGAGATATGAGCAAATTCTGCGATTTATGCATTTCAGCGACAATGAAATCTGTTGTCCTCAGGGAGACCCTGCATATGATCGGCTCCACAAAATTCGGCCCCTCATAGACCACTTCAATCAGCGGTTTGCAGCCTTGTTTACCCCCGAACAAGTTGTCTGCGTTGACGAGTCCCTGATTAAATTTACTGGCCGTCTTGCTATGAAACAGTACCTCCCCAGCAAGCGTGCCAAGTACGGGGTCAAACTGTATAAATTGTGTGACAGGGCCACAGGCTATACAGTTAGTTCCCGGGTCTATGAGGGAAAAGATAGCTGTGTGGAGCCCCCCAACTGCCCAGACTACATAGGGAGCAACGGCAAGATTGTTTGGGACTTGCTGTAACCCTTATCCGGAAAGGGGTACCATTTGTACGTGGACAACTTTTACACAAGCGTGCCACTATTTAGTCACCTGATCGAATTACAAATTGGCGCATGTGGCACCGTGCGACCTAATCGCCGGGGCTTCCCCCAACGGCTTGTAGATTCCCGTCTTAGTCGGGGGGCGAGAGCCTGCTGGAAAACGGACAAATTGCTTGCGGTGAAGTAGAAGGATACACGAGATGTTTATGTTCTGTCCTCCCTTCACGCAGACACGACAGTCCAAATCCCTACGGCAACTGGCGTTATGGAGAAACCCCTCTGTGTCCACGAATATAATCTTAATATGGGAGGGGTGGACCTTAACGACCAGCTTTTGGCGCCGTATTTAGTTGCCCGTAAAGCCAGACTTTGGTACAAAAAAGTGTCTGTTTATTTATTCCAATTGGCGATGCTGAACGCCTTTGTCCTATACAGGGCGTCAGGACGAACTGGATCCTTCCGGGAATTCCAGGAAGAGATCATCCTTGCCTACCTGTACCCAGGAGGCATGCCTGCCCAACTTCCCCTTCCAGATGCAGTGAGCCGGCTGCATGAGAGGCATTTTTCACATGTCCTCCCGAGTACCCCTACCCAAAGACACCCCCAAAGAAGATGTGTCTGTAGCAGGCGCGGATTTAGGCGTGACACCCGCTATTATTGTCCCAAATGTCCTGACCAACCTGGTCTCTGCATCGGGGAGCGCATGTTTTGAGCGCTACCATACACTAGTGGAGTATTAGTGTAGGGTACAGCACGACACAGTGTAGGGCACACAAACACAGGGTATCGAAAGATGTTGGATCTTTTGAGAGACCCAAGCTGGAAGATCGCAGTCCCAAATCAAGACATCAAGAAACAGTTAGAAAGAAAAATAAAAGGATCCAAAAACTGTTGTTGTGTCAGTCATTTTATATGTTCTTCTACTCTTCCTACTGTACTTTTTTTAATGTACTTTGTTTGTTTTTTCATTCTTTTGTGACCTGTTTCTCTTGCAGGTACTCGTCGGCTACCATGACATTAATGTTATATATTCTGACACAAACAGTGTTTGCGCTCAGCATATATGGATACCTTTGCTGATAGCAGCTGTGGTGATTTTCTGATTTCAGCACTGCAGTTAAAATCCTATTTTGGTATACGTGGATAGTGTCGTGTATACCCATCATTAAATTCAGTGGGTGGTTGTTTGGGCAGTTAATGATGAGTAATACTACGCATTATTCCTGTGCTGATTTCTGATAGGTTCTCTTTTTTTCCATTCAGCCCACAGGCTGCATGGAAAAAAAAAACCTATATGCCAAACAAGGACCAGCAATGTACTGGTACGTTGCTGGACTTTGAGTGGTTGTACCAGGATGATGCCTGCAGATTTAGGCATCATCTTGGTATCGTTTTTTACAGCCAGCGGTCGGCTTACATGTAAAAGCAATCCTAGCAGGTAATTGGCCGCTAGACTGCTTTTACATGCAGTGGGAGGGGACTCCCCCCCCCCCCACCGCCGCCTTCCACAGCCTTCCGTGGTTTTTCTCGGGCTCTCCTGTCCCACAGGTTAACCCGAGAGTGCAGCCGGTGGTACAATTATCTAACCATAGAGCTAATTGGAGATTAGAATGGCTCCAATCATCTCTATGGCCTAAGATACCGGAAGCTACGAGCATTTCATGACTTCTGTTTCGCCAGAAATAAACAGGGCCATTGGGAAATTGGGAAAGTATTTTATCACACCAATTTTGGTGTGGTCAGATGCGTTAAGGTCAGAGAAGAGATCTAGAGTCTAAAAGACCCCAATTTTTTTAAAAAAGAGAACCTCTCACTACAGATTGTTATCATAGGGGATATTTAAATTCACTGTGATAACAATAAAAATGATTAAAAAAAAAAAATTTAAAGGAAAGGTGTCAGAATAACATAAAAAAGCAAAATTAAAAAAAAAAAAAAACAAGCACCCCCCCTTCCCCCCGTGCTTGCGCGCAATGGCGCACCCAAGCCTTGGTCTAGTGTCATATGTAAACCGCAATTGCAGCATGCATGTGAGGTATCGCCGCGAACGCCAGGTCGAGTGCAGTAATTCTTGCAGTAGACCTCCTCTGTAAGTCTAAAGTGGTAACCTGTAGAGACTTTTAAAGGTTTTTAAAAATGTATGTACTTTGTTGCCGCTGCGCAGGCGAGCGCAATTTTTAAAGCATGACATGTTTGGTATCCATGTACTCGGCATGAGATCATCTTTTAAATTTTACCAAAAAAATTGGAATTATATAGTGTATTTGTGCAATAAATTTAAAAAAAATGTATTTTTTTCGCAAAAATTGCGTTTGGAAAATCTGTGCGCAAATACCGTGTGACAAAAAAATTTGCAACATCCACCATTTTATTCTATAGGGCCTCTGATTTAAAGAAATATATAATGTTTGGGGGTTCAAAGTAATTTTCTAGTAAAAAAAAAATATTATTTAATGTAAACAAAAAGTCACAGAAAAGGCTTGGTTTCCAAGTGGTTAGAAGAGTGGGTGATGTGTGGCTAAGATTGAGCATAAAATGCCGGGACAGTTCAAACACCCCCCAAATTACCCCTTTTTGAAAAGTAGACACCCAAAGCTATTTTCTGAGAGGCATGGTGAGTCCATGGATTATTTTATATTTTGCCACAAGTTTCGGGAAAATTATTAATTTTTTTTTTTGTTACATAGTCACATATACATAGTAGGTGAGGTTGAATAAAGACAATAGTCCATCCAGTTCAACCTGTGTAGGTGTGTGTGGCTGTAATCATCTCGCATACCCCTGAATGTTCTGATCCTTGAGATGTACGTCTAGAAGTCTTTTGAAAGCCACCATACTACCTGCAGAAACCACCTCTTGTGGTAGAGAATTCCACAATCTTGTAGCCCTAACAGTAAAGAACCCCCCACATTGCCTGAGGTTAAAACGCTTCTCCTCTAATCGCATTGTATGCCCCCGAGTCCTCATGCAATCCCTGCGACTGAACAGCTTTTCTTCTAAGCCTAGATCCCCATTGAGATATTTAAAAATTGCTATCATGTCCCCCCTCAGGCGTCTCTTCTCCAGGGTGAATAAATCAAGCCATTGCAGACGCTACTCATAATCAAGGTCCTCCAATCCCCTAATTAGTTTAGTTGCCCTTCTCTGGACCCTCTCCAGCTCCAACACATCCCTTCTGAGGACTGGTGACCAGAACTGGACAGAATACTCCAGATGCAGTCGGACCAGAGTTTTATAAAGTGGAAGGATTATAGTCTTATCTCTGGAATACATCCCTTTCTTTATGCATGCTAATATTCTGCTAGCCTTGGCAGCTGCCGCTTGACATTGCATGCTGTTGCCTAGTCTATCATCCACCAATACTCCCAGATCCTTCTCCATTTTTGATTCTCCCAGAGGTTCCCCTCCTAACGTGTATTGTGCTTTTATGTTGCTAGTCCCCAAGTGCAAAACCTTACACTTCTTCACGTTAAACCTCATTTGCCAAGTTGTTGCCCACTCCGTTATTTTGTCCAGGTCATACTGTAGGATATCTGCTTCATGCTGTGCTGTTATTGCCCTGCCTAATTTTGTGTCATCTGCAAAAACTGATATTGAACTACAGATCCCGTCCTCAATGCTGTTTATGAATAAGTTGAACAAGGTTGGTCCCAGGACTGAGCCTTGGGGGAGCCCGCTTACTACCTCAGACCAGCCTGAGTATGCGCTATTACCACCCTTTGGACACGCCCTTTTAGCCAGTTCCGTATCCAAGAGCAAACCCTGCTGTCGATACCTGCAGACCTTATTTTATAAATTAAGCGCTTATGGGGAACTGTATCAAACGCCTTAGCAAAATCTAGGTACACGACATCCACTGGTCTGCCCCTATCTAGCTCACAGCTCACCTCCTCGTAGAATGTTAAGAGATTGGTTTGACAAGAACGCCCATTTGTAAACCCGTGCTGGTTACTACTGATGATGCTGTTGTCCTTAGCAAACTCTACGATATAGTCCCTTATCATCCCCTCCAGGAGTTTACATACTACTGATGTCAGACTGACAGGCCTATAATTTCCCGGTATATGCCTCTGACCCTTTTTGAATATCGTAATCACGTTAGCTTTTCTCCACTCCCCTGGTACATCTCCTGTCCTAATACTGTACGCAAAGATCAGGAACAGTGGTCTGGATATAACCTTACTGAGTTCCTTGAGTACTCTCGGATGTACGCCATCCGGGCCTGGTGATTTGTTTGTGTTAAGTTTATCCAGCCTTTCCCTGATTACACCCTCTGTTAGCCATAGTGGCAAGTCCTGTGTATTACTACTAACCATACAGTCATGGTCAGTGTACCCCTCCTTTTCCTGTGTAAAGACTGACGAGAAAAAAGCATTCAGCACGGTTGCTTTTTCAGTGTCCTCTGTAACCATCCTCCCATCATCGTTAATTATGTGTGCAATATGCTCTGCCCTAGTTTTTTTGCTGTTGATATACTTAAAGAATTTCTTTGGGTTTTTTTTACAATCCTCCGCTATTTGTCTCTCAAAGTCTATTTTAGCCATCTTGATTTCGTGTTTACACTTCTTATTTGCCTCCTTGTATTGGTCGAAAGCCAATACTGTGCCTTCTGATTTATATTTCCTGAAGGCCAATTTTTTTCCCCTAATAAGATTTTTTTTTTTTTTTTCAAATTATTTTTATTGAATTTTTTCAAAACAATACAAAACAAAACAAGTAGCGTGCAAGCTACCACATTCGTACCTATAGCAGGGGTACGTACATCAATGTAAATAAAGTAATAGAAGTTACAGAAGCACCAACGGTCATAACAATTGTAACAGTAATAGAACTCTGTGCAAGTCAGTAGCAGTGAATGAATTTACTCTAAAATTAGCAAATGGAACTAGGCAGAGACAGCACGAAATAGCAACCATAGTCTGGAGCAACTAGACAATGCATATACAATATTTAGGGTTCCGCGCCTTTCTGAACACCGTAGAAATGTTAAACTTTTGTCATACACGTTATATTAGAGCCTTGTAGGACATACCTCTTGAGCACTCACAGAGATCACCATTATTATTATTATTATACAGGATTTATATAGCGCCAACAGTTTGCGCAGCGCTTTACAATGTGAAGGAAGACAATACAGTTACAATACAGTTCAAAACAGGAGGAACTAGAGGGCCCTGCTCGTTAGAGCTTACAATCTAGAAGGGAGGGTCAAGTGAAACAAAAGGCAATAACCGTGGGGGATGGGTTGATGGATTATACCAGATAGAGCTTAGCTCCCCGCCCCCGAGCACCCCTAACGGGATCTAAACTGTGCCCAGGTGCGAGGAGTGTGAATGGGTAGTCGCTCCTATCCTCTCAGAGTACTGTAGGGAACATGTTAAGGTAGGCATTTATAATAAACCAGAACTTGGTGTCAAATGCTCCATCCAGTCACACCACGGTTTCCATTGGGCTACAACAGCGGCCATAGCATGGTTCTTGAGGGAAAGTGAGCTTTCAAATGTGTGATGAGTATTAACAAGGTCAATGACTCCCTTAATATTTGGCGGCTCAAGTTGTTTCCAAGAACGTGTTACAGTAAGTCTGGCTGCCAGTAGAATGTGAGTCGCAACGTTTCTGTAGGGGGTAGGAATCTGCTCGATCTCAAGATCTAGCAATGCTAGATCAGGTTTGATTGTGATTGGAAAGTGTAAGATTTCCTCCAGTAACTCAAAGACCTGGGCCCAGTAGCGGGCAAGTTTTGGACAGCGCCATAGGACATGGAAAAGTGTACCATCGTGTCCACACATACGCCAACATTTACCGTCGTTTTGGGGGTCGAACTTGCATATTCTGGAAGGCGTGAGGTACCATCTGAGGGAAAACTTTATGTGTAACTCCCATAGTTTGACACAACTGGTAGCTAAATAGATGAAACGGATAGCCCTGCTCCATTGTTTGTCAGTAAATTCTTGACCAATATCCCTTTCCCATTGAATGTGGGTGTAACGCTCCTGCGTTTTTGTAGTAGGCTGGATTTGCAGCTGCAAAATCTCCACTCAGTAGTCATGTAGAGATGTGTTGAATAACCAGATCCAACTCTCCAGACTCATCACTGTGGGCCTGTCAGCTTCAGCATACAGATATATACACACTCAATAAGATGTTCCTGGAGTGATAGGTTGTATATGACAGTATGAAGGTGATGTGCTGAAGGGACAGGTGTGAACAGTGATAGAGATGGTAAACACTTGATAGGTTTGTTCAGGAGAGTACTAGATGGTATTAGGTAGAATGCAGATAGGTTAGTAATCGAGTATTGTAACAGGTGGTAAGTAGGGATGATCGAACTTTTGAAAAGTTCGGTTCGACCAGAACACCCGAACTTCACGAAAGTTCGGTTCGGATTTCAGAACCCCATTGAAATCAATGGGACCCGAACTTCTGTAATCAAAAAACACCATTTTTAAGCCCTAAAACCCAATAAATGCCCCTAAAAAGTGCCTAGGGTTCTGGGTCATGCCCCAGGGACTATTAATCACACAAAAAAAAGTTCTTAAAAATTGTCGTTTTTGATAGATAGCCAATTATTGAAAAAATTAAAAAAAAAAAAAAAAAAGAGATTTCTTTGGATTTAGTGTCTGGGGGGTCTAAAAGTTGTACCTGTGAAGTTTCAGCTCTGTAGCATGTCCAGAACCAGAATTACAGCATACCAAACCTTCAAAAATGACTTTTTTGCTTAACCGCACCTTTCTTTTGCTCCTAATCAACGGCTCAGCCAATGTGTATGATGGGGACATAATGCAGTGCACTGGGAACAAGATTAGAGGTTTTTTTGGAAAAAGGTGCTGTCTCTTTAAATGTGCATATAATTAACGGGTGTATTTCCACAATGGGGCTTTTATAACCAAATGTTTCAAGAAGTCCAAAGATGTATGTAATTGCACTTTATTTCATGTAAAATGGTGTTTGGTGCACTTTAACTTGAAATCTCACAAGAAACAGACATATATGCACGGATACATTGAGGGTTAGGGGTAGGGGCCACAATGTAGTGCAGAGTGAACAAGATTAGAGATGTTTTGGATGAATACTGTTGTCTCTTGACTTTGAATAGAAGTAAAGGATGCTTAAAAATTGGGCATTTGGTGGTGCGGACGATGCCTTGACACCATATCCCTATGAAAGTGCTGGTAATGAAAGCAATAATTGCCTTTGTAAGGAAAAAAATTACAATGATATGCATCTGTGTGACAGGTGCGCAAAAATTGTTGTTTGGGTGTTGGCGGAGCCATACCACTGTAAGCCCAAAGAGCTGGTGTTGAAGAAGGCGTAAAAATTATGAAGGTGTGCACCTGTGGAACAGGTGCGCAAACATGGTAGTTTTGGTGTTGGCGGAGCCTCCCCACCATAACCCCAAAGAGCTGGCTTTGAAGGAGGCCCAAAAATTGTAAAGGTGTGCACCTGTGGAACAGGTTCGCAAACATGGTAGTTTTTGTTTAGCATAGCCTCCCCACCTTAACCCCAAAGAGCTGGTGTTGAAGGAGGCCCAAAAATTGTAAAGGTGTGCACCTGTGGAACAGGTGCGCAAACATTGTAGTTTTTGTTTTAGCATAGCCTCCCCACCTTAACCCCAAAGAGCTGGCGTTGAAGGAGGCCCAAAAATTGTAAAGGTGTGCACCTGTGGAACAGGTGCGCAAACATTGTAGTTTTTGTTTTAGCATAGCCTCCCCACCTTAACCCCAAAGAGCTGGTGTTGAAGGAGGCCCAAAAATTGTAAAGGTGTGCACCTGTGGAACAGGTGCGCAAACATTGTCGTTTTTGTTTTAGCATAGCCTCCCCACCTTAACCCCAAAGAGCTGGTGTTGAAGGAGGCCCAAAAATTGTAAAGGTGTGCACCTGTGGAACAGGTTCGCAAACATGGTAGTTTTTGTTTAGCATAGCCTCCCCACCTTAACCCCAAAGAGCTGGTGTTGAAGGAGGCCCAAAAATTGTAAAGGTGTGCACCTGTGGAACAGGTGCGCAAACATTGTCGTTTTTGTTTTAGCATAGCCTCCCCACCTTAACCCCAAAGAGCTGGCGTTGAAGGAGGCCAAAAAATTGTAAAGGTGTGCACCTGTGGAACAGGTGCGCAAACATTGTCGTTTTTGTTTTAGCATAGCCTCCCCACCTTAACCCCAAAGAGCTGGTGTTGAAGGAGGCCCAAAAATTGTAAAGGTGTGCACCTGTGGAACAGGTGCGCAAACATTGTCGTTTTTGTTTTAGCATAGCCTCCCCACCTTAACCCCAAAGAGCTGGTGTTGAAGGAGGCCCAAAAATTGTAAAGGTGTGCACCTGTGGAACAGGTGCGCAAACATTGTCGTTTTTGTTTTAGCATAGCCTCCCCACCTTAACCCCAAAGAGCTGGTGTTGAAGGAGGCCCAAAAATTGTAAAGGTGTGCACCTGTGCAACAGGTGCGCAAACATTGTCGTTTTTGTTTTAGCATAGCCTCCCCACCTTAACCCCAAAGAGCTGGTGTTGAAGGAGGCCCAAAAATTGTAAAGGTGTGCACCTGTGGAACAGGTGCGCAAACATTGTCGTTTTTGTTTTAGTATAGCCTCCCCACCTTAACCCCAAAGAGCTGGTGTTGAAGGAGGCCCAAAAATTGTAAAGGTGTGCACCTGTGGAACAGGTGCGCAAACATTGTCGTTTTTGTTTTAGCATAGCCTCCCCACCTTAACCCCAAAGAGCTGGTGTTGAAGGAGGCCCAAAAATTGTAAAGGTGTGCACCTGTGGAACAGGTGCGCAAACATTGTCGTTTTTGTCATAACCAAAATGAGGTTCTGTGAACGTAAAGAGAATGAGAGGAGGGTTTGAGGGTGGCACCATGGTCCAGGCTTAAACTGAGGCTCAACTGCCACATCACAACGATAGCCTAGTCTACAAGGTCTGCATCAGGTGCATCAAAGCTTGATATCCACGACTGATTCATCTTAATGAATGTCAAACGGTCGACTGAGTCGGTGGAGAGTCTAGTTCGATGGTCTGTGACGAATCCTCCTGCTGCGCTGAATGCCCGTTCCGATAGGACACTGGAAGCAGGGCAGGCCAACAACTCCATGGCATACTGGGCCAGTTCTGGCCAGTGGTCTAATCTTAAGACCCAGTATGCCAGTGGATCGGATTCGTCACATGAAAAGCCCTCTGTGTCACTTTGTGCCCTCACGTAATCGTCCACCATGTGATGCAGACGGTGTCGATGCGATGTGGCAGCTGAGAGGCCTGGGCGGTGAGGACTAAAAAAAGACCGAAAGGCATCCGTCAACCGCACGCCTTCTCCAACGCTCCTCTCGTGACCACCAGTAGAATCCATGGTAGGTTGTCCCCGCCCCTGCACCCTACGGGAGTCGGGGAACATGTTCACCAGATTCCTCTTGAGACTGTCCTCAAGGGATTTGATCCTGTGGACTCTATGGGTGGATGGGAAAAGCTCCGAGACTTTACACTTGTACCGGGGGTCAAGTAGGGTGGCCAACCAATAGTGGTTAGTCTCTTTAATGGCCTTGATTCTGGGGTCCTTTCGCAGGCTCTGGAGCATGATGTTTCCCATGCGTCGCAAATTAGCGAAGGCCTGAGAAGCTGACTCCTCGGGGTCACTCATAACGACATTATCTTCAACGGGCTCCTCCTCCTCCCAGCCACGTACTACTCCAAAGTGTCCCGAGGGAGTCAAACTAGGCCTTGCAGATTGCCGCATGTCTTCCTCCTCCTCCTCCTCAAACCCTGCAAAAGTTCCCGCAGAATCGTCCTCCTCCTCCTCTTCCACCCCTGGATCCTGCTCGGGCCTCTGGGAGCTAGGCATAATGGGGTCAGGATTCTCAGGATAAAGGGGGCCTTGAGAGGCAAGGAAGTCCTCCTCTTCCTCCTGCTGCTCTGCCTCCAGTGCCCTGTCCATAATGCCACGCAGAGTGTGCTCCAACAAAAACAGTACCGGTAGGGTGTCACTGATGCATGCGCTGTCCCGGCTGACCATCCTTGTGGCCTCCTCAAATGGCGAGAGGACAGCGCATGCATCCTTAATCAAAAGCCACTGCCGTGGTGAAAAGAAGCCCAGGCGCGCAGAGCCAGTGCTGGTGCCGTACTCGCATAGGTATTCATTGAGGGCCCTCTGCTGCGTGTACAGGCGCTGCAGCATAGCCAAGGTGGAGTTCCAGCGGGTGGGCATGTCACAGATGAGGCGGTGTACCGGCAGGTGAAACTCGCGCTGCACTTCGGCCAAACGTGCAGTGGCACTGTACGACCGCCTGAAGTGACTGCACACCCTTCTTGCCATCCTTAGCACATCCTGCATTCCCGGGTACGAGTTCAAAAACCGCTGTACCACGAGATTCAGGACATGCGCCAGGCATGGCACATGGGTTAACTTTCCCTGACGAAGGGCGGCCAGGAGGTTTGACCCATTATCAGTAACCACCATCCCTGGCTGCAGCTGGCGTGGTGTCAACCACCTCTGGGCCTGTGCCTGCAGAGCCCCAAGAATCTGAGGGGCAGTGTGCTGCCTGTCCCCTAGACACACAAGCTGCAGCACTGCGTGACACCTTTTGGCCTGAGACATAGAATAGCCCTTTGAACGTTTACGTGGTATCTCATCATATTCAAAGGACCATTCTGCAGAGGAGGGCATGGAGGAGGTAGAGGAGGAGGAGCAGGAGGGGGTAGAAGTGATCGATCTACCCGGATCAGCGACACCACCAGCTGTTTGCAGACGTGGGGGCAACACTGGCTGCAGCACCGAGCCCTGGCTACAATCCCTTCCACTGGCAAGCAGTGTCACCCAGTGAGCAGTGACAGAAATGTACCGTCCCTGCCCATGTTTGCTTGACCAAGTGTCAGCCGTCAAGTGTATCTTACGGCTGACTGACTTGGCCAGGGATGACACTACATTGCCTTCCACATGTTGGTATAGGGATGGCAGGGCCTTACGGGAAAAGTAATGCCGACTTGGCACCTGCCACTGTGGAACTGCACATTTTGCGAAGTCACGGAAGGGAGCAGACTCTACCAGGTTAAATGGTAATAGTTGCAGAGCCAGTAGTTTAGCCAAACTACTGTTTAGACGCTGGGCATGTGGGTGGCGGGGAGTATACATTTTTTTTCGTTCCAGCATGTGTGGAATCGAAATTTGGCGTCTAGATGATACAGCTGGTGGTGTGCTGGAGGTAGATGCGACACTGCCTGCTATATCATCATCCCTGCCAGTGGAGGCTGCCAACAGGTGACGAGTGACTATAGCAGGGCCAGGAACAGACTGATGTGCAGGTGGAGCAGGTGGAGCAGATGGAGCATGAGGAGGAGCGCGAGGAGAACTAGGAGGCCGACTGACCAATCTTTGGCCCTTTTGTGGGTTCTTTAAATGCTCCTGCCAACGGGCCGAGTGGTGGGTTGTCAAATGCCTGTTTAGGCAGCTTGTACCCAGGTGGTTGACATTTTTGCCACGTTTTATACCCTTCTTACAAATCTTGCAGATCGCAACTGTTTTATCTGCATGGGATGTCTCAAAAAAGGCCCAGCAAGATGAGGTGTGTATAGTGGCCCGGGAGACAACAGGTGCGGCCTTAGATGGAGTAGGCCGTCTGCTCTCCCCTCTTGCTTGCTCTGCCTCCTCCTCAACCTCAGACCCAACATCTGACTCCATCAAAGACTGAGCATCAGGCCTGGCCTGGGAGACAACAGGTGCGGCCTTAGATGGAGCGGGCCGTCTGCTCTCCCCTCTTGTTTGCTCTGCCTCCTCCTCAACCTCAGACCCAACATCTGATTCTATCAAAGACTGAGCATCAGGCCTGGCCTGGGAGACAACAGGTGCGGCCTTAGATGGAGCGGGCCGTCTGCTCTCCCCTCTTGTTTGCTCTGCCTCCTCCTCAAACTCAGACCCAACATCAGACTCCATAAAGGACTGAGCATCAGGCTGGAGTAGATGGCCGACACTGTGGTCAAACAGCTCAGCTGACTCCTCTGCCATGTCTGAAATTGGGTCTAAGGGAGGACATGAGGTGGACATGGACTCATCTGTATTTGTTCTGACAACTGCAGAAGACTGACCACTTTTCTCTGCCTGGGTCACTGTAGTTGCAGATGATGCCGATGATGAGGGTTTGTTCATATAGTCCACCACCTCCTGTACATACTGTGGACGTATAGCTTGGCCACTGCCGGAGAACAATCCAAATGGTGGCCTGGCTGAGGACTGACCACCACGTCCACCCCTGCCTCTAGACACCCTAGAAGCTGTGCCCCTTTCCGCAGCAGGGCCACGTATGCCTTTTCTTGGTCTACCAGGCATATTTCTCAATGATGCGTTGGCAACTGTGTGCGGTGAAAAACGCACACTGCTATGCGACCCACAGTTGTCGCTGGATACAGCACAGCAGTTGCGGTTCACGCACAGTAGCAAAGCCTTTTGCACAGTGGACCTAACGCTTTGAACAACAGGCGTTAGGTTGTCACTGATGCGTTGGCAACTGTGTGCGGTGAAAAACGCACACTGCTATGCGACCCACAGTTGTCGCTGGATACAGCACAGCAGTTGCGTGTCACGCACAGTTGCAAAGGCTTTTGTACAGTGCACCTAACGCTTTGAACAACAGGCGTTAAGTTGTCACTGATGCGTTGGCAACTGTGTGCGGTGAAAAACGCACACTGCTATGCGACCCACAGTTGTCGCTGGATACAGCACAGCAGTTGCGGTTCACGCACAGTAGCAAAGCCTTTTGCACAGTGGACCTAACGCTTTGAACAACAGGCGTTAGGTTGTCACTGATGCGTTGGCAACTGTGTGCGGTGAAAAACGCACACTGCTATGCGACCCACAGTTGTCGCTGGATACAGCACAGCAGTTGCGTGTCACGCACAGTTGCAAAGGCTTTTGTACAGTGCACCTAACGCTTTGAACAACAGGCGTTAAGTTGTCACTGATGCGTTGGCAACTGTGTGCGGTGAAAAACGCACACTGCTATGCGACCCACAGTTGTCGCTGGATACAGCACAGCAGTTGCGGTTCACGCACAGTAGCAAAGCCTTTTGCACAGTGGACCTAACGCTTTGAACAACAGGCGTTAGGTTGTCACTGATGCGTTGGCAACTGTGTGCGGTGAAAAACGCACACTGCTATGCGACCCACAGTTGTCGCTGGATACAGCACAGCAGTTGCGTGTCACGCACAGTTGCAAAGGCTTTTGTACAGTGCACCTAACGCTTTGAACAACAGGCGTTAAGTTGTCACTGTATTTTGCTGCCTAGCAAGCACGTATACCTGCTGTGATACAGCAGCACTGTGCCACGTGCTCACTAAACAGAACCCTCACACTTTCCCTACAGAAACTAAATTTTCAAATCTAACTAATGTAGTACAAAGTTCCCTAACTACACTAGATATCCCTTTCCACTAAATAGAAAGCTCCATACAGCAGAAGACTGACACTGTCCCTTAAGTTTTTTTTTTTTTTTTTTTTTTTTTTTAACTCTAAGAACCAGCACAATCGCTGTATCTAACTACACTGGCTGTAAGCTAAATACAATTCTGCTATATGGAGCTTTAGAACCACTCGATATGTAGGAAATGTAGTATAGCAAGCAGGAGTCAGACAGAACTGCTTCAACTCTCTTCAACAGGCTCTGGATAACTGTGCTAGGGGTTAGGCGGGGCCATCTTATATAGTGTGGGGCGTATTCACTCCTGATTGGCCTCTGGTCCCCGTAGTCACTCCAATCACGTTCCTAGGAGACTCCTGCCCCCTCATTGGCTTTTGCAGACGTTTCTGGGCCAATCACGGGCTTTTAAAGCCCAGTTCCTGTCCCAGTGCATTTTGGGCGGTTCTGGTGGCCGAATACCGAACTTTTGCCGCAAAAAGTTCGGTATTCGGCCGAATATCGAACATCCAATGTTCGGGTCGAACCGATGGTCGACCCGAACCGTTCGATCATCCCTAGTGGTAAGGACAGCAGATGACAAATACAGGATAGACTAACCCAGTGCAAGGATAGATGGTAGTAGACTCAAGAGCTAGCAATCTATGTAGCAGTGCAGATGATAGTTGGTAGTAGACTCAAGAGCTAGCAATCTATGTAGCAGTGCAGATGATAGAACTGTAGTAGACTCAAGAGCAAGCAATCTATGTAACAGTGCAGATGATAGATGGTAGTAGACTCAAGAGCTAGCAATCTATGTAACAGTGCAGATGATAGATAGTGTAAGTAAGGTTATGGAGGATTCCCCTGTGGGGTACTTATCACTAGTAATGTTAGTAGTAGAGGGGTCCAGTAGAGAGGGAATGATCCGGTAGCGAGATACAGGGATCAGTAGCGAGGTTCCGGTCTGCTCCAGGTAAAAGTAAATAGCTGGAGGTTCTGACAGCGAGACAGGCTTGAAAGCATGTGGATACACAAGGCAGGTTGAACGAACGATGTGAGTGAGAACGCCGGCGGTTGAAATAGCCGCTCTGCGGCGCTCGGCGATGACATCATCCGTCTTAAAGGTGTATGCGTACCACCTAATGAGAAAGGTGGGACGCATATTTGGAAGAAAATAGAATATTAAGGGTACCAGAGGTACCAGAATCTTACAGTGGGGAACGGACTTGGTGAAGAATGTCTTACCCTGGAGAAGATTGTAAAAGACCGTTATTCCTTTCTGGTTAGAGTGTCCTGAATCTGACAGGAACCGCCAAGCCTGGGTAGGAACAGTCGCGGGCCCTGAGTGGACGGAATCAAGGAAATGTGACACCCGAAGATGCGTGAATAAGGCGGATCTGGGAAGGTCGAATTTCGCTTGTAGTGTGCTAAACGGAATCAGTTTGGGGCCTTCGTATAAGTCCCCAAGATGGGTAATGCCTTTAATTAGCCAGACAGAAACGTCAATGTGGGGTATAAGCGAGTGTAATGTTGACAATGGAATATTGAGTGGGGTACCTTTAGAAGCTGAAGTATCTTGTGCTACAAGGGTTCTCCACGCCCTAGCTGCTGCAGTCATAAACGGAGGGAGGAAGGAGGGCAACTTGGTGCCTAGGGTAGTCGCCAGCAACCAATCAGACAACTTCTATCTGGTGCAATATGTGGCCTCCATTGCGCTCCACAATGTATTAGGGGTTTCCCTGAACCAATCTTGCAGTGGAGACAATACTGATGCCAGGTAATAGTCAGAGATGTCCACGTATCCCGCCCCACCCGCTAAACGATGTTTAATCAGTTTAGCGTGAGCACATCTAGGTTTTTTGTTTTGCCATATGTATTTGGAGAGTAGGGACTGAAGGAATCTAAGATAAGTCTTTGGGAGGGGGATCGGAAGGGCACGAAAAAGGTACAGTAATTGGGGAAAATACATCCTTTTAAACGCGGCTAAACGACCAAGCCAGGAGAATTCAAAGGAAGCCACATGCTTGAGGTTGTCCTGCAATTTAGTGCGAGCAAAAAGGAAATTGTGGTGAAACAGCTTTTTCGTAGATGCAGTTAGTTGCACGCCAAGATAAGAAATGCTTTGGTCTGTCCACGCATACGGGAATTGGTGTTGCAACAAGTTACGCATTGTGGCATTAATGCCAATACCCAATATGTTGGACTTGGACTCATTTACTTTGTAAAAGGAGACTTTTCCAAACCACTGAAGAATCCTTTGAATTTCCGGGAGGGACGTAGTTGGTTCTGATACCATAAGTATCACATCATCCGCGAAAAGACTAATTTTATGGTGTTGATCTCCCATATGTATACCAGATATTTTGGCATTAGAGCGGATGTGTGTGGCTAAAGTTTCCATAATCATGTTAAATATCAGGGGGGAGAGTGGACACCCCTGTCGAGTGCCATTAGTGATATTAAACGGAGTAGAAATAGCTTCCGTTGTACGGACTACAGCAGAGGGCGTGGAGTATAAGGCCATAATGGCATCGTGAATAAATCCGCGAAAACAGAATTTTTGAAGGGCGGCTGATAGGAACCCCCAGTGGACCCTATCGAACGCCTTCTCCGCATCCAAAGAAAGGAGCAGAGAAGGTGTCCCATTGAGGCCAACATGGTGAATAGCATTAATCACACGTCTTGTCGCGTCTGACGTTTGTTGCCCTTTAGTGAATCCAGACTGATCCTTATGTATAATTTGGGGAAGAAGGTCCACTAGTCTGGCGGCTATAACTTTGGCATAAATTTTTACATCCATGTTTAACAGGGAGATGGGTCTAAAATTTTGAGGCTGATCAGGTTCCTTCCCAGGCTTAGGCAGGGTTACAATCAATGCACTCAGCATTTCCTTTGGGAAGGATGAGGAGGAGGCAGCAGAATTAAATACAGTTCGTAGAAGGGGGGTCAAGGTGTCACTGAATTTCTTATAATATTCCGCAGAATATCCGTCCGGTCCAGGTGATTTCATGTTGGGAAGTGAAGCTATAGCAGTCTTGATTTCCAAGTCGGGAAAGGGTCTGTTTAAAGAGTCAATATCTTGGGGCATCAGGGAAGGGAGTTCAATTTGTGCGAGAAAGTCGTCAATGTCCGCAGGGGTCGGTTGAAAAGTCGAGTGATCCGTCTTAAGATTATAAAGGGATTCGTAGTAAGAACTAAAGGCATTGGCTATAAGTGTAGGTTTAAGCAATTTCTCTTTTGTCTTGGGATGAGTCATGCAAGGGATTTTGGATTTGATCCGCTGACCCTTAATTCGAAGGGCCATAGCTTTGGTGGCTTTATCGCTAGTAGCGTATGTGTTGGCTTTCCATTTCTTGAGGGAGAAACTGTATTTCTCCAGCAAGAAAGTCCGAAGTTCCTGTCTAGTCGCAAAGATATGAGCTTGGAGGACTGGGGAAGGGTCTGTCTTATTTTGTGCATCCAGGGACGCTAGTTTGTTGGTAAGAGTATCCAAATGCTGCGTTCTCCTTTTCCGTTCCCTAGCGCCCAATTGTAAGAACAAACCGCGTAACACAGCCTTATGAGCATTCCACACTACCACCGGGTCAATATCAGGTAAGGCATTTTCAGTAATAAAGCATTCTAGTTGTTTCTGGATCTCCGCTACGTAACCCGGGTTGGTTAAAAGGTAGCTAGGCAGTTTCCACACGAACGTGGACATCCTAGGAGCACCTAAGGCAATCGAGATGCTTAAGGGGGAATGATCCGACCAGGCGGCAGTGTGTAGCTCGATAGATGAGATATGATCCAAAAGATGCTTGTCAGTAATGCACAGGTCAATACGCGAGTAGGTGCCGTGACGAGGGGAAAGGTAAGAGTAGTCCCTCTCCCCTGCATGACAGCACCTCCACGCGTCATACAAATCAGATTCCCACAAAAACGTGGACAGGGAAGAATTGTGCTTCTTAGGAGAAGCAGATGAATCCATAGCACTGTCAGGAGCCAAATTAAAGTCACCGCACATTAGTAAATGTCCCCATTGGAGGGATTTAGCTTTGTCCACAATCGATCGGATAAAGGCCATCTGGTGAGCATTAGGCGCATAGAGATTAACCCGCGTGAAATTGCGATTGTCGATAATGCACCGGAGGATGATGTAACAACCTTTTGGGTCAATAATAGAGTCATGAAGTTGGTATGACAGGGACTGGTTGATAGCTATCATAACCCCTTTGCGCTTTTTCTTGCCTGACGCCAGATATATGTGGGGAAATTGAGTATGAGAGCACTTGGGGGATGCGGATTGGGAAAAATGCGTTTCCTGCACACATACTATGTCACTCTGAAAGGAGAGAGCTGATTTCCACAACGAGGACCTTTTTGCCGGGTGGTTGAGGCCTCTGGCATTCAGAGAGAGGACATTGAGAGACATGCCTGGAAGAAGTGAGTGATTGAAGGAAGGGATATGTCAAAGGAGGTGAAGACAGTACCTGAAGTCTCGATGACAGGTGGCTTATAGCAGATCTTGCTCCACTAGTGAAGACTCCAGGTGTAGGAGGGTGTCCAGAAAGGCAGGAGAGTCTAGTTGCTGTCGCTAGTTCCGAGATTCACTACCGATGACGTGTGAAGGCACTAAATGTAAAGCACACCAAAAATAAAAGCAAACAACAAAAAGAACTAGTAGTAATAGTATGAAATATTTCTCTGGTGGGCAACCAACCGAGGTTGCTCGAACTATGCTTGTTGAGTGGTTGAATCACCAATTTGCTCCCTAATAAGATTTTTAACGCTACGGTTTAGCCAGCCAGGTTTGTCTTTGTCTCTTCTAAATTTATTTCCCATAGGAATGCACTGCAAGATGCCTTTGCTTAATATATTCGTAAAGCATTCCCATTTTTCCTCTATGGTCAGGGATCCCAGGGTTCGGTCCCAGTTTACCCTTTCCATCAATGAGTACAATTTTGGAAAGTCTGCCCTTCTGAAGTTAAGGGTTCTTATGTTCCCCACTTGCCTTGCTATATTGTTATTTACGCTAAATGTGATCATCCTGTGATCGCTAGAGCCCAGGTTGTCCTGGACCCCTACCTCCGAGATTAGGTCTGGGTCATTAGTGATCAATAGATCCAGGACTGCGTTTTCTCTAGTAGGAGAATCCACCAACTGTGACATGTAATTATCCTGTAAGGTTTCCGTGAATAGACGGGCCTTATGTGAGTGTGTAATCACCTCCCCCCCGTCAATGTCGGGATAATTGAAGTCCCCCAATATGATGACTGATCCTAGCTTTGCCACTTTACCCAAAAGTGCTAAAAATTCCTGCTCTACCTCCTCCCCTTGTTTAGGTGGCCTATAGCAAACCCCCACAATTACTTTTCCCTTTTCTCCTTCCCTATGGAGTTCTACCCATACGGATTCTAAATACATGCTCATCCCTTCCGTAATGTCACTCCTCTCAATCACCTTTACATTATTCTTGACGTAGAGACATACCCCTCCCCCTCTTTTTCCTACCCTGTCCTTCCGGGAAACTGAATACCCTTGGATATTTGCCAGCCAGTCATGTGAGGGGTCGAACCAAGTCTCCGTTATTCCCACTAGGTCTATGTCCTCCTCATGTACTAACATTTCCAACTCATCCATTTTATTAGCTAGGCTCCTGGCATTAGCATATACCCCTCTTAGTTTTACGGAAGTTAAAAGTGATTGGTGGTTATGTTGATTCCTGTTTGGTCTGCGGTTCTCCCGCACAGACCTACCGATTGACGTTGTGGACCTACTGTCGCTGCTGACCCTACAACTGCCTTCAGTCCTTTGCTCCCTCCTAACTGACTCTACTTCTGAGCCCCCCCCCCCGTCTCCTAGTTTAAAAGCTCCTGCAACTTGGTGGCCATCTTTCTCCCCAAAAGAGCTGTACCGCCCCCATTAAGGTGCAGCCCATCCTTACTAAAGAGCCGGTAGCCGACTGAGAAGTCAGCCCAGTTCTCCAGGAACCCAAACCCCTCCTTCCTACACCAATTCCTCAGCCACTTGTTAAGTTCCCTAATCTCCTTCTGCCTCTCCTGCGTGGCTCGAGGTACAGGCAGTATTTCAGAGAAAACCACCTTGGAGGTCCTTTTCCTCAATCTATTTCCTAAGTCCCTGAAATCGTTCTTTAGGATCCTCCACCTACCTTTAACTTTGTCATTAGTGCCCACATGCACCATGACCGCTGGGTCATCCCCAGCCCCGCCCAATAATCTGTCTGTCAGATCTGCGATGTGCCGAACTCGGGCGCCCGGTTTTTTTACAGAAAGTTTGTCACTAAATGATATATTGCTCACGCATGCCATGGGAATATGTGAAATGACACCCCAAAATACATTCTTTTGCTTCTCCTGAGTACAGGGATACCACATGTGTGAGACTTTTTGGGAGCCTAGCTGTGTGCGCGACCTTGAAAACCAATCCCCATCTTCAGGTTTTCTAATGGCGTAAATTGCTGATTTTACCCCTGACTACCTGTCACAGTTTCAGAGGCCCTGAAATTTCAAGATAGCACAAAACCCCCCCAAATGACCCCATTTTGCAAAGTAGACACTCCAAGCTATTGGCTGAGAAGCATGGTGAGTCCATGGAATAGTTTATATTTTTCCACAAGTTTCGGGAATTTTTTTTTTTTTTTTTTACACAAAGTTGTCAGTAAATGATATAATGCTCACACAGAGCTACAGAAGACGCTGTGTTCAACAGCGAAACGCGTCTAGCGATTGGCCGAGAGCCCTGTCACATGATATCCGGTCGGTGAAGCGCACGCTGCGGGAGCAGTTAACCACCGAGCCGAGTGTTTTACATGTCTTTTACAAAACTATGTTTGTGAGTATCCCATTGTCTGTTAACCCTAATAAATTGTATTTTTAAACGGGCTTCACCATGGAAAGTTTTTTCTTTTTATGAGGACACTTGGGAGTATTCAAAGAGGAAAAGGAGTCTTTATTGGAATTCTAGCCAACAATATTGAATTCAAAGATCATCATGATTACCATTACCTGCTCAGATTAAACCAGATTGTGGTAAGTACATCCACAAAGGGGGAGACCCCGCAAGCAACACGGATGAGCACCAGCACTTTATAATTTGAAAAAGGACTTTTATTATGGACTTTATATGAGTTTTTTTACTGCACTTGTTTTATGGTGATATTCAACAGGTCGTTTATACACAATTTCAGCACAGCACTATTGCACTTGATGATTCATTTCATTATGCAGCTTTATATATTTATTCATTATGCACATATGAATTTCAATATGCACTTTTGAATTTTATTGTAATTTATGGTATATTTACAAATTAACACTTTTGAGCAGCGCTGCAAACACAGATCAACACATTTAAAAAGCACTTGCACTTTTATTGCAGCTAGCAGCTCATTCATCTGTTTTAATTAATCAATTAATCTAATTATTTTACCATAAGCGCGAGGTACACTAGTTTCACAATGCTCACACATGCCATGGGTATATGTGAAATGACACCCCAAAATACATTCTGCTGCTTCTCCTGAGTACAGGGATACCCCATGTGTGAGACTTTTTGGCAGTCTAGCCGCGTACAGGACCCGGAAAAGCAATCCGCACCTTCTGGCTTTCTAAGGGCGTAAATTGTTGATCTCACTCCTTACTACCTATCACACTTTTGAAGTCCATAAAAAGCCAAGATGGCACAAAACCCCCCCAAATGACCCCATTTTGCAGAGTAGACAATCCAATCTATTTGCTGAGAGGCATGGTGAGTATTTTGCAGCTCTCATTTTTTTCGGAAAATGAAGAAAAAAACAGGAAAATTCATTTTTCTTCCTCTTTTTTTCAATTTCCAAAACTTTGTGACAAAAAGTGAGATCTGCAAAACACTCAACATGCCTCTCTGCAAATAGCTTAGGGTGACTACTTTCCGAAAAGGGGTCATTTGGGGGGGGGGGGGGGTTGTGCTGTCTTGGCATTTCCTGGCCTCCGAAACTGTGATAGGTAGTCAGGAGTGAAATCAACAATTTACGCCCTTGGAAAGCCTGAAAGTGGGGACTGGTTTTCGGGGTCCTGTACTCGGCTAGACTGCAAAAAAGTCTCACACATGGGGTATCCCTGTACTCAGGAGAAGCAGCAGAATGTATTTTGGGGTGTCATTTCACATATACCCATGGCATGTGTGAGCAATATATCATTTACTGACAACTTTGTGAAAAAAAAAATATATATATATATATATATATATATATATTTCCCGGAACTTGTGGCAAAATATAAAATATTCTATGGACTCACCATGCCTCTCAGCAAATAGCTTGGGGTGTCTACTTTCCAAAATGGGGTCATTTGGGGGGGGGGGGGTTTGTGCTATCTTGGAATTTTAGGGCCTCCGAAACTGTGACAGGTAGTGCAGAGGTGACATGCACAATTTACGGCATTAGAAAACCTGAGAGTGTTGATTGGTTTTCGCGGTCCTGTACACAGCTAGGCTCCCAAAAAGTCTCACACATGGGGCATCCCCATACTCAGGAGAAACGGCAGAATGTATTTTGGGGTGTCATTCCACATATACCCATGTCATGTGTGAGAATTTTATCTTTTAGTGACAACCTTGTGTAAAAAAAAAAAAAAAAAATAGTAATTTTCCCAAAACTTGTTGTAAAATATAAAATATTCCATGGACTCACCATGCCTCTCAGCAAACAGCTTGGGGTGTCTACTTTCCGAAATGGGGTCATTTGGGGGGGTTTTGTGGTATCTTGACATTTCAGGGCCTCCTAAACCGTTAGAGGTAGTGAGAAAATGCAATGAAAAATGTACGCCCTTTGAAATTCTGATGGTGGTGATTTGTTTTCGGGCTCCCGTACACTGCTACGCTCCCAAAAAGTCTCACATATGTGGTATCCCTGTACTCAGGAGAAGCAGCAGAATGTATTTTGGGGTGTAATTACACATATACCCATGGCATGTGTGAGCAATATATCATTTCAATGACAACTTTGTGTAAAAAAAAAAAAACACCTGTGACAAAAAAATGAAATATTCAATGAGCTCAACATGCCTCTCAGAACATTCCTTAGGATGTCTACTTTCCAAAAAGTGGTAGTTTGGGGGGGTTTTGTACTGCCCTGCCATTTTAGCACTTCATGAAATGAGATAGGCAGTCAGAAATTAAAGCTGCGTAAATTTCAGTATTTACACCATAGTTTGTAGACGCTATAACTTTTGCGCAAAACAATATAAATACGCTCATTGAATTTTTTTTTGTCAAAGACATATAGCTAAATATATTTTGGCCAAAAAAAATACATACATTGAGTATATTGGAAATTTTTTAAAAGACAAAGTTGAAAATGTCATTTTTTTGCAAAATTTTTGCTCTTTTTTTTATTAATATCGCAAAAAATAAATAGCACAGAGGTGATCAAATATCACTAAAAGAAAGCTCTGTTTGTGGGGAAAAAAGGACGTAAATTTCGCTTGGGTACCACATTGCATGACCGCACAATTGTCAGTTAAAGTCAAATACCTTAGCAACTGAGAAAATACCTTAGCATCCCAGAAAAATACCTTTGCAACCGGGAAAAATACCTTAGCAACCAGGAGAAATACCTTAGCAACCAAGAAAGACCTTAGGGACCAGAAAAAATACCTTTGCAACAGGGTAAAATACCTTAGCAACCGAGAAAAAGACCTTATCAACCAGTAAAAATATTGACACGCGTGTGCAACCCAAAAACAATTCTATTGTCCCTCTTGCAAAGAACAATAACGATGAAAACTTTAAAATGCCCTTAAGTTCTAAAATGTCTGAAGAAAAAGACAGTATTTGAAATATCTTCTCTCCCTATATATACCAAGGGAAATAAATAAATAAAAAAAGTAATACATTGCTCAAAATAATTAAAAGAACACTTTTTAGCATCAAGTCAATAAAACTGCAGAGATAATGATCTGGTCAGTTAAGTAGCGGAGATGGGGGGGTTAATCAGTTTTATCTGCTTTGCTGTAAATGAAATGAACAAGTGCACTAGATGGGCAACTCTGAGACTACCTCCAAAACAGAAATGGGTTTACAGGTGGAGGCTATTGACATTTGTTTCCCTACTCATCTTTTCTGACTGTTTGTCACTAGTTTTGCATTCGGCTAGGGTCAGTGCTACTGGTAGTGTGAGGCCATACCTGGACCCTATACAGGCCATACCTGGACCCTATAGAGGTTGCACAGGCAGTGCAACTCCTCCAGGATGGCAGATCAATACATGTCATTGCCAGAAGGTCTGCGGTGTCTCCCAGCACAGTTTCAAGAGCATGGAGGAGATTCCAGGAGACTGGCAGTTACTGTAGGAGAGCTGGACAGGGCCGTAGACGGTCCTTAACCCATCAGCAGGACCGGTATCTGCTCCTTTGCTCAAGGAGGAACAGGATGAGCACTGCTAGAGCCCTACAAAATGACCTCCAGCAGGACACTGGTTTGAATGTCTCTGACCAAACCCTCAGAAACAGACTTAAGGAGGGTGTCCGGAGGTTCCGAAATTCTCTAGTGGGCTCTGTGCTCACTGCCCTGTACCGTGGAGCTTAATTGGCATTTGCCATTGAACACCAGAATTGTCAGGTCCACCACTGGCACCCTGTGCTTTTCACAGATGAGAGCAGGATCCCCCTGAGCACATGTGACAGATGTGAAAGGGTCTGGAGAAGCCATGGAGAACGTTGTGTCGCCTGTAACGTCGTTCAGTATGACCAGTTTGGTGGTGAGTCAGTGATGGTCTGGGGAGGCATATCCATGGAGGGACACACAGACCTCTACAGGATAGACAATGGCACCCTGACTGCCATTAGGTATTGGAATAAAATGCTTGGACCCATTGTCAGACCCTACTCTGGTGCAGTGGGTCCTGGGTTCCTCCTGATGCATGACAATGCCCGGCCTCATGTGGTGAGAGTATGCAGCCAGTTCCTAGAGGATGAAGGAATTGATACCATTGAATGGCCCCCACACTTGCCTGACCTAAATCCAATAGAACAACTCTAGGACATTATTAAATCATAGATGGTGGTTTACTAGTTAATAAGCTTTGTTTTCCTGTTTATGGGAGGTGGATCCACCAAAACTGTGGACCCTCTCGCCCTCTGTCTGGTACTTTTGTAGGCGATTCTGCCGTATTTCAATTCTTGGGTAGTGTTTCTTGGTGTCATGAATGCGCATGTGGGCGCATGTCCAATGGCACATTTGAGCCGCCATGGCCTTTACATGCAATCTCCTTGTCTGGAAGGCAACCGGGGATTTTTCACGTCCGAGTCACGCCACAACGTCATACACGGGGCAGGAGGAATATATCAGGAAGTAACCCATTGGCATTTCTGATAGGCGGGGAAGCCGTGTAAGTCATGTTGATGTTGTCTCAAGGTAAGAGTACATGGTGCAGTCACACACAATACCTTCTGCACTTGGGAAAATGGCCCCTCTAGATGGATATGCTTAGCTCTTCATTACTTTTGAAAATGGGTAACCACGGTCCCCTCAAAGACTTGGGGAAGTCTAACACTGCAACTACTGAGGATTGCCCCTGGGGGTCTGCCTAGTGTCAGAGGGGACCACTCCGCAGAAGGTTCTGGGATGCAAGTGTCAGCGACCGAAAGGGGATACCTAGGTTGAGGACCCTGAAGTAACAGAGAGGGGGGACCTAGTCAGGGGATCCTGAAGAGATAAAGGGGGCGCCTGCAGTTTGGGCCCTAAAGTGTACAGAGCATCAGTTGAGAGCTGCAGCCATACAAGAGTTCAAAACAGTCTACCTCAAGTCAGTGCAAAGCTGGAGGGAGTAGTCAGTGACTTTGAAGTGCAAGCAGTGTCAGAAGTAGTGATGGACGCACATCGGCAGGGTCAGTTCGCGAACGACATCCGAAAAATTTTCTCAAATGTTCGCGGCGGGCCCCATTTGACTTTGATAGGAGGCAAACTTTAAACACCTTTAGGTCATATTTGCAGCCACAAAAAAACTTACTAGCTGTGCACAAATAGTCCCACCACATGGAAAATGTCATAACAGAAGTATTGCAATTGGAAAAGTTGCCCTAAAATGTATTTATTTTTTTTTCCAGCAAAAAAATTTACAAACCCGATTCCAAAAAAAGTTGGGACACTACAAATTGTGAGTAAAAAAAGAATGGACTAATTTACAAATCTCATAAACTTATATTTTATTCACAATATAATATAGATAACATATCAAATGTTGAAGGTGAGACATAAGTGTCATGCCAAATATTGGCTCATTTTGGATTTCATGAGAGCTACACCTTCCAAAAAAGTTGGGGCAGGTAGCAAAAAGAGGCCGGAAAAGTTAAATGTACATATAAGGAACAGTTTGAGGACTAATTTGCAACTTATTAGGTCAATTGGCAACATGATTGGGTATAAAAAGAGCCTCTCAGAGCGGCAGTGTCTCTCAGAAGTCAAGATGGGCAGAGGATTAGGGATGATCGAACTTTTGAAAAGTTCGGTTCGGCCAGAACATCCGAACTACCCGAAAGTTCGGCCCGGATTTCAGAACCCCATTGAAATCAATGGACCCGAACTTCGGTAATCAAAAAACACAATTTTAAAGCCCTAAAACACAATAAATGCCCCTAAAAAGTGCCTAGGGTTCTGGGTCATGCCCCAGGGACTATTAATCATACAAAAAAAGTTCTTAAAAATTGTCATTTTTGATAAAAAAGCCAATTATTGAAAAAATTTAAAAAAAAAAAAGAGATTTTTTTGATTT
This sequence comes from Pelophylax lessonae, assembly GCF_965119305.1. Classification (NCBI taxonomy): domain Eukaryota; kingdom Metazoa; phylum Chordata; class Amphibia; order Anura; family Ranidae; genus Pelophylax; species Pelophylax lessonae. Next base: position 20,912,136 of record NC_138772.1, read on the forward strand.
TGATTTAGTATCTGGGGGTCTAAAAAGTGTACCTGTGAAGTTTCAGCTCTGTAGCATGTCCAGAACCAGAAAAAAAAAATATAATTTTTCAGTAGAGCAGGGATGGTGGGACCCCGCTTTTACACTTATATGATTTTTTTGGGGGGTTCTGGACATGCTACAGAGCTGAAACTTCACAGGTACACCTTTTATACCCCCCCAGACACTAAATCACACAAAAAAGTTCTTAAAAATTGTCATTTTTGATAGATTTTTGATAGAGAGCCAATTATTGAAAAAATAAAAAAAAATAAAAAAATAAAATAATTTCTTTGGATTTTGTATCTGGGGGGTCTAAAAAGTGTACCTGTGAAGTTTCAGCTCTGTAGCATGTCCAGAACCAGAAAAAAGAAGATTGTTTGTATTAGTGCAATTATAGATCTGGAATATGGCTTCTCGCTTTTCACACCTTGCCGT
>NC_138772.1:20917591-20945091 GCF_965119305.1 Pelophylax lessonae
ATGAAAAAGCCCCAAAAACAGACCACAATGCCTACATGTGAACGTAGCCCGTTTTGGGGGGATTTTTCCAGCTCGAGGATGAACTCACAAAACAGCCACAAAGTCGAATCCTATTCAGTTCAATGGCCCCTGTTCACATGTAAGCACTTTGACGGCATGAGGAAAACGCCCAACGCTCACAAGAGGACATGAGCTTCTTTAATGCCAGTAAGGACTGAGAAATAGCTCAATAATTAGGGAGTCTGCCTTCCTGCTGTAGGTTTGTAAGTTCGAATCCAGAATGAGCCCTCTGTATGGGCAACAATTGGAGGTCTCCAACCCTCCAAATTTTCGCATCAATACTTTTGCTCATGTTTGAAAAAGGCATGTGTATCACCAAACTTTTAATATAAAGACATTAACTAAATACAAAAGATGCCACATAAAGTCAATATCTAGCAATATTGAGAGCTAAAGCTATGTTTGTTTGTTGGCCAGACTTTGCTCATTAGCCAAGTATGGGGATATATACCTGCAGTTAAATGTGTACTAAAATGCTAACACTTGGCCATACCCAGAGTTGTATAAAGTACTCGAAACCCATACTTGAGTAAAAGTACAAGTGCTCGATCAAAAAGTGACTTGAGTAGAAGTGGAAGTGCTCAATCAAAAAGTGACTTGAGTAGAAGTACTAAAGTATTCAACATTTTTTGTACTTAAGTATTGCAAGTAGTTTTTTAAAAAAATTTGCTACTCAAGTACTGAAAGTAAAAGTACCAGAAGTTTTGAAAAAAAAAATTGCTACTCAAGTACTGAAAGTAAAAGTACAAGTACTGTGTTATGTAGTTATTAAAGAAAGAAGTCAAAAATTTGAACATCATATTGTTTTTTATTATTTCAAATGCAGCTTTTATTTATACATACAGTAGCATTTATTTTCGTATGCGCTGATAATACACATGTTTTGAGCTTCATGAAACCTACCATCTACTGTTCTGGCAGTGGTAATTTTTATAATAGTAACTAGTAACTATGCAGCACAAAAAATAAATATTGGAGTAGAAGTATTGAAATCATCGAAAACATTTAGTGAAGTAAAAGTGGAAGTAGGAGAAAAAAATTCTACTCTAGGAAAGTACAGATACCGCCTTTCGGTACTTAAGTACAGTAGTGAAGTAGTTCTACTTAGTTACTATACATCTCTGGCCATACCCATATGGAAGAAAGTGTATTTGCAATGTATTTAGAGAAACATTATTTTTCAAAACATAGAATATTGGCAAAATTGTGACATTTCCTATATATTTGTGACATGTTAATAATCTTTCTTTGAAATATGTTTTACATCTATTTTTCTTCTATATGAGTACATGTTTCCCAATGTAATATTTTGTGGGATAACCTAGACAATGTGGAGGTTCTATATAAACACTGTAGATTTCACTGTTATTATTTCAGAGTTAGCAGGAAAGGTGTATGGAACGTGATGGTGTTTACTAAGGGATCCCTTGGTAGAAGTGTGCATGTTTTTCAAATCCGCCGGTTCTTTCCATTTTATATGGGCGATACAGCGGATTTTTAGTTGGTATTAAAAAAAAAGCTTGCTCAAATTCGCAAAAGCGGAATTTTTTGAGCCTAGTTGGTGTTGCGCATGCGCACATTCGCGCTCTTGCAGCTCGGGACTTGAGGAGATGTTTTTACTTTCTACACTTTTGCAGATATCTTTCTTTCTAGGTCAGTTTTTGACATTTTTTAAAAGCTAGTCATCTCAAAATTCATCTCCACACCTTCCACAGTGATTTGGGATTTTTAGGGGTACAGGGAAAAATTTGGCAAAACATTAGTCGAGCTTTTAGCTGACCTGTTTTTAAGTCGCGCCCTGACATTGTAGCATCTTCATGAATCTAACACTAGGCGTTATTGGCCGCCCGCCGTACTTTGAATACTGATTTCAGACGTTCAGATTCGCCGGTTCGCAAAAATCCCGGCGTTAGCCAAATAGCGGTACTATGAATTAGGCCCCAAGTGTCAAAAGTAGGCCCAGTCTTAAAGTGGATAAATGGACAACTTTGTGTAAAGTGCTACTTGGATGTTGGGCCTCTGTATGTGGTCAGGCTGTGTAAAAGTGTTACACATGTGGTATCGCCATACTCAGGAGGAATAGCAGAATGTATTTTGGGGTGCAATTTTTGCTATGTACATGCTATGTGTTAGAAATATTGCAGAAATGGACAGCTTTGTGTAAAAAAAAATGTGTTTTCATTTTCTTTCCACATTTTCCAAAAACTTGTGGAAAAAAAATGTCATATTCAAAAGACTCATTATGCTTCAAAAAATATACGTTGGGCTGTTTTCTTTCCAAAATGGGGTCATTTTATGGGGTTTTCCATTGTCCTGGTGCTCCAGGGCCTTCAAAAGTGCGATAGGTTGTCAGGAAATTATATGTGTAATTTGTGCTCCTAGAATGCCGGACGGTGCTACTTGGATGTTAGGCCCCTCTATATGGCCAGGCTGTGAAAAATTCTCCCACATGTGGTATCGCCATACTCAGGAGGAGTAGTAGAATGTGTTTTGGGGTGTAGTTGCAAGTATACTTATGCTGTGTGAGAGAAATAACCTGTTAATACATCAATTTGTAAAAAAAAAAAAAAATCTTCATTTTGCAAAGAATTGTGGGAAAAAATTACAACTTCAAAAAACTCACCATGCCCCTTATTAAATACCTTGGAATGTCTACTTTCCAAAAAGAGGTCATTTGGGGGCTATAACTTTCACAAAGACCAAATAATATACACTTACTTGGGTTATGGTTATTTTTTACCAAAGATAAGTAGCAGTATAAATTTTGGCCAAAATTTGTGAAGAAAAATTACTTATTTGCAAAATTTTATGACAGAAACAAAGAAAAATTCGTTTTTTCACAATATTTTCAGTCTTTTTTTATTTATAGCACAAAAAATAAAAAACCCAGTAGTGATTAAATACCATCAAAAGAAAGCTCTATTTGTGTGAAGAAAAGGACACAAATTTTCTATGGGTACAGTGTTGCATGACTGAGTAATTGTCATTCAAAGTGTGAGAGTGCTGAAAGCTGAAAATCGGTCTGGGCAGGAAGGGGGTGAAAGTGCACTGTAGGCAAGTGGTTAAACAAAAAATGTAGCAGAATACATTTTGGCCTAAATTTATGCAGAAAAATAATTTATTTGCAAAATTTTATAACTGAAACAAAGAAAATGTGGGATTTTTTTTTTTTTTTATTTTGCAAAAAAAAAAAAAAAAGCCCAGTGATGATTAAATGCCACCTAAAGAAAGCTTAATTTGTGTGAAAAAATGATTAATATTTCATACAGTATTGCATGACCGCACAATAGTCAAAGTGTGACAGCGCTGAAAGATAAAAATAGGGCTGGGCAGGAAGGGGGTGAAAGTGCCCAGTAGGCAAGTGGTTAAAGACTAAGGTAACCTATAACCACTTCAACCCTGGGCACTTTCATCCCCTTCCTGGCCAGCCCTATTTTCAGCTTTCACTTTAAATGACAATGGCGAGGTCATGCAACACTGTACTTTTTTTTTTTTTTTTGAGACAGATAGAGCTTTCTTTTAGTGCCATTTAGTTACCACTGTTTTTTTTACTTTTTTACTTACCAAAAATTTGCAAATAAGTAATTTTTCTTCTATACTAATGTGCTCTCATTAGGTGGCACTGATGGGCACTGATGAGGCTGCAATGATTGGCACTGATGAGGAGGCACTGATGAGGTGGCACTGATGGACCCTGATAAGGTGGGACCAGTTGGCACTGATAGGCACTGATGAAGGGGCACTGATGAAGGAGCACTGATGAGGTGGCACTGATGGGAACTGATGAGGCAGCACTGATGGGCACTGATGAGGCTGCAATGATTGGCACTGATGAGGAGGCACTGATGAGGTAGCACTGATGGACCCTGATAAGGTGGGACCGGTTGGCACTGATGGGCACTGATGAAGGGCCACTGATGAGGTGGCACTGATGGGCCCTGATGAGGAAGCACTAATGAGCACTGATAGGCTGCACAGGTGAGGCAGCACTGATGGGCCCTGATGACGTGGCACTGATTGGTACTGATAAGGCTGCATTGATAAGTGTCACTGATAGGCACTGTATTGAAGCGGTTAACAGCTCTTTTGCAGCCATTTTGTGTCTAGTTTGCACAAGTTGCAGACAGAAGCTCTCCCATCTGTAGAAGTGTGCTCAGGCAGCTATGTACGGTTTATGTAAAGTACGTAAATTACACCTAACAGCCTGAAATAGGATTTATAACTCATCATTGTACTCATTTGCAAGGGGAAAATGCCACAGGAGCTATTTTTATTCTTCATCAGTAATCTATGGTTAGGTAAATCTTATTTACATTCCAACTACATAGAGAGCCCCGTACATCGCCATCAACAACCCCCCGATATTCTCATCCCTGCAGTGCTTTAATGTTTACTCACTACTCCACCTAGTTATCTTCTATCTACTTCCATTCACTTCCATGCAGTGTTGCCGACCCCGGATGACTTTTTTCACTGACAAAACATGGAAAATTTACTGGCAGAGAACATTTTTTACTGACGACATGAAATATGACAAGAACTTCTATTATAAGTCAATCAATATTTAACCACTTGCCGAATGACAGTTACAGCATGGCTGGCTAGTTCTGAGAGGGTGTTCACTCATGTCCTCCTGTGCTTGCACTTCCTGCAAGCCCCCTGAGGCGCACATCCGGAAGTGTCCGGCATCACGGATCAGGGTAAAGGGCCAATCACAGCGGCCCTTTACCACGTAGTAGCTCTGTCTAATGATGGAGCAATCACTTTGTAAACAAACTGTGATCATGCCCGGTTCAGCTCTCTTCTCTCCTCACACCGATACAGCGTGTGAGGAGAGGAGAGAGATCGAGTGCAGCAGTGTGAGTAGATTGATTTTTTATGTGGTCAGCAGGGCTCAGCAGTGCCCATCAGTGCCACTACAAAGCTCATCAGTGCCCATCAGTGCCATTACATTGTCCATCAGTGCCACTACAGTGCTCATCAGTGCCCATCAGTGCCATTACAATGCTTAACAGTAGAGCTGCACAATGTTGATTCCCCCCCCCCCAGCCAGCAGCACCCACAGCAGTACCCGCCAGCCAGCAGTACCCACCAGCCAGCAGTAACCAAAGCAGTACCCACCAGCCAGCAGTACCCTCAGCAGTACCCGCCAGCCAGTAGTACCCACTTCAGTACTCACCATCCATCAGTACCCACCAGCTAGCAGTTCCCACAGCAGTATCCAATGGCCAGCAGTACTCCCCAGCCAGCAGTATCCAATGGCCAGCAGTACCCCCCAGCCAGCAGTACCCACTAGCCAGCAGTACCCACAGTAGTACCCGCCAGCCAGCAGTACCCACATCAGTACTCACCAGCCAGCAGTACCCACAGCACTACCCACCAGCCAGCAGTACCCACCAGCCAGCAGTACCCACAGCAGTATCCAATGGACAGCAGTACCCCCCCAGCCAGCAGTATCCACAGCAGTACCCACCAGCCAGCAGTATCCACAGCAGTACCCATCAGTCAGCAGTACCCAATGCAGTATCCACCAGCCAGCAGTACCCACCAGGCAGCAGTACACACAGCAGTACCCGCCAGCCAGCAGTACCCACCAGTCAGCAGTACCCACAACAGTACCCACCAGCCAGCAGTACCCACAGCAGTACCAGCCAGCAGTACCCACAGCAGTACCCGCCAGCCAGTAGTACCCACATCAGTACTCACCATCCATCAGTACCCACAGCACTACCCACCAGCCAGCAGTACCAGCCAGCAGTACCCACCAGCTAGCAGTACCCACAGCAGTATCCAATGGCCAGCAGTAGCCCCCAGCCAGCAGTACCCACTAGCCAGCAGTACCCACAGTAGTACCCGCCAGCAAGCAGTACCCACATCAGTACTCACGAGCCAGCAGTACCCACAGCACTACCCACCAGCCAGCAGTACCAGCCAGCAGTACCCACCAGCCAGCAGTACCCACAGCAGTATCCAATGGACAGCAGTACCCCCCCAGCCAGCAGTACCCACAGCAGTACCCACCAGCCAGCAGTATCCACAGCAGTACCCATCAGTCAGCAGTACCCAATGCAGTATCCACCAGCCAGCAGTACCCACCAGCCAGCAGTACACACAGCAGTACCCGCCAGCCAGCAGTACCCACCAGTCAGCAGTACCCACAACAGTACCCACCAGCCAGCAGTACCCACAGCAGTACCCACCAGCCAGCAGTACCAGCCAGCAGTACCCACAGCAGTACCCACCAGCCAGCAGTACCCACAGCAGTACCAGCCAGCAGCACCCACAGCAGTACCATCCAGCAGTACCCACAGCAGTACCCACCAGCCAGCAGTACCCACAGCAGTACCAGCCAGCAGTACCCACAGCAGAACCAGCCAGCTGTACCCACCAGCAGTATACACAGCAGTACCCAGGGGTAATCCATGACAGAGGAGGGGGGGGGTAATCCTAGTCACAGCTTAAGTTCAAATGGTTACATATATATATATATATATATACAAACCCAGTTCCAAAAAGTTGGGACACTGTACAAATTGTGAATAAAAACAGAATGCAGTGATGTGGAAGTTTCACATTTCAATATTTTATTCAGAATACAACATAGATGATATATCAAATGTTTAAACTGAGAAAATGTTTCATTTTAAGGGAAAAGGAAGTTGATTTTAAATTTCATGACATTAACACATCTCAAAAAAGTTGGGACAAGGCCATGCTTACCACTGTGTGGCATCCCCTCTTCTTTTTATAACAGTCTGCAAACATCTGGGGACTGAGGAGACAGGTTGTTCATGTTTAGGAATAGGAATGTTGTCCCATTCATGTCTAATACAGGCTTCTAGTTGCTCAACTGTCTTAGGTCTTCTTTGTCGCATCTTCCTCTTTATAATGCACCAAATGTTTTCTATGGGTGAAAGATCTGGACTGCAGGCTGGCAATTTCAGTACCCGGATCCTTCTTCTACGCAGCCATGATGATGTAATTGATGCAGTATGAGGTCTGGCATTGTCATGTTGGAAAATGCAAGGTCTTCCCTGAAAGAGACAACGTCTGGATGGGAGCATATGTTGCTCTAGAACTTGGATATACCTTTCAGCATTGATGGTGCCTTTCCAGATGCGTAAGCTGCGCATGCCACACGCACTCATGCCACCCCATACCATCAGAGATGCAGGCTTCTGAACTGAGCGCTGATAACAACTTGGGTTGTCCTTGTCCTCTTTAGTCCGGATGACATGGCATCCCAGTTTTCCAAAAAGAACTTCAAATTTTGATTCGTCTGACCACAGAACAGTTTTCCACTTTGCCACAGTCCATTTTAAATGAGCCTTGGCCCAGAGAAAACGCCCGCGCTTCTGCATCATGTTTAGATATGGCTTCTTTTTTGGCCTATAGAGTTTTACCCGGAAACGGCAAATGGTACGGTGGATTGTGTTCACCGACAATGTTTTCTGGAAGTATTCCTGAGCCCATATTGTGTTTTCCAATACAGTAGCATTCCTGTATGTGATGCAGTGCCGTCTAAGGGCCCGAAGATCACGGGCATCCAGTATGGTTTTCCAGCCTTGACCCTTACGCACAGAGATTGTTCCAGATTCTCTGAATCTTTGGATGATATTATGCACTGTAGATGATGAAAACTTCAAACTCTTTGCAATTTTTCTCTGAAAAACTCCTTTCTGATATTGCTTCACTATTTTTCGCTGTAGCATTGGGGGAATTGGTGATCCTCTGCCCATCTTGACTTCTGAGAGACACTGCCACTCTGAGAGGCTCTTTTTATACCCAATCGTGTTGCCAATTGACCTAATAAGTTCCAAATTGGTCCTCCAGCTGTTCCTTGTATGTACATTTAACTTTTCCGGCCTTTTATTGCTACCTCTCCCAACTTTTTTTGGAATGTGTAGCTCTCATGAAATCCAAAATGAGCCAATATTTGGCATGACATTTCAAAATGTCTCACTTTCAACATTTGATATGTTATCTATATTATATTGTGAATAAAAGTTATGAGATTTGTAAATTAGTCCATTCCCTATCTACCATTTGTTAATTTAATTAACTAGTTCTTTATCGATTTTTCCATCCTCCTAGATACACAAAAACATAAAAAAGATTTTTATTATAAATTAATTCAAGGTATGAAGTAAATTTTAAGACTAACACTATCTGGTAATCAATATTTAACCCCCCCCCCAAAAAAAAAAAAAAAAAAAAAAACATAACAAAAGGCATTGGTCAGATAACCTCACTAATAAATTGGATTTTATAAATTACGCAGTCATCTAAAAAGTCCCCTAGATGGCAGCAAATGAAATAAAGTATAGGAAATAAAAACAGCAGACCTTATACATATATTTTTTTTTTTTTTTATATTTGTTTTATATTTTACAAATATATAGTATTTTAATGTCCATGTCTGTTTTTAATTATAAAAGTAATTTAATAAAGTTTTAGAAAATAGTGAATCACCTAGCGGGAATACCAAACGCAATCGGGGTGCCGCAATATTATTATAAACGTAATATTATAATAATTAAATTACACTTGTTCTACAATAAATTGGCACTTGCAGCTATCGGCCCCATGAAGAAAGGAATCTAAGTCCCCCAATATTGTAAAATAACAAAAACGAGGGAGTTCTGGTCTCTTCAGTGGCGTACCTAGAGCATTTGGCACCCGGGGCGGATCCTATATCTGGCACCCCCCCAACTTTAAAATGTAAAAACACCCGCAAAAATTTGTAATGTTTCCAAAAATATTTATTGCACAAATTTCACACTGCCCTTTGCAGTCTGCCCCCCCCCCCCGTCTCTCTAATCACAGTTCCCCCTTTTGCACTCTCTGCCTCCCCTGCACAGTCATACCTTTGGCATAAACAGATAGCTAATTCTATTATCAATGTGTTTAAGTTTGAGTAAGAGATTGGAGACATGCTAAAAGAGATGGTCAGAGACTGAGGACATGATACAAGAGATGGTCAGAGACTACGGACATGATACAAGAGATGGTCAGAGACTACGGGCGGGATACTAGAGATGGTCAGAGACTGCAGACAACATACAGGATATGGTCAGAGACTGAGGACATGATACAGGAGATGCGTCAGAGACTGAGGACATGATACAAGAGATGGTCAGAGACTGCGGACATAAAACAAGAGATGGTCAGAGACTGAGAACATGATACAGGAGATGGTCAGAAACTACAGACATGCTACAAGAGATGGTCAGAGACTGCGGACATGATACAAGAGATGGTCAGAGACTGCGGACATGATACAGTAGATGGTCAGACACTGCAGATGTGATACAAGAGATGATCAGAGACTGGGGACGTGATACAAGAGATGATCAAAGACTGCGGACATGATACAAGAGATGGTAAGACACTGCGGACATGATACAAGAGATTGTCAGAGACTGAGGACATGATCCGAGAAATGGTCAGAGACTGCAACATGATCCAAGAGATGGTCAGAGACTGAGGATATGATCCAAGAGATGGTCAGAGACTGCGGACATGATACAAGAGATGGTCAGAGACTGAGGACATGATCCAAGAGATGGTCAGAGACTGAGGACATGATCCAAGAGATGGTCAGAGACTGAGGACATGATCCAAGAGATGGTCAGAGACTGAGGACATGATCCAAGAGATGGTCAGAGACTGAGGACATGATCCAAGAGATGGTCAGAGACTGAGGACATGATCCAAGAGATGGTCAGAGACTGAGGACATGATCCAAGAGATGGTCAGAGACTTAGGACATTATCAGAGAGATGGTCAGAGACTGAGGACATGATCCAAGAGATGGTCAGAGACTGCAGACACGATACAAAAGAAGGTTAGAGACTGCAGACCTGATAGAAGAGCACTAGGGGGCCAAAGAGCACAGGGCAAGCAGAGAGCACTGGAGGAGCTGAAGGGCGGGGGGGGGGGACTGGAGAGAATTAAGAGGGGCTTGAAAAGCATTGCAGGGGGGTTGGAAGGCGCAGGGGCTGGAGAGCACTGGGGGGGACAGGGAAAACCAGGGGGATGGAGAGCACAGGGGGGAGGGGGGAACTGGAAATCACTGAGGGGGGAGCCAGAGAGCATAGGGGGAAGATGAAAAGCACTGTGGGGAACTGAAGAGCACAGGGGAGGGGGCTAAAGAGCAATGGGAGGGGCCAAAGAGCACAGGGGGTTAAGAGCAGGGGGGGTGTTAAGAGCACTGGGGGAGCAAAGGAGCGGGGGGGGGCTGGAGAGCACTAGGGGGCCAGCAAAAGAAGTTGCATAGAGAGGGGATGGGGCAGCTGCATATAGATGAATTGATCTTTCCATATTCCTACCTTCTGCCGCTGAATGTATGCAGGAGGGAGAGGAGAATCAGCCATTTAACAGCTGCAGGAGGAAGACAGAAAGATGAATTCCTCTACATGCAGCTGTCCCATCCCCTCTCCTATCCAGTCACACACACACACACACACAAGAGGCTGCTCACCTTCTTCCCGCCGGCCGCCGCCCCCGCGAGCAGCGCGGACTGAAGGAGCTTCCACTGCAGCTCCTTCACACTGAGATGCGGGCTGGCCTTACACCCCCCCAGTGCGTGGCACCTGGGCGGGCTGCCCCCCCTCACCCCCCGTTGATACGCCACTGGTTCTCTCCACACTGTAAACCAATCTGAAAGAAGCAGGAAGCATAAAAACATCAACAAAGATGCCCGCAGGTTAACTTCCTGAGGACGCCATCCGGTGAAATGCATAAAGGTTAATCCTGCGGCATCACTTCCGATTACGTCACATCCGGTTAAGGTGATTCACGATCTGGAACGCATGCTATGCGAGCGGCGTTCCCACTACTACTACACACTACTACAGGCGAGTTATAGTCAGTGCTACTTTCAAAGCACCAACGAATGTGAGTTTATTTCCTTTTACCTTTATTGTGAAGATAACTTTTTGAAATAAATATATCTGCGCAATGAGAGCTTTTCTGTGCTTCTTATCCCCGAGTTACATTATGTGACCCTAAGGAGTTTGATCTGACCAGATAGAGGATCCGGATTAAAAACAGGTTACTGTATATATTAGCTCTATAGGTCCTGGGGGGCCTGAAACTTTCTGGTGAGTTGCTTGCACGCATTAAGGTTGAAGAGCACGGATTACTCACCAACAGCACAACCTATTTTCAAAGCAGGGATCACTCCAAAACGGGACAGAGGAGATTTCACAGTTTTTTGATTGCATATTTATTTCATATATTGGTCTACACATCTATGGACTTTTTGAGCTATATCACATTGCACGTAACACAAATCCATTTTCCATACTTCTATTAATTTATCCATTTACTTATTTATTTATTTTAAATCTGAGCACTCACTCGTGAATATATTGCACCTTGTCACTTGAGCATAATATATTGTATTTTTATTATTAATTTCATTCACAAAATACGCACAATAATGTAACATTTTTTATGCACTTATTCACTTTAAATGAGTTGTTGAGTATAGCATAATAACTTTTTGCACATCTACATGCACTTTGGGATCTATGTATTTTGCATCATTTGCACAATTATTCTTGATTGCACTTGGAATTGCACAATTGCACTTTAAATCATTTATTATAATTTAATGGTATAATACCCACTATCGTGTGTATTACACTACCATGTAATAAGGATAATAGTGCTATATTATACTCTATTTTTGAATACAACATACACTCAAATTTGATTGCACCTGAAAAGGCACAATTGCACTTGAAATATTGAATATTGTTTTGTAATCCTATGGCTCCACTTTAAAATAATTTATCAATTGGGGCAAAACAAGGGTAGTAGCGCCTCACTATACTCCATATCTGTATTATATTCTGAATAAAATATAAGTTTATGAGATTTGTAAATTAGTCCATTCCCTTTCTTTTTTTTTTTTTTAATTTTATTTATTTATTCAAAAGAGACAATGAAAGTATTCCAGTACATCATTTCAAGTCCAATCTACATTGTAAAGCATTTAACACAAGATTATTTCCAACATCATCTGTTAAGTCAAATTCAATCGAAATTATAGGACTTAATTGATACAATTAACTAAAATCATCGGTACTCTCCATTGTCCCTAATATTTTCTAACGTTATTTAATAAAACAAGAAGAAGAGAGAGAAAAAAAAAAAAAGAAAGTGGGAAAGGAAAAAAAGAAAAATCCAAAAAAAAAAATGTAAATTAAAAGTCTCTCCCTCTCCCCTCCCCCCTCAACTGTTATCACATTAACTCTTTAGCTCTTTATCATTTATGTCATCAATTCCTATCTCTACGTAGTACTCCCCTAAATTCAAGTCAGAATCCCTAAATGGGGTTATACATATATGTCCTCCTCTCATCTTATATTCCCAAAGGTCTCTGTTTGTAAGCTTCCTCTTTTTCTTCTCTTCTATTCACTTTCCCTTTTATATTTCCTTCAAAGGGACTCTGATCATCCATACCGATATAGGTGTTCACCCTCCCCTCCCTCTTTCCCTACCCACTATATCTAGTGGGTGGGGTACACATTGGGGGGTCCGATGTATCTCCTGCTCTGTATAGTACCCAAACTCCCCGTGACTAGATTAGGAGGGGATGAACTGCTCCCTTGAAGGAAGGAGATGTTCTTGGGGGTAATGTAAGGGGGGTTCCTCGATCCACGGAAGTTTCTCCTAGGTTTAGTAATCCCTTCGCTCAAAACAGCCTCCCCCAAATCTTATTTCTAAGCGTCTTCCCCTTCCCTTGGTGTTCCCTATTGTGTTCTCTTATATTCCTTGTATCTGTGTAATCCTGTGTCGTGTGATACTGTGTTTTTTTTTTTAAATTATCATTAGTGTTCAAGGCTACCTACAATTAAATAGTCTCGTTAACTAATACCTTTAAAATGGTGCAACTATGTGTTTAATAGAAGTATTGTGCCACTTTAATTGTGGCATAACAGTAAATATAATTCCACTGAAAATGTGACGTAACTAACTGTGATATAAATACGAAACGAAAGAAGAAAGAAAAAAAAAAATTAGTTATGGGGAGGAAGACAAACCCTCCCATCCACTTGTGCCAAATAAATCCACTCGTGACCCATCCACACCCCTTGTGTAAAAAAAAAAAAAACCAAAAAAAAAAAAACAAACCCCTCCTCCCTTTGGGGGAGTGTCCATTGATGCTCCTATTGTACTCTCCGTGCTATCACGGTGTTGTTTAAATGTTTCTCCCTATGAATCTGGTATCCTCCCTTACCCCCCATTTATTTTCTACTAACTAAGGGGAAGTGAAATGGGCTCTCCCTTCATCTGAAACTATAAACTGATTCCATAATGTCCATGTTTTAGTGTATAATTCTTGTTGGCCTCGTGTTAATAGAATCAAGTCTTCATATTTATTCATTTCTTCTACTTTGTTTATCCACATATTAATAGTCGGCGGGTTAGTTTCTCGCCAGCACAGGGGTATGCACGCCTTTGCCGCATCCAATAGATGGCGAATGATAGAATGTTTATATTGCCTATCCGATATATCTGGGGCGTGAAAAAGAAAGAAAACAGGTTCATCCGGTATTATGTGTTCTGTAAATTTCTGGGAAATCTCTCGCACCTGTTTCCAAAAGTTATCAAGTTTAGGACATTCCCAGAAAATATGTAGTAAATTCCCCTTTTCTTCTTGACAGCGCCAGCATCTATCTGAATTGTTCGGTGAAAATATATGTAAGCGTGTTGGTGTATAATACCATCAATTTATAGTTTGTCTCCTGTACCCATGTACAGATAGAGGATTTAAATGTAAATTGTAAAATATGTTGTAATTGTCTTAATGAGAACTTATAATTTAATTCTTTCTCCCAGTTGTCTATGTAAGATGGTCTATAGTCTGATGTTGGCGTGACTATTAGGGAGTAAACCTTTGATATTACATGAGATATCGTTCCTGTTTGTGTACACATCTTCTCATAGGTGGTTAGTGGCCTATCAAATTCCCGTGGGGTACGCTGTGATTGTAAAAAATGATGAAGTTGGAATGCTTTCCAATGATCTAATCCATACCCCTCTTCAGGGGAGGTCAATATAGCCACCGACACCCAAGAGCCTGATCTCAAGAAATGGGTTGCCTGGTAGTTCCCCCTGTCTCTTAATCTACAGAAAGGTTTCTCCTGATATCCCGGGGTAAACTGTGGATTCCCTAAAACAGGCATTAATGGTGAATGCCTTGTCGAGAAAACCGGGTTTTGAAAAATTTTTGAACATATCCGGATCGTTGTACCAACAGTCGGGTGGCGTGTCATATCTCGTGGTAATGAGCCAAAGCACCATGGTGCTCTATTCAGCGGTATATCACATTGCGCCTGTTCTACGCTAGGCCATAGTTTAATCTCATTATGACGATTCCAGTCTATAAGGCTGCCTAGGTGAACTGCGTAGTAATATCTTAATATATCTGGAACCGCTAAACCACCATAGTTTTTAGGAAGATAAAGGGCCGGATTTAAAGAAACTGCAGCTTCAGACATCCATGACGTGTTTCAGTTTCGCCGCTTTGAAAACATTTGAATACACACCTGTGACGCCAGACAGCCCATCACCACAGGCTTCTCATGGTACGTGCCATGATTCCAAGATGTTCACGTTCTGGAAAATTAGAACACCATAAGATACCAAGCAGCCGTTCATGTTATCAATAACTACACAGGTGGCATAGACACAAATAAACACCTGCCAGCTCTTCTCAGCCCTTTTCACTATTCACAATACCAACATGTTTATGGTTAGAGGTGCATGTTTTTCCTCCAGTTACACAATTTTACCAATGTTGACTACACTTTATCTACAATGGCAAGTGTCATTGGCAGATGATAATTACCCTCTGTCTCCCTGTGAGTGGCACCTCTGCTAACTAGCAAATTAATACACATGCCCTATCTTGACCGGTTACAGTACTTACATGTAAAGTGGCTAGCAACCAGGGTATTCCGGGTGGCCATACCTGCAGCGGTGCTCCGCCGCCTGGGGGCCGCCGGCTGACGGACCTCTGGCTCCCTCTCCTCCGTCAGCTCCCAAGATTCATCCCGGCAATGCACATGTTGTGCAACACGCAGCACGCCAGGATGATCTTGGAAGCCTTTGTAGGAGAGTACAGGAGTTCACCCCCAGGCCGGGCCAAGCAGAGAAACCGGGATTTGAGAAGACCTATGGTCATCTCGATGATACTCCGGCTTCTCCGCAAGGCCCTGTTGTAATTCATTTCTGCTCGGCCCTGGGGGTACCTGATTGGAGCCATCAGCCACGTCAGCTGCGGGTAACCAGCATCCCCTGAAAAATAAGAAAAATATAAATTAGTTCTTCATATCATGTGACTTTAGATGATGCTTAAATCAGGGTGTACACCAATGTAGCTTATTCCTATGTCTATGTAATCTTACAGTTTATGTTGTTAAGACAAAATACTTTACCAATAAGCCACCCTTGGGGCATTTGGCCACTTTCAAACGCTTCGTACAGAGTACTTGTTCTTAACATACTGGAATCATGGCACGACCCAGGGTGACCAGTGTTGACACTCATGATGCGCTGTTTGGTGTCACAAACTAATTGGACGTTCACGGAGTGGTACTGCTTGCGGTTGCGGTACTCCACTTCGTGGCTCCTTGGTGGCCTAATGGCTATGTGGGTGCCATCGATTGCCCCTAGGATTTGCGGCATGTTCTCTCTCTCTCTCTCTCTCTCTCTCTCTCTCTCTCTTTCTCTCTCTCTCTCTCTCTCTCTCTTTCTCTCTTTCTCTCTTTCTCTCTTTTTCTCTTTTTCTCTTTTTCTCTTTCTCTTTCTCTTTCTCTCTTTCTTTTTCTTTCTTTTTCTCTCTTTTTCTCTCTTTTTCTCTCTTTTTCTCTCTTTTTCTTTCTCTCTCTCTTTTTCTTTCTCTCCCCTTCAACCCACAATAGCTTGAGAACCCCTCAAGTGTCTTTTAATCATTGGCAGTTGGCCCCATGTGCATGTGGTTTTGACATGTATTTTCTCATGTTTGTTAAATGTGTGCAGTCTAGATTTGGCATCTAAACCTGCCCCCTTACCTTCCCAGCTTCCAAAGACACCATTTTTGCTTTCCTGATAACTGTAATTTATTATGTGCACGTATGTAGGTCATACGATTTCTCATGTATGTTTAATGTTTGCAGCCTCCTTTGGCCTATAAAATATTACACCACCACCCCCACCAAGTCTGTTTGTGCCATTAGGTAAGTGTTTGGAGGGCCTCGTGTGATTTGTGCCCATATGCGTTTTCTGATGTGTTTTTTTCCCATTTCTTTGCAGCCTCTTCTGCTTTTTGTGCCACCACCACCTCACCACCACCACCACCACCAAGTCTGTTTGTGCCATTAGGTAAGTGTTTGGAGGGCCTCGTGTGATTTGTGCCCATATGCGTTTTCTGATGTGTTTTTTCCCATTTCTTTGCAGCCTCTTCTGCTTTTTGTGCCACCACCACCACCACCACCACCACCTCCACCAAGTCTGTTTGTGCCATTAGGTAAGTGTTTGGAGGGCCTCGTGTGATTTGTGCCCATATGCGTTTTCTGATGTGTTTTTTTCCCATTTCTTTGCAGCCTCTTCTGCTTTTTGTGCCACCACCACCACCACCACCACCACCACCTCCACCAAGTCTGTTTGTGCCATTAGGTAAGTGTTTGGAGGGCCTCGTGTGATTTGTGCCCATATGCGTTTTCTGATGTGTTTTTTCCCATTTCTTTGCAGCCTCTTCTGCTTTTTGTGCCACCACCACCACCACCTCCACCAAGTCTGTTTGTGCCATTAGGTAAGTGTTTGGAGGGCCTCGTGTGATTTGTGCCCATATGCGTTTTCTGATGTGTTTTTTTCCCATTTCTTTGCAGCCTCTTCTGCTTTTTGTGCCACCACCACCACCACCACCTCCACCAAGTCTGTTTGTGCCATTAGGTAAGTGTTTGGAGGGCCTCGTGTGATTTGTGCCCATATGCGTTTTCTGATGTGTTTTTTCCCATTTCTTTGCAGCCTCTTCTGCTTTTTGTGCCACCACCACCACCACCACCACCACCACCAGCTCCACCAAGTCTGTTTGTGCATTAGGTAAGTGTTTGGAGGGCCTCATGTGATTTGTGCCCATATGCGTTTTCTGATGTGTTTTTTTCCCATTTCTTTGCAGCCTCTTCTGCTTTTTGTGCCACCACCACCACCACCACCACCACCTCCACCAAGTCTGTTTGTGCCATTAGGTAAGTGTTTGGAGGGCCTTGTGTGATTTGTGCCCATATGCGTTTTCTGATGTGTTTTTTCCCATTTCTTTGCAGCCTCTTCTGCTTTTTGTGCCACCACCACCACCACCACCACCTCCACCAAGTCTGTTTGTGCCATTAGGTAAGTGTTTGGAGGGCCTCGTGTGATTTGTGCCCATATGCGTTTTCTGATGTGTTTTTTTCCCATTTCTTTGCAGCCTCTTCTGCTTTTTGTGCCACCACCACCTCCACCAAGTCTGTTTGTGCCATTAGGTAAGTGTTTGGAGGGCCTCGTGTGATTTGTGCCCATATGCGTTTTCTGATGTGTTTTTTTTTCCCATTTCTTTGCAGCCTCTTCTGCTTTTTGTGCCACCACCACCACCACCACCTCCACCAAGTCTGTTTGTGCCATTAGGTAAGTGTTTGGAGGGCCTCGTGTGATTTGTGCCCATATGCGTTTTCTGATGTGTTTTTTCCCATTTCTTTGCAGCCTCTTCTGCTTTTTGTGCCACCACCACCACCACCACCAGCTCCACCAAGTCTGTTTGTGCATTAGGTAAGTGTTTGGAGGGCCTCATGTGATTTGTGCCCATATGCGTTTTCTGATGTGTTTTTTTCCCATTTCTTTGCAGCCTCTTCTGCTTTTTGTGCCACCACCACCACCACCACCACCACCACCTCCACCAAGTCTGTTTGTGCCATTAGGTAAGTGTTTGGAGGGCCTCGTGTGATTTGTGCCCATATGCGTTTTCTGATGTGTTTTTTCCCATTTCTTTGCAGCCTCTTCTGCTTTTTGTGCCACCACCACCACCACCTCCACCAAGTCTGTTTGTGCCATTAGGTAAGTGTTTGGAGGGCCTCGTGTGATTTGTGCCCATATGCGTTTTCTGATGTGTTTTTTTCCCATTTCTTTGCAGCCTCTTCTGCTTTTTGTGCCACCACCACCACCACCACCACCACCTCCACCAAGTCTGTTTGTGCCATTAGGTAAGTGTTTGGAGGGCCTCGTGTGATTTGTGCCCATATGCATTTTCTGATGTGTTTTTTCCCATTTCTTTGCAGCCTCTTCTGCTTTTTGTGCCACCACCACCACCTCCACCAAGTCTGTTTGTGCCATTAGGTAAGTGTTTGGAGGGCCTCGTGTGATTTGTGCCCATATGCGTTTTCTGATGTGTTTTTTTCCCATTTCTTTGCAGCCTCTTCTGCTTTTTGTGCCACCACCACCACCACCACCACCACCTCCACCAAGTCTGTTTGTGCCATTAGGTAAGTGTTTGGAGGGCCTCGTGTGATTTGTGCCCATATGCGTTTTCTGATGTGTTTTTTCCCATTTCTTTTCAGCCTCTTCTGCTTTTTGTGCCACCACCACCACCACCACCACCAAGTCTGTTTGTGCCATTAGGTAAGTGTTTGGAGGGCCTCGTGTGATTTGTGCCCATATGCGTTTTCTGATGTGTTTTTTTCCCATTTCTTTGCAGCCTCTTCTGCTTTTTGTGCCACCACCACCACCACCACCACCACCTCCACCAAGTCTGTTTGTGCCATTAGGTAAGTGTTTGGAGGGCCTCGTGTGATTTGTGCCCATATGCGTTTTCTGATGTGTTTTTTCCCATTTCTTTTCAGCCTCTTCTGCTTTTTGTGCCACCACCACCACCACCTCCACCAAGTCTGTTTGTGCCATTAGGTAAGTGTTTGGAGGGCCTCGTGTGATTTGTGCCCATATGCGTTTTCTGATGTGTTTTTTTCCCATTTCTTTGCAGCCTCTTCTGCTTTTTGTGCCACCACCACCACCACCACCACCACCTCCACCAAGTCTGTTTGTGCCATTAGGTAAGTGTTTGGAGGGCCTCATGTGATTTGTGCCCATATGCGTTTTCTGATGTGTTTTTTACCATTTCTTTGCAGCCTCTTCTGCTTTTTGTGCCACCACCACCACCACCACCACCAAGTCTGTTTGTGCCATTAGGTAAGTGTGTTCTGTAACTGTTCACTAATTATACTGTATATGAAGAGCAATCTGCAAATCATGTTTTTTTCTGTTTTCTCTTTTGTCATTTCAGATTTAGGAGTTTGGGGCTCTTTGCTGCTGCTGGACAGCCAGATTCTCTGCTCACCTCGTGCTCCCATGGCCCCACCCACTGGAAGGCTGAGGAGAAGGGGCAGGGTGGCCAGGGGGGGCAGGGTGGCCAGGGTGGCCATGGTGGCCAGGGTGGCCAGGGGGTGCAGGGTGGCCAGGGGGGGCAGGGTGGGCAGATCGTCTGGCTCTGGTGTGAGGGAGGCTCCAGCTGTATCCATGAAGGAGTCCACCATCCCCATCCCGGAGGAGGAAGCCGGGGGAGGTGGTAACACACCAAGTGGACAAGCTGGCTCTTCTGACAGTAGTCCTGGAGAGGGTCCGTCCACCAGAGTCAGCTTGTCCACATTATCCCGGCTTCCCCGTTTCACCCACAATCAGTGCTGTGCCCTGGTCCACGCCTATATGGCCAGATATCAGGCGATACATGGGACCAGGGCCGCGTCTTACTCAGTAACAGAGAAGAACAGATTGTGGGATGAAATCCGGGATGCTGTAAATGCACTGGGTGAAGCACCTCGCCACCGTGACAGTGTGCGGAAGAAGGTCAGCGACATCTGTGTGTCCGTTCGGAGGAAGCTAATTGCATGGGCTGCGGAGGGTCTTTATGACCGACAAGGTCGGCTGGATGAACGTGCACGAAGTTCTCTCTGGGATTATCAATTACCTTTCTTGCAGATCATAGGACCCGATACCATCTTTCCCAGAGAGGACTTAGATTCAGATGCTTTGCACCGAGGTAGGATATTATCTTGGATGTCAATTGTGTGAGTTGTTTTGAAAAGATGAACTACTATCCTATGTGTGACATGAATAGAATTTGATACTTGCCCTTCCAATTATCCTTTTTTGGTTTTCCCCAACCTGCAATTTGTTCATCTGTAGCACGGATCTCAGCCCCTCCACAGCCCATGCAGCTTGGCGACCCAGACGGACTCACAGGTGTTGACATCAGTGCTGACCCTCCTCCTGGTAGGTCCCATATCATACTGTGCCAAACAATGTAGATGTATATTTTATTCTTTACAAGATAGCTCATATTGCTATGTCCTTTACAGAAGATCCGCAGCAGGGAACACACCCAGTGCAGCAAGGCCTGGAGGAAGGTGTTGGTATGTCTAGCAAAATAATGTTTTTTGGAATCTTATTAACCCCATTAACACACATGTTTTTTCTTATGAAAGAGTGTTGCCTTTTAGATGTTAACCCTGCAAAACACCGTTGACAGCATTAATGGGTGCCGTCATTAGTAGGCAGACCAAGCCTTCTTAACCTTTGGGAGGGTTTAGCAAGTGTCCTATGAGCCCAGGAAAGCACTTTTGAATGTTTGGCCTCAATGCTTCATTCCTGACGCTAGGAGGGCAATCTGGCCATAATCATTACTGCCTAAGGTTATGTACTAAACATGTTTTTTTTTTTTTTTTCAAAGAACATCAGGCCCCTCTTGACGTAGCAGCTGGAGTTGGATCAGGAGCTGGCGACGATTCTGCATCCAGTGCTGTGGTATGTGATATAAGGGAACAAGGTGCACATGTAACATTTCAATGGTAGTAATGATTTTGGGCTAGATGTGGCTTACATTGTGTGTGTTAAATTAGTGCTATGACATTCTGGCGATGCACCAGCACAACAAGAGTTCTATCTTGACCATCAGGGAATTATGTTATAATTTGGTGTGCCACTAATGTTCCAAAAACATCCAGGACCTTTAAAGTCCGGCCAGTCTTTGATTTTCCAGGTCCAAATTCATGTGTATCGTTTGGTTGGGTTGTCCTGTAGCCGATTGATGGCAAGATTTTAGACAACATACGTAGATGTAGAAAGTCATTGGTGTAGTAACAGATTTACCAAAAGCATAAACAACCTACCACACCAGGGTTAATTGGGAACACCTTCATGTCGAAACTTTTGTGCCTTTGTCATATTAGTCCTACCAATATAATATGTACCCATTATCAGAAGTGTTGCTAGCTTGGATAATATTACAATGAACAAGTACTTATTAGAAGCACATCAAACTTTTCAACGTTCTGCTTGGGGTGTTAAGTTGTCAAACTAATCTGAAATATTTAGTCATGATGTTTGATAATGATTTGGTCTATTTCTTCTGCTTTCAGGTAGCCTTCAATGCAGAGGGATTGTCACCTACCCAACCTCGTCCATCTATGCTGGATGTAGCCGAGAGGCTGCTTGATGAGTATCAGATCCAAAATGAGTTAAGGAGGCGTGCTCAGCAATCTACTGAGGTAGTACGTCTGCTCGGGCTCATACAGGAATCTGTAGCAACAATGGTACAGGTTCAACAGGATATGCGTAACAGCTTGGTAAGTTTAGCAGACCAGCATCAACGGGATCAGCAAAGTGTTGACACTCAGGTGCTGGCCACACGCCAATGCCTGTTTGGATCTGAAGATGCCCCATTGGCAGAGCCCTCCCAAACATCTCACTCACCTGCCACTGCAGGTTGTGGTAGTGGGAGGGTAATGCCAGTGTTGGCCACTTGTCAGGCAGCTGGGGATGGGACAATTCCTCCTGTAGCCACTCCTAGCACTTCACACTCCGTTCGGACTCCCACACCCCTCAATGAGCAATCCTCCAGCACAACCTCAATGCGCACTGGTTCCACAATACCCCTTCCACCTGACTACATTCCCTACACACCTTTATCACTTCACTCCTCCCCAGGCTGTCCTCCTTTTTTCTCACCAATGCGACATGTCGTTTCCCCCCGCACCGTGGACCACAATAACCAATCAACCACCACTCCCCACACATCTTCACAACCCTTGCACCACCAGCAGCATCAAATAGCCTCAGGGCAGCAACTAACAAATTTGATGGTAATGGCACACGTTCCCCAAATTCTTAGGCTGAGCACAGAGCAGATGGGACTATTGGCACAAGATCTTCAGTCTGGGACATTTCCAGGGTTCAACACCCTGCATCAGCAGCAGCCTCATACACAAGATCTGATCCTAATGGGCCACTATACCACAACTCTAAGGCTAACCCCAGAGCAGATGGGACTATTGGCCTACCATTTGATGGCAGGAACCTTTCCAGTGTTCACCACACTGCTTCAGTCACCACCACCACCACCACCACCACCAACTTAATTTTATATTTTTTTATTTATTTGTGTTAGTTTTGTTAATGATTGTTACATTGGCCAATTTGTGGGTCCATTTTTTTGTTTAATTTGAGGGTGGCACAATATGATTTCTTATAGTGTTTTTTTTGGTGATGAAATTAAATTTTATGCAAAATGATTAGTTTGTGTTTGATCTTTGGTTTTTTAG
This sequence comes from Pelophylax lessonae, assembly GCF_965119305.1. NCBI lineage: Eukaryota > Metazoa > Chordata > Amphibia > Anura > Ranidae > Pelophylax > Pelophylax lessonae. The sequence goes on from NC_138772.1 coordinate 20,940,271, forward strand.
GAGTGTTGGTGGCCAAGTAATGGCCCTGGTTAATGTAGGCATTTATACACACGTGCTTCTCTATCTCCAAACATATGATTTCATGTAAATTTGGAAAACACAATGTTCACATAATGACCCAAGAAAAGGTCTCCCTTCAAATGTAGCTTCAAAACAAGTCTCAAGGCTAACATAAACCAAAGCCAACATACTAACAATTACAGACCACACCACTCGACTAAACAAATACAACACAAAAGACATTCGATGTGTACACCAAAAAGAAAACTTTGGTAATAAAAGAAACTCTTTTTAATAACACATGTAGGTGTCTACCAACTGTAGCGTACAAAAAATATATTAAAATATATAATAGAATGAACTAAATTTCCAATGTAACATTTGTGTTGCAACGAGCAACATACTTTTTTTTTTTTTTTTTTATTATAAATTTTTTTTGTTTTACAATTTTTTTTTAGTTTTTCCCCAAAAAAAGGGTTTATTGTAAACATTTTTTGTTTTTTTTGTTCCCAAAACAAGGGTTATTTGTAAACATTTTTTGTTTTTTTTGTTCCCAAAACAAGGGTTATTTGTAAACATTTTTTGTTTTTTTGTTCCCAAAACAAGGGTTATTTGTAAACATTTTTTGTTTTTTTTGTTCCCAAAACAAGGGTTTTTTGTATACATTTTTTTTTTGTTCCCAAAACAAGGGTTATTTGTAAACATTTTTTGTTTTTTTTGTTCCCAAAACAAGGGTTTTTTGTAAACATTTTTTGTTTTTTTGGTTCCCAAAAACAAGGGTTTTTTGTAAACATTTTTTGTTTTTTTTGTTCCCAAAAACAAGGGTTTTTTGTAAACATTTTTTTTTTTTTGTTCCCAAAAACAAGGGTTTTTTGTAAACATTTTTTGTTTTTTTTTGTTCCCAAAAACAAGGGTTTTTTTTTAAATTATTTTTGATTTTTTTGGTCCCAAAAACAAGGGTTTTTTTTTAAATATTTTTTGATTTTTTTGGTCCCAAAAACAAGGGGTTTTTTTAAAATTTTTTTGATTTTTTTGTTAGATTTTTGTTTATAATGGACAAATGTGACATTTCTTTGTAAAAGTAAACAAACAAATAAAAAAAAAATACTAGGATCTTTTTAAAGGTGTCACATTCCTAACGAATGGCTCCTTAGGGTCTGGATCCACGCCACAAAGGTGTTCCAAATATAAAATTCGGTCTCCGCACCACCTCATGTAATCCAGGAGGACCTCGTAGGTGAGGTGGGTGTGCCCTGGGTAGAAAAAAACATGACAATTAGTTTTATGCAAAATGATCCAAACAAGGATTGTAATTAATGTGCCTCAACAAATATGCTTAGGAGTCTATTGGTTGGCTTTTATCAACACTCTGAAGCAAATATGCTAAATTGCTGTTGTAAACCTTAAACTCAAACTTTCACAGCAAATTGTTCAAAAGGTTACATAAGATGGCTTGGAATGTTAGTAGCAGTTCCACCAAAGCTAAGTAAAAGGCTTTTCTGCATGTAAACACAAGCAATCATTTTGAAGAATGTAAGGTGTTTTGGGTTCAATTGGTCAACACGATACATGTGCACACATTTATCTCTATCACCATTGGAATCTGTGGAGCGTTCTCTCTCCCTCTTACTGTCTATAGATTGAACCTGACACATAGTAGAGACTCACCCTTAGGAATTTTGAGGGCCAGTTCTGGACGGAGCAGATGTGTCTGCTCCCCTGATCTCCTTTCCGCCATCCCAGCTGTGTTAAGAGAGAAGAAAAAGTTTATCAACAAATGGACTCACGCTAACTGTAGGTTACGCAGTCATGAAAACGCTCTAACACCCACTCATTACCCCTCCACATTTCCCTGAAAGTTTTATTTAGACTTTGATATGGTGGTGATGCAGATTTGTACAGTGCAAGCGCCATTCTTCTGGGTGAAGCTTGTAGCGTTAAGGATACGTATTTCCTGCTTTTGTGCTGATTGTGTTTTTCGGATGTTTTTGGTGCCTCAGCCCTGCCTGTTCTAAGTTTTGGAAACATATCATTTTTGGAGGGCTGCGGAAAACTAATCAGGTTAGACTTACACTCTCTAGGTTTTTGGGGACGAGAGAAATAACAATCCTCCTTTTTACATGGCCCCTGTACACACCTCTAGGCACCTCCCTCCTGTTGGTTGACCCCACAGCAGGCAGCTTGCTATGGAGGCACATGAGATATGAGATGAAGCCAAGCACCCTGTGCCTGTTCAGGCACTAGGCTGTGAGCCAGCCTTGCCCCCCTCCCTTCCGATGGTCTCAATGATTAGGAGTGACAGCATCAGGAGGCAATATTGGCATGCTGTAACCTCAGTTAAGGGGGAGGGGGAGTCTGTTCCAGACAAGTATTTGTGCAAAATTTTAGACAGTAAGAAAATGGTCCCAGTAAGTCTTAGGGGGAATATGCACACCTATCACTTGGAATACTATTGCATAGAATGCATTCACATAAAGAACCTGCTGCCTTTAGAACAACTTGAAGCCTGATCGGGGACATACACAGTTAGCATTTCTCCACTTACTAAGTAGACACATTACTGCAAAAGCACACAACTTACCATCATCACGGTTTTTTTGGGCCCCCGAACTGGATGGGCTTGCTGGCTCAGGAGAAACTGCACAAAAAGAACACAAATTGTGAACTGGAATGTGGTACATTACCGAGGAAGAGTATTTATGAAAGATTGATAAACACACATTTTCAGTGTTGACTAAATCAGGACATGATTAAATTACAATGTCCCCAAAAAATTTACAAGTACAAAGCACACCATTTCCAATGTAGAGAAACTAACACCAATTTAGAATAGGGTGGCTTGAGATAACTTACAAAAGATAACATGTCCTGTAATGCTCCCCAAAACCACCTTTTAAACATGAAGGTTAAGCAAGAGTGTTTCATGACCAACCTTCCTGTCACATATAGCAAAACTACACTTGCTTTGACTCCAACTTAGATTATCCTAGATACACATCATCCTAGCACACTCAATTCATGTGAGAATCTAATTTTAGGTACTTACAGACTAGTTCAGGGGAGCCTGGAGTGGGGGAGGATGGGGGAGACCCTTCATGGGGGGATGGTGTCCCTTCATGGGGGGATGGTGTCGTATCTCCTAGAAACACAAAGACACGGATACAATCCTTGAACAAAAGCTATTTGATAAAGGCACACAGAAAGTAGTCTGGAAACATTGAAGGTAGTAGTTACAGTGGACTGGGTAAGCAGTGGCCCCTCTTCCCCAGTCCTCCACAACAAACATCCTCAATGTCAGCTGCTACAAAACCCCAATGTCAAAATATATATATTACAGCCCTTATATTTCCCAGGACACATTGAACACACAAACACATGTAGAATACTTACTTCCCATTTGAGGAGAGCCCAGGTCCTCATCCGAGTCCGACCAATTGGCCTCTTCTTGGCCAACAGTTTTTTCCTGGCCCGGATCCAGGCGACTTGGCCCTGCCTGAGGCTCCTTTCTTGCTGAAGTTACATCAACCACAAAAGAAAACAAAACAAACAATCATTCCTCCAAGTTCGACCTAATACACAACACAACAGCACATCCACATTACTTACACTGGGCCTGAGAATTCTGAGGCTCCAGATCCTCATCACTGGTTTCTACAAAAATAAACCAAAAAATAAACAACAAAAATAATACATTATATATTATTTATGGACACAAATAGGCAGTAACCTCTCATCATGCTAGCACCATACTCAATGCCCCTACAATTCAGAACATAGAAGTGCACTTACACCAATGAGATGCATTGAGCATGTTTTAAAACAGGAGGGCACCATGCAAATTAAACGGTCGCCTAAGGGCTCGCACCTACAGGGGCCTTGCAGCCAGTGGTGGAGCACCAACATTTCGAAGGGCACAGTCAGGGAAATTGCCCAAGTCAAAAATTGCTTTCAATCCTCGGATCTAAAAGTTGCAGCAGTGTGCTGCAGTCCCTTCACTGCGTCTGCCAGGTGTCTGTTGTCCACTGACACTTACTCCTCCTTCTCTGACTGGGGATTGGCCGTCTGATCATGTTATCCTAAGATGTTGAGGAATCGGTAGGTGTGTACCTGCACCAGTAGGAAGTTACTGCCTGGTCAACTCACTCTGCTATCATCGGTTGTTGCTCTGGGAGGAGAGTTCCGCCCTGGACCCGTAACATACAGGTAACCAGGCCCAGACTTGATATTTTGCAGGCTGCTCATAGATTTGTGGTGTCTACTATGCAAAGGGGTGAGTAGCCCCAGGGAATTTGAAAGAGTCCGAAAATGGTTGGTGGAGGAGGAGGAGAAGAAGGCCCTGGGTGGCTGGGGGACAAGGAGAGGGCCCCTGGGTGTTTTCTAGAGGAGGAAAGACCCCCAATGACGCCAGAGTCAGTTGCCAGGGAAGAGTGTGGAGCTGAGCAAGTCCTGCATATCTGACATGAAAGCCAAACATGGTGGAGATGGAGCACTCTGCCCTACACAATGACAGCACCCGAGGTGGAAGGTGAGGGGTAGCGGGTCTTTGACATTATAGAGCATATGGACTCTGTCCATTATTGTTAGTTTTGTTTGGAGTGGTCCTTTAGATGTTTAACTCTGTTGTTTTTGCCCTGAGCTGTGAGGGACTGAGGTATGACAGCCCACTATGCTGGGACTTATAGTGCCCTAGAATGTGGAGGACTGAGGAATCCTTAGTCCCTAACAGAGGGCACTACAAGTCTTAGCATAGCAGGCAGTAGTTCCTTAGTCCCCTACAGAGAGCAGTACAAGTCCAAGCAGGTAGTCTTCTGCGTTGGGACT